>NC_051282.1:1687500-2062500 GCF_015220745.1 Sebastes umbrosus | reverse complement strand
GTTAGTGATGTAGTATAAAAAACAAGAAAGACCACTTAGAGGTGCGCGGATTGTCACATGTTTTTTGTTAAAGTTTGTGACGTGTTTTCCCGTGGTGGTGGGCATGGTTGGTATTCAGCTGCAGGAGAGAGAGAAGGTGTGGTACAACTGCACAAGGGCAGTAGCATAAAGGCTAACCCAGAAACGTTAGTACAAAGGCTAACCTAGTAGCACTAAGGTTAACCAAGAAACGTTAGTACAAAGGCTAACGCAGTAGCACTAAGGCTAACCCAGTAGCACAATGGCTAACCCAGCAACACTAAGGCTAACCCAGTAACATTAGTATATAGGCTAACCCAGTAACACTAAGGCTAACCCAGTAACGTTAGTATAAAGGCTAACCCAGTAACACTAAGGCTAACCCAGTAACATTAGTATAAAGGCTAACCCAGTAACACTAAGGCTAACCCAATAACACTAAGGCTAACCCAGTAATGTTAGTATAAAGGCTAACCCAGTAACACTAAGGCTAACCCAGTAACATTAGTATAAAGGCTAACCCAGTAACACTAAGGCTAACCCAATAACACTAAGGCTAACCCAGTAATGTTAGTATAAAGGCTAACCCAGTAACACTAAGGCTAACCCAGTAACATTAGTATAAAGGCTAACCCAGTAACACTAAGGCTAACCCAGTAACACTAAGGCTAACCCAGTAACATTAGTATAAAGGCTAACCCAGTAACACTAAGGCTAACCCAATAACACTAAGGCTAACCCAGTAATGTTAGTATAAAGGCTAACGCAGTAGCACAAAGGCTAACCCAGTTACATTAGTACAAAGGCTAACGCAGTAGCACAAAAGCTAACCCAGTAATGTTAGTATAAAGGCTAACCCAGTAACACTAAGGCTAACCCAGTAAAGTTAGCACAAAGGCTAACCCAGTAACACTAAGGCTAACACAGTAACGTTAGTATAAAGGCTAACCCAGTAAAGTTAGCACTAAGGCTAACCAAGTAACACTAAGGCTAACCCAATAACACTAAGGCTAACCCAGTAACATTAGTATAAAGGCTAACCCAGTAACGTTAGTATAAAGGCTAACCCAGTAACACTAAGGCTAACCCAATAACACTAAAGCTAACCCAGTAATGTTAGTATAAAGGCTAACCCAGTAACACTAAGGCTAACCCAGTAACACTAAGGCTAACCCAGCAACACTAAGGCTAACCCAGTAACATTAGTATAAAGGCTAACCCAGTAACACTAAGGCTAACCCAGCAACACTAAGGCTAACCCAGTAACACTAAGGCTAACCCAGTAACATTAGTATAAAGGCTAACCCAGTAACACTAAGGCTAACCCAGTAACGTTAGTATAAAGGCTAACCCAGTAACACTAAGGCTAACCCAGTAACATTAGTATAAAGGCTAACCCAGTAACACTAAGGCTAACCCAATAACACTAAGGCTAACCCAGTAATGTTAGTATAAAGGCTAACCCAGTAACACTAAGGCTAACCCAGTAACATTAGTATAAAGGCTAACCCAGTAACACTAAGGCTAACCCAATAACACTAAGGCTAACCCAGTAATGTTAGTATAAAGGCTAACCCAGTAACACTAAGGCTAACCCAGTAACATTAGTATAAAGGCTAACCCAGTAACACTAAGGCTAACCCAGTAATGTTAATATAAAGGCTAACCCAGTAACACTAAGGCTAACCCAGTAACATTAGTATAAAGGCTAACCCAGTAACACTAAGGCTAACCCAGTAACATTAGTATAAAGGCTAACCCAGTAACACTAAGGCTAACCCAGTAACATTAGTATAAAGGCTAACCCAGTAACACTAAGGCTAACCCAGTAACGTTAGTATAAAGGCTAACCCAGTAACACTAAGGCTAACCCAGTAACATTAGTATAAAAGCTAACCCAGTAACACTAAGGCTAACCCAGTAGCACAAAGGCTAACCCAGTAGCACAAAGGCTAACCCAGTAACACTAAGGCTAACCCAGTAACACTAAGGCTAACCCAGTAACGTTAGTATAAAGGCTAACCCAATAACACTAAGGCTAACCCAGTAATGTTAGTATAAAGGCTAACCCAGTAACACTAAGGCTAACCCAGTAACGTTAGTATAAAGGCTAACCCAATAACACTAAGGCTAACCCAGTAATGTTAGTATAAAGGCTAACCCAGTAACACTAAGGCTAACCCAGTAACGTTAGTATAAAGGCTAACCCAGTAACACTAAGGCTAACCCAGTAACATTAGTATAAAGGCTAACCCAGTAACACTAAGGCTAACCCAGTAACACTAAGGCTAACCCAGTAGCACAAAGGCTAACCCAGTAGCACAAAGCACACCCACTGAGCCGAAAAAGCCGATTCTAACTGAAATCGCAACAGGTACTTTCGTGGTTGCTATTCTGCTTGTGTTTATATGACTGTGCCATGTAACACAGTTGTTTATTTATTCTTATATTACTAAATTTATGGCTCACTGCACTGCAGCGTTCCTATTGGCAGTCCGAACGCAAACAGAAAAACCCTGAAGGTATGTAGTTGACGGGGGAGCTCCCCTGTGGGCAGTTCCTCTCAGGGAGTCCCCACAACAGTTTGGTCTGAAAACGCCTACTGGGGTTTTTTTTGGGGTCCCAAGCCTCCCCTCCAGATCGCACCGTCTTCCTCCTCTTTTGTCGAAGTACATCTCAGAGTACTTTCTTTGTTCTACTATAAATGCAGCTAAACAAAGAGGTAGTTATCAACATCCATACCAGCAAACCTCCCCTCCATGCTGGCACAGTCACAAACTAAAGTGTTAAATGGCTAAAAAAACAACTTCACAGTAATTCCCAAAGTGCTCAGCAGAAGTGACAGTGTGTAAAATGCAGCATTTTTCTCTAAACAAAATGAGAGACTGCTTTGAAGCCTGGCAGACAGCTTGTGGGCACATGAACCCCCACCACCCCTGGCAGTGTAGACACCCACAATTCCCCGGCGGTGCCACCCTGCCACCCTGGTGCCACACAGAGACTTGAAAAGCTGCAGTAAATTAGAGTCAGTTGGGATGGTGGATTTGGATGCAGAGTCAGGGTGGGCTCATTGGTGTGGTTGGATATGTTGGCGAAGTGCGGTTATGTGTGGGTATAAAGTATTTATCTTGGTGATAGTGAGCTGTGTGTGGTCAGTGTCTGTGTGTGTGTGTTGAAACCAGGTCTAGTCTTATATGTCCAACCATGTGATCTCCTGATTAAAATGTCACTACACAGCAGATTGTGAACCAAACAGGCTGTCAGCTCCAGTCACAGTATATTTTACTAAAGAGTAAACAAACACCCATATCCCCCCACTGTGTTTGACTTGTAGCACTGGCCATACGTTATGGAGGACAGAACTTGCCAAAATTAAAAAATAAATAAATAAATAAAATGACTTGATAAATGAATAAATATGTCATTTAATGTAGCAAAAATAATATACAAAATAAATGTAGCCATTAATTAATTGATAAAATGTGACATTAATTGATATTTTTGTTTTAATTTGCTTCTTTATTTGTCTATCGTTGTATGAATTCCCTTATTTATCTACTCTTCTGTTTGATTTTCCCTTTTATTTATTTATGTATTTATTTTTATTCATTTTTAAATTGATGCATTTATTTTTGCATTTATTTATTATTTATTTGCTGCAACAAATGTATGTATTTATTTCTGTATTTATGCTTTTATTTATTTACTTATTTCTGCATGATTTTTCCATTTGCATTTCACCCCTTATTAACGTGGAAAACCGGTGAAAATATCGCTTCATTACCAAGGTTGGAATTTAAATAAACAAAGGAATATATGATAAATATTGAGTTGAAATTTTCGAGTTATGGAGAAGGTGTAGGACCATATATTCCTTCCAACTTCTTTTGGGACATGTAATATTTATTTATGTTGATTATTTGTTAATTTATTATTTACTGTTCACTTTATTTGTTATTCTTGTTTTGTTTTTTACTGAGGTATTTGTTACATGTTTGAAATAAATAATTAATTAAAAAATAGTTAGAAATAAAATGATTGTCACTGTCCACTCATATTAAACAAGAATCCCAATTAGTGAATGACTGTATGAAAATAATATGTAAGATATACCATTCGGCCGTTCATATTAACAAATGATATGCTTGTCGCTTTAAATGCAAGCCCCCAGGAAGAGCGCCGGTCATTGATCCTGACTTTCGTAGTGGCCAAACGGCGGTACTGCAACTTCCGTGTTTGTCACGTGATGCATTGGGCCCAAAAATACTTTTTCCCATAAACTTATATTGGGAAAGAGATGTCTGTAACTCAGCGGATAATTTTTTTTTAGGTGAATCAACTTCCCAGTATGAACACTCTAATAACCCTTATTTAAAGAATTCTGTTTTTAAAGTTGTAAAATGCACTAATAGCTGAATCCAGAGTTCTTACCCTTCCTCCGTTCATGTGAGTGAGACCCAGACCGAGGCTGGAGCGCAAGCCGTGACAACGGCATGACTTTGGGACTGCGTGACCAAGTCATGTGACCGAGCGGACGCTACTCCGCCAATCATCTCGGACGCTACTCCGCCAAGATCCGGGTACCTTTCCAGACGGAAGTCGAGCCATTTAGGCTTCATGCTCCAATGAGCAACTCTCATAGGAATGACCGGGGCCCCGCCTCCAACGCTGGATCCAGTTCTCTTAATACATCCATGTTTAAATGCTGTGGCCGCAAGGAATTGTGGGATGTTATTCTCTCCTTTCCTTTGGTAAAGGATGGTCCTGTGTATCCTCTGCTAAAGGAGATAATAAAGGAAGCATTGAAGCACCTTTCCTTAGCATTTAGAGAATTCAAACAGCTCTTGTCATGGCTGCTACTGAGATACTTCCAGGTCATTTCACTCCGTTAGCAAAAAAGACTTTTCGACCGCAGCCCTGGTCTGCTCTGATTGGCTTGAGAGAGAAAATATGTTGCACCTTTGCAAATTTAGTTCTCAAGCTGTGGGCGGTATATTAAAATGAACCTGCATGTGACATAGGAAGGGGAGACGCATCTGAATGGCTTGTTGAATCACATGTTTTCTGATCTAGGCAGTCTACAAAAAACTAACTGGGTTGTCTTATTTCACTTTTTTTTTCGGTTGGTCGCATTGACAGTATATGTAGATGGACGACGCATCTCCACTTCCTCCCACTGTACAAAAGTGAAGCCAAAATACCCCGGATATAGGAGCTGCCATTTTCAGATTTTGACGTCATTTGGAGCCAGAGTCTGCGCAGTAGACTGTGGCTGAGCACAGCCACAGCTTGTTAACGTGAGCCACCTAGCTGCTACGTTAGCACCACGGCTAGAAAGACACAACAACTAACCATAATATCGCTATATAGCTACATTTATGATCAAATTGACACATGTTCTGTTACACAGACCCATGTCGGTTATGGAAAGTTAAAGTTACATCTTCCCTCTCGTACAATTCCCGAGACTCCGGCTCTGCGACTACTTCACTCAGAGCAGCTGTCAATCACAGCTGCCAATGTTTACGTCTAACTCCCCTTTGTATAGCATCAAATAACTAATTAAAACCAAAGTTATCAGAAAAATGAACACTTGAACATACATTAGCGTAATAAGAACTACCTAAAATGACAGAGACCATCTTTGGAAAAATGTATTTGATGTGTACTTTCACTTTTTAGTTTGGCCCATCGGCTAACATGGAGGAGGCGGGAGCTATGACATATACTGCAGCCAGCCACCAGGGGACGATCCAGATGTTTTAGCTTCACTTTTGGGGAGCTGTCATGTCATCCATCTTTATACAGTATACAGTCTATGGTTGGTAGGCACTCCTAAACTTGGAGCGACGGTTCTGGAACCAGATTTTGACCTGGAAGAAAAAGTATCAACTGTTGAGGCAACTTAAAGAACAGACAAACTTAAAGGTCCCATATTATAAAAAAGTGAGATTTTCATGTTTTTATATTATAAAGCAGGCTTAAGTCCTATATAAATACTGTGAAAGTATCGAAACGCTTAATCCACAGGGAAATACACATGGCCCATATTCAGAAATTGATCTTTTTAAACAAGCCGTCAGGATTTCTGTCCATATGTGTTGTCACAAATATACAATATTTAGACCATTACATGGTTTTAAATGTAAACATTCTCAATGTGTCCCAGTTTATTTCCTGTTGCAGTGTATGTGAATGACATCAGCTGACAGGAAGTAAACATGGACCCAAGCTGTTGCCTAGCAACGCAATTCTGTTGCAATTCCATTGAATCGCACTAAAACGGAACGTTTCAGACAGAGGGTGAATACAGCTATATCCAAGGAGACAGTATTAGGAAAATAAAGTTTTTTTTAAACCATTAACGCATGTTAACATGTTCTAGTAGAAACCCAAAATATAAGTATGAACCTGGAAATGAGCATTATATGTCCCCTTTAATATTATATATTATGCACTATTTTGTGACCTATTTTATCAGCCATCATCCTTTAGTATTTTATTTGTCTCAAATTTATAAAAAAAAAAACAGTAAGACTTCCACCCCCACTGTTTGAATGACAGGTGATCTCTGGGAACTGAAGTGTAGAAACACCACAGCAATGTCCGCTTATCACCAAAATTGTTGCCAAAATAGAAAAAGACATGTAGCTTGTGGAACACTGCTTCAAGCTAGAACAATTATTCATTAAAAATCATTTGTTTCCAGTTAGCGCTATACGTCTTTCGGTTGGAGCAGTGATTGCTCCAACAGAAATTGGTACCCATTTAATTCCCCTCACGACTTAACTTTGGATCCCAGCATGGCTATTGGAAAACACCTTTCAGACACACACACACAGTCACTGAAAACACCCTCCTTGTATTTCATCCAAGTGTTTCTTTTTTTTTTTCTTTCTTACACTCAGAACACCCGTCTCTTTTGTTTTTGCCTAAACTCTGGTGAAATTCCAACACGAGGCGAACAGGGCAGGAGGAGAACGAAGGAAAAACATGTTGGAATTTTTTTCTCCTCTCAGATCTTCAGGGTTTCTCAGCAGCAATTACACAGAAGTGTTACCAGATGCTTCTCGCCATTGTCGGACCAAAAAAACACGTATCTGCACAAAGTCAGTCTGTCTCTCAGGATCGGGAAAAAGGAAATGCATTTTTTATTTTTTTTTATTCATGCCAATGCCAGTTTTGAAATTTCACAATGGATATTTAACGAAATGCCTCGGGGTTGATGAGTCTCAACAACAGCGAAACATTCAGAGGTAGAAAAACACAGAGATCGCAGTTACATGGTTATTTCCCGACAGCAGCGTTTGGTTTCTGCAATCTTATCTTATCCTTGAGCCTTGACTCCAAGCTCTCTCCAATTAGTTTAAGAAAAACACACTTACATGCACACACACACAGTTCTGCATGTGCATGGTGACACATATACGCACATTCATGCATGGACAAGTGGTACATTTTGAGTGTACATGCATGCTTTAGTATGCAGTTAGTATGCGGGAATATCTGCATATATATACACACTTACATAAAAACTAATTTTCCACTCAACATGAAATAATCACTAGCAATTTACTGTGTCATCTATTACACAGCTAAAACATTACTGAGAGTAAACATTATTTTTCTCCCAGAATCTTATCTCTATTTTCTAAGCACCGCGTAGAGAATAGGGATGTCCATAATTAACCGTTTAACCGTTAACCGACAGCATTTTAACTGATTAACGCTATCGGTTAAAACGGTTAAAAGAAATGTTAATAATGAACTCAAAAGCGGAGCGGCTCAGAGGAGCGGCTCGTCTCTTTAAGGAGAAAAGCTGGTCCACCTGAACAGCCCACCTTAAGAGGCGGAGCTAGAGTTGCAGGATACAGGAAGTCGGCTCCGGTCTCTGGCTCGCTTGAGCGGAGCGGAGGAGTTGTAGTTTCATAGCATTTATTCACCGACAAATAAACTGTACACACACTGCTACACCTACGTTCACAGCTAGAACGCCACCAACAACCTCACACTCACCGCCAACACACACACACGGTCTGTTGGAAACTCACTAAAGTTACTCAGACTACGTGTGCGGCGGCGAGCACGAAGCCTCCGGCAATGCTAGAGCTGCTAACGTAGCACAAATACACACACTGTTGGACACTCGCTAAAGTTCCGCCGGGCAGACACACAGCTGACAACCTGCTAAACTAAACTAAATGTGCGGTGGAGACTTTTACTGGGAAAGTGGCTGCATGTCCGTGACACTACACGCAGCATCGTAGCTGCTAAGTTAACGCTCCCGGACGGTGAACTGGAGACTCCCGTCAACCAATATCTGTTGTGCTCCTGCAGCTGGTGCACCGCTGCATGCGAGGCACAAATCTTGTCTGTTAACGGTTAATAATCGGTTAACGAGGGTCGGTTATCTGTTAAGAACATTTTTCAAAATGAGCATCCCTACTGTAGAGAATAAAACGTCTCAGGCCGAACATGTGACCAGTGGTGGAAGAAGTATTCATAACCTTTACTTTAGTTAAACTACAGATGCAGTGACTTAAATTACTCCATTACATGTAAAAGTCCTGCATTCAAAATCTTACTTATGGTACAGAAGTATTATACAACACAGTCTCACGGCATTTTGTGAAACAGTCATGACGTTTAATCTGTTTGATTTGTGTATATAGACACAAATTTTCCCTTTTTTTTCTCGTGAAACTCAGCACGACTTTCAGCAACGTGTTTTTCGTGCGTTTTACTACAAATGTCCAGCAACAGTTGATGCATGTGTCAGTTTCTGCTCCAGTCATTTCAAAGCAAAACTACTTAGTTACATGACAAATAAATCAACTTTCACTTGTGGACTCACACAGAATGAACACCGGTCTCCTGGACGAAAGTCTTGTGTTTTTGACCCACCCAGCCAACCCGACCTCCTCCCAACACTCTCTATACTTGCCGGTTTACAGGTACGTGGATTGATTTTGTGCTGACCGTTACGGAAAAATGCTAAATTTGTGTCTATTTCAATACATTACATTTTCTTTAAGCTAGAGTGAAGATACTGGTATCATATGAAACTAGAAAACCTAAATAATCCATCAGTATCAACCATGTCATACTGGCTTGTTGCAAAGGAGCCTAAGTAACGCTCCAAAGTTACGCTAAATTTTGGCGAGGAAAAACTACCATGGTCATTTTCAAAGGGGTCCCTTGACCTCTGACCTCCAGATCAGTGAATGTCAATGGGTTCTATGGGTACCCACGAGTCTCCTCTTTACAGACATGCCCACTTTATGATAATCACATGCAGTTTGAGGCAAGTCATAGTCAAGTCAGCACACTGACACACTGACAGCTGTTGTTGCTTGTTGGGCTGCAGTTTGCCATGTTATGATTTGAGCATATTGTTTTATGCTAAATGCAGTACCTGTGAGGGTTTCTGGACAATATCTGTCAATGTTTTGTGTTGTTAATTGATTCACAATAATAAATACATTATATACATACAATTGCATAAAGCAGCATATTTGCCCACTCCCATGTTGATAAGAGTGTGAAATACTTGACAAATCTCCCTTTAAGGTACAATTTGAACAGATAAAGAATGTGATTAATTTCTATGGACAATCATGCAATTAATCCCGATTAAATATTTTAATCGATTTACAGCCATAATTATAAGCAAAATGTACTAAAAACAAGTATAAGTATTCATTATGCCAAATACCCCCTTTGTGTTATAAATTAGTATTAATGCAGTATTAATAAATTATATAGTAGTATAGTATAAGTATATTATTAATAAATTATAGGATTGTTATCAACAATGCATGCTGGAGTTTAATCTGTTAAGACATGTCTGCCTATAATTGAGTCCTAACACCTGTGCAGTGTAATGAGAATAATTCAACCTGTTTTGAATTTACATCAACTTATTTATAAAAAAAAAAATTGTATTTTGAAATTTAAACAAGTTATTTTTTACTAAATACTATACTAAGAGGATATGAAATGAAAACAGGGTTAGAATACCAATACTGTCTGATTTTATTCACTTGAAGTTACCATGAGGGACTTTTAACTAGCTTTGAAAAAGTCTCAATGTCACAGTGATGTGTCTATATGACCTACAGAAGTAAACAAGACCATCAGCGAGAAGATTGGCTTCTACACTGAGATAGATTTCTATATACTGTAGTTATTGTTAATGCTTGTAATCAAGTGTCACCGGGTCGGATTCCGTGTGAAATCAGATGAAATCATGCAGGTTCACCAAAAACTCTTTCGGCTCAGACTCCTCGTCTGTTGTATTAATAGCATTCCAGTCCGTTAAGGCCGGCCTGGAGGGGGGATGTTGGATGGGTCAGACAAACACAAGACTATCAACCAGGAGACCGCTGTTCGTGTCCCGTGTGAAACTAAAAGTAACGTTGACTTATTTTGTCACGTGAGTCGTCGGTATCGTCTGTCCCGTGAGTCACGTGGGTCATTAGTCAGCGAAGTTAACCACAACCGTTTCCTAACCCTACCTAAGTGGGTGCAGGGCAGACTTAAAGTGGCAGTAGGCAGTATATTTTTGGCATCATTGGGCAAAAATTCCATAATAACCTTTCAGCATATTGTAATTCAAGTGTTCTGAGAGATAACTAGACTTCTGCTCCTCCTCATGGTTCTGTTTTCAGAGAAAATCTAGCCCGTGACGGGAGACTTTGACCAATCACAGGTCATTTCAGAGAGAGAGCGTTCCTATTGGCTGTGCTCCGGTCATGTGACCGGTACTTGGCGTTCCTTCGCCAGATCTCACAATGGCGGCCGCGTCACAAACTTTCTCATTTTACAGCTAAACCGTGCACTACAAGATGATTCTGAGAACATCTGAGGAGAAAAAATAGACATTACAGTAACAGAATATTGATTCATATTTGATCAGTGCGGCCTAGTTTGACCGTTTGGTCGGAGTTCGTGATTGACAGCCGGCTATCATAGACAGCAGACCTCAGATCAGCTCTTACTGCTTGTTTTCCTCTGAAATCTTGCAGATGCCGTTAGGAGCACCAGAGGACAAAGAGGAACATGATTTTTTTCAGGTTACCTGTTTCATGTACTACTGTCACGATATAGCGACCGTTTTATAAAAATAGCTTTTTATAATCATATTTGCTCCAATCTCGCCTACTGCAGCTTTAAGGCATAGGCCATATAGGCAGTCCCCTAGGGCGCCGTGGCACCCTTCCTCATTTTCTGCACTGAGGTAACAAATGTACGAATAAATAAAAGAAAGAAAGAAATTCACTTTTCGCCCCTGTAACTCTCTTTCTCACAGTTTTTCAGCAGCGCAGCCGCACTTATTTGTTCATTAAAGTGTAAATGTAGTGAAACTGACTAAACACTTTTAAGCCAACAATATCAGAGACCAATTTTTTTAATCTATATTATAATAAAGACAGTTATTTTATCATTATAATCAAATAAAAATCTTGATTTTTGTCTTAAAACCATTGTGATGTCTGATGTGTGTTTGGATTTACGGGGTAAGGGTTATGGTTCTGGGGGGGTGGAACCCAAATTTCGCCTATAGTGCACCAAAATGGCTAGAGCCGGCCCTGAGTGGTTGTGTTGTATAAACCTAACTTCCTGTGAAAACAGAAGTTTATTTTGAAAGGACACTATGCATGTATATATTGACACACCGTCCCCGTTCCGTCCAAAAGCATCGCAAGAGGGGTCCCCCGTGCATCGGTCTCCGATGCCGAGAGACACTGACCAAGAGGCGGTATTTGACAAGTTGGGAGTGAGAATGTGTTGCTGCTGCAGTAAATTGAAAGGTTTTCTAAAGGGAATTTGGTGCTGGGAAACACATAACGCTTTTGTACGCAGGAACTGCCAAAATCAACACAAAATTAAAGTTCCATGTAGTACTTTTAAAGAAAACTGAGTTACAATGCATCATGATTTATAGCTGATCGTGTGTTTTGTTAACTAGCTAATAACTAGCTATTGTCAGATGAATAGTAAAAGGGGGGGGTGTCAGTGCCACGGCCATGCCCTTGTGTTTCCTGTGTTCCCCTCTCCTCTTGTCTCCATGACCCCAGTCTGTCTCTCTGGTATTAACTGGTATTAACATGCGTCCTCAGTGATCTGATCACAAGTGGACAGCTTTGAGTACGTCTGTTCACACCTGGCATTAGAATGCGTCTCCACATGCGTCTTCAGTGGCCACTTGTGATCCGATCTCACTTCCCCGCTCTATACGCAAATAAACATGTAGTAAACACACGGCTAATACAGCAGCCGTTGTGACGTAATATTACATGAATGTCAGTAGTAATATCCTACATATTCGTGAATTCTGGTACATTGTATTAACATCAAAATAAAAGGTTGTTGTACCGGCGGTCCCTGGGGACCTCCGCGCCGCCGGTACCACTGCTTTTGCCAGACAACAGCAGGATACAGCGCTCCAGAGAGCCGGGAGGACAGAGAACAGGCGGGCGGACGGCCAGGTGTCAGCTCCGCACAAAGCAGCGGAACAAAAACACCGACACATCTCCGATAGTATGATAATAATGCACTTCCTGTTCGTAGTCTGATAGTCTGTAGATATGTAGCCTATAAACAAGATATATTTTAATAAAATACAGTTGTACCGACAGGATACAGTAGAGCACCGAGGCCGTTTCCATGCTGGTTTATTCACCTGAGGGACGCGGTGATCCCGCGGATCCCAGCTGGACATCAGATGAGTAGGCGGTCCTTAATGTGGCCAGGACGCATTCACTACACACTGCTAAAAGAATGAGGTCACATGTGGCCCAGACCACCTCTGAATGTGGTCTGAAAGATCCGATCTCAACGAGTCCTCAATGCGTCTCAAGTGTGTTCACACCTGTACTTAAAGCTGTCCACTTGTGATCGGATCATGACGACACATGTTAATAGCAGGTCTGAACAGGGCCTCTGTGTGTAGGTGTGTGTGTGTCTTCCTTGTCCTGCCGTCTACCTGGACCCCAGCTTACCTACTCACCTGCCTCAGCTCTCAAACACCTGCCATTCATCAGCTCCTCGTCTGTGCAGTAGGCTATATCTACCCACGGCTCTTCACCCATCACTCGCTCATAGTTTCAGCTACACCGGTAGAATCCTGTCTCATCAGCCGCCCTCCTCACCCCTGCTTCACCCAAACCCAGCCACAAGCCACCCTCCGGAGTTCCCTCCATACCTTCATCATTCTCTCCTGCCGACCTCCAGACATCCTTCCCCCATCTCCACCTTCCATCTCAGAATCCCTGTGTCCATGTCTGAGCCTGGGTCCCCCCATTCAATGGTCGTAACAGAGGGAGGAAGTGAAACGTACCATATTCCCTCTGAAATGTAGTGCAGTAAATAGCATGAAGTAGAATATGGATAGTACAAGTACCTCAACATATTTAAGTACAGTATGCTTGAGTAAATCTTGTAGTAAAATCTGAGGTGATGTTGTTTTACCAAAGCAGTAGATAGTTTGTTTGTAGGTCTATATCGAGCCGCAGCATCACGTCGAGGTTGTGTCACATCTCTGTCTGACTGGAAGTAAATTTATGTCAGAAGTTGAACATCTTTAAGCTCGCTGTTCTTCAGCAGCCACACTCCCAACATTGTTTATTTAGAGATCCATCTTTAAAAAAAGAGTTTGACAATTTGGGATATACGTTCATTAGCTTTCACATAACCGTACAACAGGTAAAATGTGATTTGTTGCTTTTACACTTTGTTTTTTTTGTACAGAATAAACAAACGAGATATGATGTGTTAGTTAGTGTGAGCTTGAGAGGCGCTTGTAGGTGGATTTTGGACAGAGCCAGTTTCCAGTCTTTATGCTAAACTAAGCTAAACTGCTGCTAAGTGTAGCTTCAGACATCCCAGCCTAGACACACAGCAGTTCGTGAAATAGTCACAAAATTGAAGGTATAGATTCGTGTACAAATTTCAAAAAATGTTCACGATGGTCAGCACGAAAACAATTTGTATGTAATCCACGTAATTGTGAACCAGGAAGTATAAAGAGCGGCGAACACAGCGTAGGGTTGAAAGTTGTGCTGAGCGTCACGAAAAAACAAATCAAATAAATTAAAGATCCCATTTTGTAAAAAGTGAGATTTTCAGGTATTTTATATTGTAAAACAGGTTTAAAGGGACTGTTTGTAACTTCTTACACGTACAAATCACCCAGGTCGTAGTCCCATGCGCGCTCGCAAATGCACGCTCGCGTGTGGCTATGCTGTTCAGACAAAACTCCAACACAAACTACATGGAAGCACCAAAACCGCAAAGTTATATCTCGTGAAGCCCGTCTGTTAAACAGTGTTGGCCGCGGTCGGAGGACGCGGGGGAGACCGTAGCTTTGGTCTCCAGGACTGGAGTCTCTGCTGTACTCTGCTCCTCTGCTCCTCTGCTTGCCTTCACTCAGTTCGCTCCACTTCGCGTTAATGCGTGCACACTCCACACTGCAGAAGACTTCGTAGCTCTGAGAATATCTAGTGAATGTACAGTGGACGTTTGTGCAGAAATAACTGCTGCAGCTCCTCCAGACCAACAGAGGTTTCCCGTGTCTTGTGAAGTGACGGGGCTCTGCAGAGAGAAACGTTATCGTCTCCGACAAAAACTCCGGTGTCTCCCCTGTTCCCTCCGGCCGCGGTCGGGAGGCTGAAGCAGGAAAAGCCAACACTAGGATCAGCATTGATTCATGGAAAGACCTTCGTCTGGTCAGCTAACATTACTGCCAAGCAGCTGAAATATAGAGTGATATTGTGCTTTTAGCTGACGTGTGTCGCCTCACTGTTTTGAGCGATACTCGTTCATGTCTATGTAGAGCGAGCACAAGAGCGAGCCCGACGCTGACTTTCGTTGACTTAACGGCCACAGGTGTTGCTGTTAACAAGACATTTCTGATCCAAAACTGTTGCCTAGCAACGCAATTCCGTTGCAATTCCGTTGAAATGCACTAAAACGGAGTGTTTCAGACAGAGGGCAAATACAGGTATACACAGGCAGACAGAATGAGGAAAATAAATGAATGAACGTTACTGCATGTAAAAATGTTCTAGTAGAAACACAATATACAAGTATGAACCTGAAAATGAGCACGATATGGGACTTTTAAATTTCTTGACTATTTCACAAACTGTCCTGAGTCTGAGTTGGACGTACAGAAATGAGAGCGGTATTAATCTTCTTATCTAACTCTCTGCAAGACAGTAGATAGGTGTGTCAAAAAAAAACATTACTCTTATTTAATTTTTTAAGGCCTAAAATGTATGCCTACTTCATTTTACAGATATGTGCATGCATTTAAGTGTGTGTGCGTCCATTCTAAAACTCTTGAATCTGAATGGCAAGAGTTGAGACAACAGCAGAGCCAATGACTGATCTCCTCTACGAGCAATTTAGCCATAATCCACCAATCACGGGGCTTGCTTAGCCCGACAAGTCAGCCCCACCTACTGTACAAGGCTAATGGAAGAAAGGGGCGATTATAACAAATCAGATATTTCTGACACTGGTCACTGTCTCACTGGTTTAACCTCCAAGTGCATCAGCTTTCAGTCTTCAAATAGCCGAGAGCTGGGGGCCGCTTTGTAAAGGGGAACTAAATACCTCATGCGGGCACACAGAGGGATTGTGGGTATTTTTGGTTATGTGGGTAAGCTCAATTTTCGCTTTGGGGTTTTGATTCAGAGCAGAAATACGTTTGATATGCACACACACACACACACACACATACTGTAACCATGCACACACATCTCGTCCACACAGTGCACCCCTCTCCACACTCTCACTGTTGCTCACTCATTCATGCACACACAGAGAAGCTGCCTATGCTCTCAGTTTCTCCCAGAGTCTCGAGGGAGAAGGTAATTGCTGCGGAAGCCGAGCTACTGAGCGCCAGCCGTCTGTTTGGTTGATAGGGATCAGTGGGCGAAGAAGTGTGGAGTCTACAGAGTCCGAAGGAAGCAGAACTCTTCTCAACCTTAGAACACAACATACAACGGTTCCCCCCCCCCATTCTTTTCTCTGGAACGTTTATTACCCGTGTTAGTAAGATCTCCCCTGGCCTACTAGTTACAGATGTTGAGTCTTTGCTTGCTAAAGGTGTGTTCAGACGGAAAGCGAAGCAAATTTTCGCCTCGAATCATTCGCACAAAATTGACTGCTGGCCTGCTCGTGCTTATTCACCCATAACAGCCGGTGTACCGACTGTACACTCATTCGCCGTAAACTAAAGCTAGCAACAGGCACACTGAGTGTGCCTTTGTGTTTCTGTTCAGCTCAGCCTCTGACTTATCTCAGAACTACCCAGAAACTGTGACTCTCTCTTTTATTTCCTTCCTGTCTCTCTTCCTTTTCCTCTAAGCGCATGCGCGCAAGAGAGTGCTACAGGAATGAGTCCTAAAACCCGACAATGAGTCAACGGATTTTTTGTTAGAAGCCTGAAATAAGGTCTGTGGTTAACACAAGCTGAAGAGGTTTTAACGTTTTGTTCTACGACATAAAATACGTCAATAAATAACCCCATACGTGAATTTTGAAGCCTTTATGTGTCTAAAAAGAAGGCGGTTGCTAACAAGTGGTTAAACGAGAGTCTTGTTGTGTATACTCGCACTCATGCGACACCGCGGTGTAGTTTGTTTATAACCTAACGTTAGCTTTTTAATTCTGTCGATTGCATTCGCGCTTCAAAAATCATAAAAGTGGAAAATAACATGTATCATAAACGTTTGTTTACCACAGAGCTTATTCTCTGCAAAAATTCCAAAACCCAATGGAACAATCCCATTGGGTTGTTGTGGAGGGAATCAGGGCGATGCTAACTTCCTGGTTGGCCTACAAAACTACATCATCCTTGCACCACTCTACTACACTGCAAAGCTAACGACATTCCCATCAGCTTCAGCTATATCTTGTGCCGATTAGAAAACGTTAGCATGCTAACAGACTAAGCTAAATGCCTTTGAATATCAAGCCCGTATTTTTCGTCCGAAATTGTCGGACATTTAAAAAATGAATACAACCTAAAGTCGTGTCAATGACGTTTACACACCGACTCCAAAACTTTTGTCCGTCATTAGCCTAAGGTTTTTGGAACAGGTTAGATATTCCGCATTTTTTCGATCCGTCATAAAGCAAAAGAGGGTTTAAAGATAGGTTGTGGCAGGCGATCGCAGAACAGCTTGGAATCGGGGATGGTCACAAAACAAAGGATGGAGGAAAGATTATCGTGATTGTGCTCTAGGCAGCTAACGATAGCTTCTTGCTAACGTCATTCATCCATTAGCCCCATTAGGGTCTAGCGCTATCCATCGCACCCACATAATTAATACAGTTTTGTCTTGTATTGCGAATTTTCGCAACGAATAGAATAATATAACGCATCGGACTCGGTGTGCAAGGTGTCTGTGCGTAACGTTTTTTATCGGATGACAGATTAAAAAAGACACATACGAAAAAAATGGACTTGGTGTGCAAAGACCTTTAGATGGTGCACGTGGTGAACCCGCCAAACATCAGCATATATGTTAGCATTATAAGTGTGAGCATGTTAGCATGTTGATGTTAGCATCTACCTCACAGCACCCAGAGCTGCTAGCATGGCTGTAGAGTCTTGTTGAATATAATTTATGTTTATATAATAATACAGTATATATGTATATGTTGGTTTCCTTGCCAGAATCAAAGCTCAACCCTGAGAAGCCATAGTGAGTTTATTTAGCCATTGATGAGACATGAAAGTATCACATTCATGCCCTCTACAGAGACTTTATTCCCCTCCCCCCCACACACACACAGGTTGCACTCTGGTCCATTACACAATATTGCTGACTATGGAAACCACACTGATTTCCCCCCCCGGTGTGTCACTGATGTGTGAGGTGTGTCACAAAGTTTCACCACGTCCACCCAGCAGCCATCTGCTCAGATCAACTCTTCTTGACTTCGGAGTCTTGCACGTTCGGGGATATTTAAATTAGGTGTTCCCTGTTTGACACAGTCAGTGCACATCGATGTGCTTCAAAGATCAAAGTTTCGGAGCCCATAACCTTTAGATCCTTCAAACACCAACTATAAATTTATCTCTAAATAAGTAATTTTTCTGTCCCCTTTGAGTCTAGTCTCTTGCCAAAACAAAGGAGGTCCAGGGGGTGTTTAGGGGGAGATAGCAGGTCAACAGTAGATGTCACATAGACGTGGTGTACATCATCTGAAAGCTGGGAACCTGAAAATTAATCTGACTTGTTCTAGTCATAAATTACAAAATAAGCATTAATTAATTAACTAAAATAAATTGTGAAAGTGTATCAGGGCAATTTTAGGGTTGATACCATTTGTTACACAGATTAGGTGCTAAATTTGAAAAAAAAATGTACCACTCGAGAACTGATAAAAACGATCAATAATCCCTCCAAAATACCACATTAAGACACCAAGATCTTGATTAACACCATAGAAAAAGTCATGCTGTGATTTGGGATCAAAAACTTTGAACATTTGGAGATTTCTGTAAGAATTTCATTTTTTGGCGATTGGATGGCGAACACTTCTGTTCTGGAAACTGCTCAGAAACCCACTTATTGTCAATCTACCTAGGAAAGCCATCCATCCTCTGAATGCTCTAGATCTGTAGTTTGATCCATTCATCCTCTGAATGCTCTAGGTCTCTAGACTGATACATCCATCCTCTGAATGCTCTAGGTCTCTAGTCTGATCCATCCATCCTCTGAATGCTCTAGGTCTCTAGTCTGATCCATCCATCCTCTGAATGCTCTAGGTCTCTAGTTTGTGGCTGTAAAGCTTAATGAGGCTGTGATTATCCTAGAGGTCACCACAGGTCATTTTATACAGTGAGGTCAAGTTTTAAAAAATTGTCTCAATATTGAATTGCTCCTATGGGGACTAACATCATCACACATGAATACAGTTTGGCTCATTTGATCCACAAGAGTTTCAGCTTTACAGTGATACCCAATTTATGGAATTCAAGACTGTTTAGGGACCCCAGTATGCAGAAATATTCAAATACACCATTTTTAGAATTTGCGAAAATAACACATTTATTCTGCATTTGTTTTGGCCCCAAACTGCATGTGATTATCATAAAGTGGGCATGTCTGTAAAGGGGAGACTCGTGGGTACCCATAGAACCCATTTTCATTCACATATCTGGAGGTCAGAGGTCAAGGGACCCCTTTGAAAATGGCCATGCCATTTTCCCCCTCGCCAAAATTTAGCCTAGTTTTTGGAGTGTTATTTAGCCTCTCTTCTGACAAGCTAGGATGACATGGTTGGTACCAATGGATTCATTGGGTTTTCTAGTTACATATTATACCAGCAGCTTCACTGTAGCTGAGATTGAGCTGACTGAGTAATGTTGGAATCGCCAACTGTACAACACGGTGATTACAGCATGCCACTAAGGCTGCCAGGGTGTTTGATTCCTACATGGAGCCACCCATGCTGAAAGTGTACAAAACCATAGTAGCCTAATGCCATGTGCTTTGTTGGCAAATGTTATGTCTTCAGCTGCCTCTTCACATAGTTACAGTCAGTTAAGGAGATGTACAACTTGATTTGATCAAACAAATCTGCCTTGGAAACTGTGGTGGAATTTGTACATCTCTGATTGTTAAGGAGTAATTCATAAAATGCTGATAATTAAACATCATTGAAATAGACGTAAAGAGATTTTTTTTTTAAATAAAAAAGTATTTATAGTATAAAAAGAGTTCCCCCACTGTATTTGCAACCACTGAACTGACAACCTCAGCAGCATGTTGGTGCAACACATAAACAAGTTATGATATAACTGGCTGTTGATTCATATCTTGAGCAAAGTGTGACAGTTTTAGCTCTGAAAGTCAGTAATGACAAGCTGAGAGAAACACTGGAGCGAAGAGAGTGAAGAAGGCACCGAGTGAAACAGAGAAACAAGAAACCAGAGGTAGGAAAGATAACCAAAAGAAAGTCCGAGAGAGAGAACGAAGAGAAAAAAAGAGCTAAATCATGAAAAAAAACTTGACGATGATGAAGTGAAACTAGTGACTCAGCCAAAGGGCCTTTTGGGAATTTATTCATTTAACTGACTCTGGTATTCTAGGGAGTTTTGTGTGAGTGTGTGTTCACTAGGTATTTTCCATTGTCATCTTTGTTTGGTTGTTTTCTTAGTTTGTTTTGTGAAATAGTTACACTAGGGCTGTCAATTGATTAAAATATGTAATCGTGATTAATCGCATGATTGTTCATAGTTAATTGCGATTAATCACAAATTATTGCAATATTTTTTTGTCTGTTCAAAATGTACCTTAAAGGGAGATTTGTCAAGTATTTAATACTCTTATCAACAAGAGAGTGGGCAAATATGCTTGCTTTATATAAATATATGTATATATTTATTATTGGAAATCAATTAATAACACAAAACTGCAGCCCAACAGGCAACAACAGCTGTTTATGTGTCAGTGTGCTGACTTGACTATGACTTGCCCCCAAACTGCATGTGATTATCATAAAGTGGGCATGTCTGTAAAGGGGAGACTCGTGGGTACCCATAGAACCCATTTTCATTCACGTATGTTGAGGTCAAAGGTCAAGGGACCCCTTTGAAAATGGCCATGCCAGTTTTTCCTCCCGAAAAATTAGGGTAAGTTTGGAGCATCATTTAGCCTCCTTCCCAACAAGCTATAGCTTGTTGGTACTAATGGATTCCTCAGGTTTTCTAGTTTCATGTGATAGCAGTATCTTCCCACTCAACATGAAAACTGAGCCTGTTACAACGTGAAAATCATAAATTGTGTTAATGCATTAAAGAAATTAGTGGCGTTGAAACAAATTTGCGATGTTAACGCTTTATTATTGTGTTAACTTTGACGGTCCTACTTTACTAATTTCCATAAAGTCAAATTTTGGCAAAGGAGAGTAAGTCAGGAGAAGATGAACTTTTTTTCCACCGACAATTACAATTCTTAGTTGTCATGCTTCCATGACGATCAATTCCTCTTAACAATACTTTCCCACAGTGTTTCAGTTTTTTTGGTTCGTTTGCACAACAGCGTGGTGCTGATAAACCTGTGGGGCGCACCCTATTTTTTCCCCGATAATGCTACACTGTGGACAACAAATCCGTGTTGAAATCGTCAGAACGAGAGCTAGTTAACGTTAGCTGTTAGCAGCCGGTGGGGCAGCACAGTCCTGGTTAGCTAAATAACGGAGTTACTAACGTTAATGGAGGTTCCATTATGGTGCGTTCAAGCTCTATTCAGTAAAAATTACTATTGGGCAATGGTAAATTATAACGCTATCATGATTCAGTTGTAATCCTGTAAAATATGATGAGAAACTTGAATAAATCCAGTTGAAGAAGATATTTTCACAGCAATATAAAATAGATATTAGAGAGGGAGTTATGAGCTGTTTAACTTCATAACACTACAGTAGCTCTAAGCAGCATACAGTATAATACATAATTAAAACTACTGATGCCAAGATGTTTTTTAATCAAAGCAAATATTTAAATTAAAATACAAGAATTTGTTTCCTAATCATTTGAATTGTGTTTTATGCAAATAACCACTATAGATGACAACAACAAAGTCGATACAGTACTGTGTACAGTACCCTCTCACCCCCGAAAAATAGGGCTCCCCCAGAAGCCACAGTGTAATTCAAACACTGAAATTTACCATGCGTAAAATGTATTGAACACTGAACTACATCAGATCTAGGAGTTCGTTAAAGTACACGGCCTATAAAATGCTAAAAATGGGCGAAGATTGCACATTAAATTCAAAATGGCTGACTTCCTGTTGAATTTTGGGCATACATCCAAGAGGCTTTTTTGTGCGTCTCCACATGTTACATCTGTCTGCCAAATTGCATACATGTAGGTGAAACTGGAGCGAGGGGCTCAATTCTTCAAACTTTCTAGGGGGCGCTAGCGAGCCATTTTGCAACACCCAAGCCTGAGACCCTTAAAATATATATTTTTTTACCGCGTCTGATAAGTGTGCCAAGTTTAACAACTTTTTGAGCATGTTAAGGTCCTCAAAAAGGCGATTCATTTGCATGAAAAAGAAAAAGAAGAAACACTACAGTTTCAATAGGGCCTTCACCGGCCCGACGTTGTCGATGCTTGAGCCCTAATAATGATATTAAACTCTACCCATATCCTACACAGTTTTAACCACCATCCTGCTCGGTTTGACCAGTGAGTGGCATGCTGAAGTACTTCTTCTCTTTCATGTGGTTGTCAGACTTGTCTTGTCTTTTCATCTACACTACCCTGCTGTAACGCACTGTAAACTGTCATCCTCAGCGCAGCATCTGGGTGGTTTGAGAGGGCGCAGCATAAACAATGCTTCTGTTTGATTTGATTCCCTCCAACACTGGGACGACGGCTGCAAAAGGGTGGACAGCGTGTTTTGAGTTTTGAAACCAAATTGAAGAGAGGGGTTAGCAGAAGCCGCATTAACAACAGCGCAACTGAGGGACACTAACATTTATGCAGAGAAACCACACACACACGCATGGATGCACATGTACTGGGTTACATGGTTGCATTTACAAGCCAGATACACACATCCACCAGAAGATATGAAGTGGTGTACGTTTACAACACAGGAAAGGAAAGATGCCAACATTTACTCAGGAGAAAATTAATGCAGACACACACATACACACACACACACACACAGATGGTGGCAGCAGGGCAGACCCCCTAGTCTGTCCACATATGGCTGCAATTGACCGGTAGGGTGGGTGGATAAATGGCAGCCGACCAACCGGTGGTATAATTATCTGACCAGCCTCTTTATGTAGCCTTAAATAGCAGTCTTGTTTGCACTAAAAATAAACTGTCATTTCAGCCTGCTGACATTTGACCCCTGACACCTGATCCCCGGCCAGAAAGGACAAAGGTCGGCCATCTTGGACTTGGCGCTAAAAATAGCAGGCAGACCTCTCTTCACCCTTGAACCTGAATCAAAAAAAGGTGTTTTGCATTTCTTTTTAGCCCAAAAGGAGCAAGAGAGTGTCACCTTCTCTTACAGATCAACTGAAAACATAATAATAAAACAAAAACTCTAAGCGTTTTGGAGTAGATAACTTAAAAGAAAATGCTGGTATTTTTACATTGTCTTGATCTCTTAAAGGTTCCATATTGTAAAAAGTGAGATTTTCATGTCTTTTATATTATAAAGCAGGTTAAAGTGCTATATAAATACTGTGAAAGTATCAAAGCGCTCAATATACAGAGAAATACACACAGCCTGTATTCAGAAATTATGCGTTTGAAACAAGCCGTTAGGATTTCTGTCCATTTGTGATGTCACAAATATACAATATTTAGACCATAAAACGGTTTTAAATGTAAACATTCTAAATGTGTCCCAGTTTATTTCCTGTTGCAGTGTATGTAAATGACATCAGCTGACAGGAAGTAAACATTGACCCAAACTGTTGCCAGGCAATGCAATTCTGCTGCAAATCCGTTGTAATGCACTAAAACAGAGCATTTCAGACAGAGGGTAAATACAGGTATATTCAGGCAGACAGTACGAGGAAAATAAAGGTATTTTTTTTAACATTATAGCATGTAAACATGTTCTAGTAGAAACACAAAATACAAGTATGAACCTGAAAATTAGCACGATATAGGACCTTTAAAGGTGTGATTTATAACATTTCTATGTAGCCAAAACATTTTTACAAAATATTACATCCATAAAACATTTAGAAAGGTGCCAAACAAAAGTATGGCTTATCCTAAACAAATTATTATGATTGTCAATTATTTATTTAAAAAATGTTGGCGGGTCCAAAATTAATGTTTTGCTTATGTCTGTTGGAAGCCAACAGTATAACGACGTTGGTGTCACATGGTATCTTTGTGTTGTCGGGGATCAAGTTGCCAGTTAGTGTGGAAAAATACGGATAAATGTCTGAGTTTGACTGTAATGCCCGGCTACCTACGTTGGCATTAGTGGCGGTTGTGTTGAGTTGCCTGACGTTATGGTTCCCCCAAACATATGCCGCAATGATGCGCAACAGAGGGGATTTAAAAGTCTGTGGTTGAGGCTAAAATAAAGGTTTATTTCGACCAAACCAGAGTTGGTGATTATTGGAAAGACTAACCAAGACACATCTAATGTAGGTCTTTAGCTACATGTTGCAAAATGACTTCATTAGTCTACCACGAAAGATTCATCTCTTGAAATGACTGTCCGAGTCTCACACCACTCGATAACACACATCATAAAATATGCAGGGTGTTACAACGAACTGTCAACCACTTGTTGTGAAGTGAATACAATGGACTCGGGAGGGAGGGGGCGACATCTAGCGGCTGAATGTTATCAATAGCACCTTTAAGTAGTCAGTCTGACTATGGGTCATGCTAACGCACCCGGTACTTCCTTGCTAACTCTGGCAAAAGAATTTATCGGGGCAAGCAGCACAAGCCTCCTAAAGCTTTTCAACTTAACTTCAAATTTACATAGATCATTTCGAACACTTGTCACTGAATCCTAACGAAAGTAAATAGAGAAATGTGCCCTCCGGATTAGCTAGTAGACCTACGCATTAAGCTTGTAGCTTAATGCGTAGGTCTACTTCCTTTATTTAATTTGAAACAGAGTAGACGGACAATGAGCTAAATCAAAAGACAAGGAATGGAATGATTGCTGAGGTCTATCCCACTTTGATGAAATAGAATCATGCTATAAGATAAGATAAGATGAACCTTTATTAATCCCCGGAGGGAAATTCAGGTGTCAAAGCAGCAACATCAGCAAACAGAGTGAATCACAGGAGAGGTAAAGGTATACAAAAATTCTAAAGACAATAATAGAGATATAAAAGATACAGAGTGAATGGGTGAACATAGTGTGTACAGTCCGTCAATAAATAAATGTAGTATGTACAATAAATAAATAAATAAATAAATGTAATATGTACATATGTGCAGTCAGCAATAAAGTGGTATATAGGATGTATAGTGTAAAGTGAGTGTAAAGTACGCCAGATAGTGCATGTTTAAATTTCTTAAAAGTCCTAATAGTTGTCATATGGGGGTCAGCCTTGGTTGTGGAGCCTGATGGCTACCAGCATGAAGGACTGACCCAGGCGCTTTGTGTTGTGCTGAGGAGGGATGAGTCTGTGGCTGAAGGTGCTCCTCATCTTGACTAGCTCATCATGGAGGGGGTGGAAGGGGTTTTCCAGGATAGCGTCCAGCTTCCTCCTCATCCTGCCCTCTGCCACCACCTCCAGACCGTCCAGCTCAGATCCAACCACAGAGCCAGCCTTCCTCACCAGCCTGTTCAGTCTGTTGGCATCCCTTGTGTTCATATTACCCCCCCAACATACCACAGCAAAAAAAAAAAAAATATATATATATATATATATATATATATACACGTACATCCATTCATCCATTATCTGAAACCAGTTATCCTATTCAGGGTTGCGGGGGGGCTGGAGCCCATCCCAACTGACATTGGGTGAAGGCGGGGTAAACCCTGGACAGGTCTCCAGACTATCACAGGGCTGACACATAGAGACAGACGGGACATTTAGGGACATTTAGAGTCACAATGAACCTCTTTGGACTGTGGAAGGAAACCTGAGCACCTGGAGAAAACCCACGCTAACACAGGGAGAACATGCTAACTCCACACAGAAAGGCCCCGTGACCCTCTTGCTGTGAGGCAACAGTGCTAACCACTGCACCACCGTGCAGCCCACCATTGCCATATACATAATGTCTAATAAATATTTGTTATTACTGCATATGAACAGGCAGCTAGCTTCGTTAGCTGGAAGTAGATCCCTATGCAGTTTGCTACAAAAGCTCACATAGAATTTAAGTGTTCTTTTGTCACATTTTGGTCGGACTCGGAGACAAGCGTTTGAAACAATTTATGTAAAATAAAAAAATAAAATTGAAAGCTTTAGGAGGATTGCGCTGCTGCCCCAATATGTGTTTTATGCAAGCCGTACTTCCTGAGTGAGTGCAAAGATAGTTCAATTTAGTTCAGTTTATTTTAGTCGTTTTCAACTTATACAACTCAAATACACATATAAAAATAATAAAAAACAGTCATTCATAATTAATTTTGAAATAGTGACAAACCAAAGCAACCAGAAATGTGTAGGATGAAGCCTCAGCTTATTACACCTACCCTTTTACATGAATTATTTTGCACATTTGAAAATTAAAGAAATAAAATATATGCATATTTTATATACCCAAAAAGTCCCAGATAAAGAAACATATACACACTAGTGTTCATTCCTCAGTTTTATATTTGTTAATAATCTTCAATCTTAAATATGAATACAAAAAAAATGTCATTTATTTTTCAAAACTATTCCACAAATTAACTCCTTGGACTGCTCTTTTTTTTGCATTTGTTCTAGTCTTTGTTTCTGTAAACATACAATTATTCAAATATTACTTATTTTAGTTTTATTTAAGTTTAATGACAACTTGTTAATATATATACATATTTAAAGTTTTTCAATTCTGTTCCAACTGTATCCAGAAGCTGCTCAAAATCTTTATCAGAACAAAATAAAGTTGCAAATAAAACAAGCATTTTGGACATTTTGCAAATACCATTAATGTTCCAAATAAACAGCAGTTTGGACCCAGTACTGGACCATGTGGAACCCTACATGTGACCCTCTGCAAGTCAGATTTAACATTGTTTTTTTTTTCATTTTCCTTCAAATGTGTTCGGGCTGGAAATTTTGGAACCATGATATGGAACCATTTGTAAATACACTCCTAACTATTGTATAAAATAGAGGAATTGTCAATGATGAGATCAAGTGTACCTCACCACTCTCCAGCCTATTGAAGCCATTTTTCTTTTTAGGCAGAGCAACTTGTACTCTGTTTTTTTTTTCTCTTGGACACACTCCTTCTACTCTCTCCTTCTGTCTTTGAACACCAGATCACCACCTGTTCACCCTCTAAACACTCTCCTTCTCCGAGTCTCACTGGCACACACAGAAAAGAGTTAATGACCCTGACCTGTGATTATGATAGCCTGTGGCGTTCACCTGCAGCTCCGCTCCAGACGCGCACACACACACACACACACACACACACACACACACACACACACGCTAGCAGCGGCTGCAGAGACCCAGCAGACCCCTGACCTCTGCAATAACACACAGGGCCAGATGTGGTGACAACACTCTCTCTCATGCACACTCATGTATCCTATACACACACACACACACACACACATACAAACACAATGCATTGGATGGAGGATGCGACCCTCCAGGTTTAAGGGGTGTAACAGTAGTCAACTGTTGCTATGCCTGTCAAGAGTTCCGTTCACGCGCGGCACAAGAGGTATCTCCATTTTTTTGTAGTTTTTTTTTTTCTGAATCATGTTTTTTTTGTGCACTCAAGGGAACACGAATCAAACTGGTGTTGGTTTAGTCTCGTTGACGACTGTCAGTTTTGCTGAAATATCAACTAGCATTAGATTTTACTAACCAAAGCTAGCTAGATAATCAAGCTAATTTCAGCCCAGTTAGTTAGTTGAAAATGCTGACTTTTTAATGCTTACATCGGTTTTGTTTTAAGACAAACATGCTGTAATAGGGCCTTGAATATGCGCTTGATGGCTACATACATGATATTGTACCAAAAGACTGAGGCCAAAGCTAGCTCTGCAGAAAACAGTGGCCAAGCTAGCATTTCCGTGTGACCAGAGAAATCATTTGTATTGGCCTATTGGTATTGTATTGTTTTGGTATAGACCTACATACTAGAGGTGTGATAAAATAAGCAACACGAAAATGCAAAATACTCGCCTGTGAATATTTCATGTGTAGGGCCTTTATTCTGGTCCACCGGAAGAGGCGGAACTTCGCCTCTCTATAAAATACATTATGTTTACAACTTGGATTCGGATTTGAAGAGAAAACCCACCCATCGGTAATGCCTGAGAGCCTAAGGACTCAGTTGTTTGTTTGTTTGTCTGTTAGCAGGATTACTCCAAAAGTCCGTGATGGATTTGAACGACATTTTTTGGAGGGGGCGGGGGGATGTGTGGCACAATGAACAATCCATTAGATTTTGGTGGCGATCTGAATCATGATCCGGATTCAGGAATTTTTTTAAGGATTCCGATCAGCCAGAACATTAAGACCTCTGGGTATAACACATGCAGTGTAACTGATGAAGCATAACCCCGCCCCTTTCCTTCAGAGAGAGACGGAGAGAGAGCGGGGGGATGGGGGGGGGGGTTTCAACTGTAGAATCAGTGTTTTTTCACATTAAACTCTGTGAAATTACAGGTGAGTTTGACAAAAGCACACTTGGTGATGGTTGGAAAGAGTAACGACGACGGTTTAGGTGAGTTTTATCTTGTGTCTGTCCGGTTTGAATGAAGTGTTTTACGATGCTCCGCTTCATACAGCTGATCTCAACATAAACTAAAATACACGTGGATGATGGCGCCAGCTGAACGGAGAGCAATCGTACTCGTGGCGGGGGTCTGCGCTCTCTAAGTGCAATTCTAGTTCTCTATGGGTCTGTTGCTACGAGAAACACTTTCAACGTTGCACATAGTCATTTGATTTATTGCTACCATAAAGATAATGGTTAGTTAATCGTTTGAACAAATTGGCAGTAGTGCCGAACCAGTTGTGCAGTTAAACATTATGTGGTGATAAACTTAACTATATGCCTACTCTTTTCACCTTCACATCTTTGGAAGCCATCCATCCACCCGTCCATTTTTGCGTTCTGGACATGATTTGTTTTATCTGTAGCAAATGCACCAATTTTGCACGAAATGTATAAAATAAAACATTTTACTTTATTTTGTAGGCTACTTATTTTAACTGTCCAACTATATTTTTTATAAATATAACTGGTTATAAATCTTAAAAGCATCTATAGGCCTAATGCTATGAAATGGAAAATACAAAATAAATAGAATAATAAAAAATAAAACTTTTGCATTAGGAGGAGTGTTTCAATTGATTCCAAATTGGCTGTATGCCAATGTAAATGCCAATTACCTCTGTAATTGTTTTATCCCGTTCTGCTTTTGCATCTACTTGAAAGCAGCGGGGGATGAGGAGTTTGACACCGTCCCGGTGATCGGCAAATCTGGGTGACGCCGTCGAATGTGCATTAGCATGTTGGATGTGTTAACTATCCTTTCACATACCCTAGAGGTGGGGGAGCGACACCGACACACCGTCCTCATCTTATACGCAACTCTGTCAGTCGCCAACCCTGTTACCACTCCAAAACACATCAATTATCGTTGTTTGGTAAGTGATCCTCATCATTGGAAACCGACGCACTGAGGCACCCTTTAGCAACAGTGTGTGACAAACCGCGTTTTCAACTAAATCCAATGTAAACCCACCCACGGCGTTATTCAGTGGTCGCAGGAAATGCAAAATACTCACCTGTGAATATTTTATGTCTAGGGCCTTTATTCTGGTCCACTTCGCCTCTCTATAAAAGACATTATGTTTACAACCTGGATTCGGATTGGAAGAGAGGGATGGATAGATGGATGATGGACGGACGGACGGACGAAACGGAAGGATTGACGGACGATGGATCAATGAACAGACAGACGGACAGACAAACGGAAGGATGGACGGATGGCAAATTCCCTTTTTTCATTCCTTTTGTAACTAGCAGTACATAAGCACTGAAGCAACATTAGCATTTACTTGGAGTTGTCTTCCTGTCCACCTGCCAGATGGAGGTCCATTATTTACTCTCTTTGTAGCTCTGTTTTGGTCTCGGCTCTGCAACAGTATAATGCTCCACTATGTTCACCAGTTGGCAACTTTGTCTGCCTGCTGTTTAATGCTGGTAAGCGGTGTGTTTAACTGAGTTTTTTCTCTGGTCTTGACATAAAGTTGATGAGTGCAGGTTGTGGGCCAAAAAAAAAAAAACAACGATCTGATAACAGGTTCTGTACAGCAGGGCAGAACTGCAGAATCGGTTGATAATTACCTCCGCCAATGCCGAAGGCCTAGAAAGGAGGTTATGTTTTCACTGGTGTTGGTTTGTTTGTTTGTTTGTCCGTTTGGAGGATTACTCCAAAAATCTGCAGTGGATTTGAATGACATTTTTTGGAGGGGTGGGGTGTGGCACAATGAACAATCCATTAGATGTCGGTGGTGTTCCGGATCATGATCCGGATTCAGGAATATTTTGAAGGATTCCGATCAGCCAGAACATTAAGACCTCTGGGTATAACACATGTGCAGTGTAACTGATGACGCGTTGATGACACATGACCCCGCCTCTTTCCTTCAGAGAGAGAGCGGGGGGTGGGTAGTAACTGTAGATTTGGCGTTTTTTCACATTAAACTCGGTGAAATTACATTACGGGCAGCTCGGTGGAGGTCTGCGCTCTCCGAGTGCCATTCTAGTTCTCTGTGGGTCTGTCACTACGAGAAACACTTTCAACGTTGCACATAGTAATTTGATTTATTGCTACCATAAAGATAATGGTTAATGCCGCATTAATCGTTTGAACAAATTGGCAGTAGTGCCAAACCAGTTGTGCAGTTAATCATTATGTGGTGATAAACTTAACTACATGCTTGCTTTTTTGAGCGACACCGACACACCTACCTCGTCTTACACACAACTCTCTGTTATGTTCACTACCTTTAGTCTAGAAGTTCCTTTTGTTTCCTATGTTTCCCTGTCCTTTTGTCTCTTGTGTGTTTTCCCCTGGTTTGTCTAGTTTGTCAGTGTGTCGGGAGGTGTGGCCTTCCTTCTCCTCCTCCTCCTCTGGGCGGGCTCGGCTGGAGCAGCTGCCACCAATCAGCACACCTGCAATATATATACCCTGGGTTTCATGCTACTCTTCGCCAGATCGTTCCGTCACTCACAGTGGTATTTACCTAAATCAGGCTTCCTAGTATTTTGGCTCTCGTCTTTGCTGTTGCTCTCGTTTTGGATATTTTGGACTTATCTCGTGTTTTTGTTTGCTCTGTGCTCAGGTCTGTCACCTGCCAGCTGTGGCTGCTTCAACCTGCCTGCTCACTCCTGAACTCGGCTCCTTGATCTACCTGGAACCCTTTTTGTTAAAATAAATATTCTTTTTGTTCCACCTTTAAAACTCTCGTTTGGTGTGCTGCATTTGAGTCCACGTTTTTGGGAACTATACATAACACTCTCTGTCAGTTGCCAACCCGTTCTCACTCCAAACTCATCATCTGTTTGGTAAGTGATCCTCGGCATCGGAAACTGACACACTGACGCACCCTTTAGCAACAGTATGTGACAAACTGGGTTTTCAACTAAATCCAATGTAAACCCACCCTGAACGTTATTCAGCGGTCGGAGCAACTGACGTAGTATTAATTGCATGAGAGTCTGCTAAGGGCGGGCCAAACAAACACAAGACTTTCAACCAGGAAGCCTGGTGTTTGTCTACCGTGTGAAACTAAAAGTAACTAACTAGTCAACTATGACGGTTTCCTAACCCTACCTAAGTGGTTGTGTTGCCTAAACCTAACTTCCTGTGAAAACGGAAGTATATTTTGAAAGGACACTATGCATGTAACGAGCATATATTGACACGCCGTCCCTGGTCCATCCAAAATGAACGTAGGAGGGGTACCGATGCTGAGGGGCACTGACGAATTGGGAGTGAGAATGTGTTGCAGTTGCGGTTCTGACTGGGACCCTGCAGGTTGGTCTCCCAGCTCCAGCGTTTCATTCGCGATCGCCATAGTGTGACTGACTTTCACGCAAATCCTCTCGTTGTGCTAACCTCAGCACTCAGCAGTTGCTAGCTGTGAAAAGAAGTTTCTGAGCGGAACTCGCTCTTGGTTGGTTCAGCATTACGTGCATCAATCTTTCTTTGTGTTAGCGATAATAAATATTTGTCTGTGTGACGGGGAACTTACCGCCCCTCTCACTCACTCTCATCTTCAACCGCTTATCCGGGGTTGTTTTGGCCGCTTGTACCCGCAATATAGTTCTTTAGGTCCTGACCCAGCCCTCATGACCATAGGTGAGAGAAGGAATGAAGATTGACCGGTAGATGGAGAGCTTTGCCTTCTGGCTCAGCTCTCTTTTCGTCACAACGGTGCCATAAAGCGAATGCAATGCCGCCCCCCCGCTGCTCCGATTCTCCGGCCAATCTCACATTCCATAGTCCCCTCACCCACAAACAAGACCCCGAAGTATTTGAACTCCTTCACTTGGAGTAAGGACTCATTCCCTACCCGGAATAGGCAATCCACCGGTCAGAACTTCCCAACTTTCCAGCTTACCCGCCCCCAATTTCAAAAACTCATCAGATCTGCACGAATCTCGTGGGTGACCTGCTTTGGATTCAAAACAGCGAATTTCACCAAAAGGTGACAAGTTTGTAATCAAACATGCATGTATTCAAACTTCATACTTTTCAATTGGCCCAAATCAAAATGGACATCAAATGTAAGAGCAACATGGTATGTGTTCTGTGTGTGCATATTTGCAGGTAATGGATAAGTATACTGAATGTGGGGAATTTTGCCAATTTTTACTAGTGTATCCCCTGGGTAGTAAACAAAACACCTTTTTTTAAAAATATGTTCTTTACATTGATATGTTTGGCATGTGCCTAATCGGTTTGATTTTCTTTGGGGGAGCTGTTCCACTGAATGTAAAGCATCCCAGACACTGGAGAAGGGAGTGTGGGGTAAAGTACTCTTTCAACAATGTCACATTTGATCAGATATGACATGGAAATTGCTCTTTACAAAATCGCCGCGTGGGCAAAGGGTTCATTACAATACCACAACTCTGTTCTAAGGTTAAATATTTCTCTTCTCCCTTCTCTGCTCCTCTTCATAAACCCATCTCCTGTTTCACATAACCACACACACCACGCATGTACATTTACATCTGTGCTGTAAAAGCTATACATTAAAGGGGACATATTCTGCTCATTTTCAGGTTAATGCTTGTATTTTGGGTTTCTAATAGAACATGTTTACATGCTTTAATGTTAAAAAAACACATTATTTTTCTCAAACTGTCTGCCTGAATATACCTGTATTCACCCTCTGTCTGAAACACTCAGTTTTAGTGCATTTCAACAGAATGGCAACAGAATTGCGTTGCTAGGAAACAGCTTGGGTCCATGTTTACATCTTGTTAGCTGATGTCATTTACATACACCGCAACAGGAAATAAACTGGGACACATTTAGTATGTTTATGTTTAAAACTGTGAAATGGTCCAAATATTGTAGATTTGTGACATCACAAATGGACAGAAATCTTAACGGGCTGTGTGTATTTCTCCGTATATTGAGTGTTTTCATACTTTCACAGTATTTATATAGCACTTAAACCTGCTTTTTAATATAAAATACATGAAAATCTCACTTTTTACAATATGGGACCTTTAACTTCTCCTGAGAATATGAAACCATTAATGCAGCGTAATACCTTTTAATTAACTCGTAATAACTTATTTCCTGTTAGTGCTGTTGCAATTTTTTAGTTTACATAAACGACAAGATTGAACATTTCTGATTTCAAAACAGAGGTCCATTTACTAGCTTTTTCCGGAGCTGTCAAACATATCACGCAGCATTCAAAGACCGTAGAAGACCTAAAAGTGCTATGCATGAAAACATATCAGCTACTGAGCTTGCACGTTAACCGAACAAACAAACTTTCACTGATGAAAACCATGTAATATGGCTGAAGGCTTCGGAAAAAAGCTAGTAAATGGACCTTTTGTTGTGATTATGTCAAAAAATACTATCCCTGCGCTTTTGAAAACAGAAACATTTCAACCTTCTAGCTGATGTAATAATCTAACTATTGTTTGTTAAAGGTGCAATGTGTAAGATCTGGCCACGTGCTCCCAACAAATAGGGGGCAGCATTTCCATCAAAATCGAATCAGTTCATCCTTGAGTCCAAGTGGAGGGTACCCCTCTTACATTAATTTTGGACTGACCAGGGACGGCGTGTCAATATACGCTCGTTACATGCATAGTGTCCTTTCTAAATAAACATCTGTTTTCACAGGAAGTTAGGTTTAGGCAACACGACCACTTAGGTAGGGTTAAGAAACGGTCGTGGTTGATGTTAACTTCACTGACTAGCGACTCACGGGACTGACGATACCGACAAGTCACATTAACAACGACTCACGTGTCTCACAGGACCGACAATACCGAGTCACGTGACAAAATGAGTCAACATTTTAGTTTCACACGGGACACAAATACCAGTCAGGTTGAAAGTCTTGTGTTTGTTTGACCCATCCACCATACCAACTCCCACCCGCCCTTGGCGGACCCTAACGCTATCAGTACTACATCACTTGCTCCGACCGTCGAATAACGCCGTGAGTGGGTTTACATCGGAGTTAGTTCAAAGTCCGGTTTGTCACGTGCTGTTGCTAAAGGATGCCTCATGGTACGTGTCCACAGGCTCCGTCCTTTCCACGCTTCCCATTCACTGTCTATGTAAGCAGCCGTGTAATGCAGTCTGGTAGCATGGCGGCGCGATTCGAGAAACGGAGCGTCGCGACGCCCGCTCCTTATTTGCATAAAGTTGAGGTCTAGTCTACTTTATGTAAATCACGGGCGTCCGATGCGACTCGCCGCCTCTCGAAACTCCCAAGAATCTTTTAAATTAAACGTTGTCGATCCAAAATTGAAGACAGATTCAGCATCTGCACGGATTATTTTTCGCCTCAAATGTCGTTGCTATGACAGTCAATACTATCTGCAGTGGAAGAGAAGTAGAGAAAAGTGCTAATGGAAATTAGGTCTATTATGTCTCGTTTTCCAGTTGTAAGTTATTACACTGACAAATATAATAATTAGACACACAAACTCTGCTCCGCCTGCCTTTCTCCTTCCCATATTTCCTCCCGCACTCTCTTACTTCTTCCTTCAATCTTCCTCCTTATCCAAGAAGATATCTGCCCCCTCCCCCCCACCTACAACAAGACTCAGACATCTGCTGGACTGATCTCCTAAACTATCTGTAGATTTTTTTCTTTTTTATCGTCATCATTTAGGGGTCGCCGCGTGGGTCCAATTCCCTGCAGCGTGCAGACAATCAGGTCGAGGGGCCGAGAGTTTGGGGACACAACTCTGACAGGAAAGATGTCTACACACACACACACACACACACACACACACACACACACAGAGGAAGCTGAGAAACTAAAGGAAGCTATGGTGACAAACCATTTCCCCTGTTCAGCAATTACCAACCATTCAACTCTGCACTGAGGCTCATTACATCCAGGCCTGGAATGACATTTGGAAACGGTTGAAGGGGGCCCGCTCAGCGCTCCACTTTGTTGTTGTTATTATTATTGTCTGTGCTGAGAGCAGCCCATTAGCACATACTCCGGTCCTCCCTCGGCCTCTCACCACCTGCACCGGTTAAAGAAGCAGCCGGTCGGTTTGCTGTCTTCACTGGAAATATTAGAGCCCTGCATAAACTGATGTCATATATTTAAAAAAAAACTCAGAAGCGACAGCTAATGATTCAGGAAAAAGTTAAATATGTATTTCAATACATTTGGAAGGTACTGAATAGGCATATTTAAACCATATGAAATAATTGCAATGATGAATTTTAACAGAAGTTAAATAATATTTAACTAACCCAGCAACCTAAGCATGTCTTTATTTTTTTTTTTATGTTTTCCAACTATTAAACATGTTTAAAAATGTTTTAAAGGCCATATTTTCTGTGATGCAATATCTTATAATTATAAACAATAAAGCTATTTTACAGGATAGAATTAATTTCACAAGTCCATTCATAGAGTGAACTCCAAATATGCAAATATATCTGTTAAAAGGAACCTTTGAGTTTTTTAGTTTTCCCTTCTAACTTTACATTTTAGGACATTGTTATTAAAAAAAACTTCTACAAGTTGACTTTCTTTCTAAATGCAAACCGTAATATTGCAAGGATATAAATATAAGGAAAGATGATCTTTTGATGGTAAACATATTGTCTCATGAAACATTTTTGGTTATGTGTCATATATTGCATGTCTTAATGCAAATATTTGTACATATTTCTTATATTCTCATTTCTTATTTTTTATTATTTACTCATATTTCTCTACATATATTGTGCTATATATTGTAGCATTATGTACATAATTTATAAAAGGCCTTATATATAAGTTAATTACTGCTTTATTTCTATATTCTTACATTTCTTTATGTTTGCTTTAAGAGCAACTGCAACAGGGATCAATAAAGTATTTCTGATTCTGAACACGAGTACAGTGTAGAGAGTTATGTGAAGCAGAATTTAACTAAAAGTCAAAGATCTCTGTGTGCAGTTATGTTCAGGTAACTTAACATAAGCTATACATGAGTTCTAGGTTTGACAATCTCCCTGAAGACAAATGACACTGGGATTTAGGCGAGCCTGAAGATGAAGTCCAATCCATGTTTTATTGCTCGTTATATGATAGAATTAAAGGGCTACACTTTTTAGTAAAATGTCTTAAAGGAGGGAAACCTTTTTTTGTTTATGGCAGTTTTTCTTTGTTGATTTTTGCAAAGTTATTTGTTTGCAATGTAATGTTATATATAAAGATTTCTGAGAAAAGCTTTGTTGCATTTTTGCACGTGAATGACAATAAATAACACCACAGCAGAAATGTATTTCCTGTGTATCTCAACAAGTCACTAATGTTTTTCACAAATTACATGTTTCAAAAAATACAGGAAATAAAAAAATAAAGAACACCAAATTTGCAATCAAATAAATGTATTAGTAGGTTTTTAAATTATAGAACTAATGTGAAACATTTAGGATGCACTTCATCTGTCTATTCAGACACTGTCACATGACATGCTGCAGCTGTCTGATCTCTGCCTCGTTATACGCAGACTCACAGATTGCAGTACGTTGCTGCTGTTATTCATGAGGAAAAAACAAACTATTAAGATGTTTATAAAGGCTGAGTAAAATAAGACAAAGTCTGTTTAGAGGTTGTGCATCCAGTAGGAACCAGGTTTTTTTAAATATGTTTTTTACTTATTTATTTTTATTTATGTTGGTTTGACTTGAAGGAAAAGAAATTTAAGCGGGTGTTTCGCCTTATTGAGCTGTCAACATTGGTCTGAAGTGAAATGAAATGAATTTGGTTTTGACCAGTCGTGGAAAAAAAGGGCTCAGATGTATTTATTTATTTATTTATTTATTTATTTATTTATTTATTTATTTATTTATTTATTTATTTTGTGTGTTTCAAAAAAAAATTATTGAGCCAAAGAAGATTATACATTTAGAACACTGTTGTGTCAATGCTCATTTCCATTTACACGAAATAACCACACATTCACGTTCATTCACATATATGAAAAAATTATATTAAATATACAGGATTGTATACCAAAAGTATACCAAAAGAAGTAAACCAAAAAGACACAGTACAAATCTACAAAATAAAAGAAATAAACAATTAAATTACGTAAAAAATGACAAAGATAAATCAAATTGATTAAATAAATAATGTCAAGGAAACAAAATGAAATCTAAATCTAAGCGTAGGAACACAACTCCGATATTCCTTCTCTACCTAACCCTCATTAGATCAAATGAAACCGTGCATAGCTGCACCTCAGGAACGTCATACTGTGGGAGTCTTGCCCTTTAAGATACATCTTACCCTTTCCAAATGTAGTGTACTGGTTAGATCACACAGCCACACCTTGGAGGTAGGAACGGTTGTTTCTTTCCATGACATAGGTAGAATTGTTTTTTGCTGCGATGAGGCAGTAAGAGAGGAACTGAAGCGTTACGAAGACTCACCACAGCCCAACAGAGACACGAGGATAATTAATAGAGGTTCTGGTTCTACTGGAGTATTGTTGAAGCTATCACACCATAAAGATGCAACCTCGGGGCATGGGGAATGACATTTAACACACATGGGTGAAACATACATGCTGTGTATTTTTACCTTGGAGTAATGCTCAGATTCCTTACTTAACTTAACTACCATTACAACAATGTAAAGATAATATATTACAAGTTAAAGTCGTGCATTCAAAGTACATAACAACAAAATGTGCTTTTGTGTATCAAAAGTAAAAGTTGTTCTGCAGGACATGATTAAAAGGAGGAAAGGAGAAAAACTAAGTGATGTTACACAAATTTCTATGAATTTATTGGACTATTCTCGCTCCCTTTCTTTGCAAAATATTGGATACAGTAAAAAAATTCTATTTATTTTTTGTACTATTCTCTTTCTATTTTTTTGCGAAATATTGGATAATTTAAAACTTTATGGTGTTTTTTTATGGTTGAAACTGTTTTTTTTTTATTATCAATTAATCTGCTTATTTTATTCTATAAAATGTTACAAAACACTGAAAATATTCTAACACCCAAGACGAAGCTGGAACTAAAACTTTTTTGGGCAGTTTTGCTGGATAAATGCAGTGGTTCCCAACTTATTTTCCTTGAAGTCCCCCTACTTGTATCTAAGAAAAGCTGAGCCCCCCCCACCTCCCTATATTTTCTGAAAAAAAATACAAATCCTCGAACAAAATCCTCAATCTGAATAAAGTGACTTGGTGTATTAAATGAGTTAGTCTTAATAAATCAACTTTCTTTAATGAACATAACTCGTCACTGCATTTTTGGACTGAAGTAAAAATGTGGTTTTCGGAAGGCTAATCGCCAACAAATATGGATCAAAGCAGAATATTTCATAACATAAAAACAAGTGGTGTATTTCTGAAATGATTACATCTATCTTTTTTTCAATAAATGTTGACTTTAGGACTTTACAACGCTCTGGAGTTATTGGAAATGTTCGTATCACACGAGTCAGAAACCAGCCTGGAATCTAATTCTACAAATAGTATAATACTAATAATATTAGTGTAGCTTGATCTTTATCTGCAACTAAGCACAAATACCAGGTTAAAATATAATGTGGCCTACTAAGTAGCAAAAAAAAGTATCTTTTAAAATAGTTTTATATACAGATTTTTGTATAAATTATCCAGTAGTGTTATTATGATTTTAGTAAGTTAGTTTAGTACAACCTCAGAGCAGAAAAATCGTCTCGCACCCCCTGTGATCTTTGGTGCCATTGGACCCCAAATTGAGAACCACTAACTTAAATGATTAATTGATTATTAAAATTGAAATCTTAAATTGTGCAAAAAAAAATTAAAAAATATATACAAAATATTTGCTGATTTTTTTCTTTTTTCGTCTCAGCTCTGTTTTTTTATGTAAAATCTTAATTACATTACAGTAATTGAGTAAATGTCACATTCCAAAACTGATTTTAAGAAAAAAATACCCCAAAGATTATTACTTACTGTTTTATGTTTTTTGTTTGCTGCAGTGTACTTTAATAGACATGCAGCTCTACTCTATAGACACTCTGGCAATGGCTTCTAATGATTTCCCCAGCTGTTGAATTGACTATCAGCGATAATAGATTTGCGCGACAACTTCAAGTTGGCTCTGATGTGTAGATGAAAAATTGTTATTTTACATAACTTAAAACCCAGGATTGGGTATTTACTGTTTCTTTGCAAATATTACACATGTAAACAATTTTAAAGCCTCAACATAAACCTGGTCTGTGTACCAAACCTCAAATAATGGGAGAAGAGAATATTTCAATATAGCAGGGCACTAAAACGAAGCCTGTGCTATAAGACGTTAAGTTGTTTCAACAGGTGGTGCTGCCACGCAAATACAGATTACGCCTTGAACACACCGCTGCTTCTTTCCTCTTCCTCAAAAAGAAGCGTGAGAGAGGCAAACTCCTGTATATTTCCAACAGTTTCACAGCAGTTCATGAAAAAGTCACGAAATGACATTGACACAAATTTCCCCTTTTTTTTTCCGTGACGTTCAGCACGACTTTCAACAACGTATTTTTGTGTGTTTTCCTACGAATGTTCAGCAACACGTGACGCACGTGTCAATTTCCGCTCCAGTATTTCCAAAATAAAACTACTCAGTTAGGTTTAGGAAAAGATCGACTTGGTTAGGCTTAGGCAATAAACTACTGAGTTAGGTTTAGGAAAGATCGACTTGGTTAGGCTTAGGTAATAAACTACTTAGTTAGGTTTAGGAAAAGATTGACTTGGTTAGGCTTAGGCAATAAACTACTGAGTTAGGTTTTGGAAAAGATCACAGTTTCGGTTTAAATAACACCAGAGGTGCCGTAACTTAAATACGGAAGTTACGTAACAAAAAATACTGAGTTCGCTTTAGGAAAAGATCATGGTTTGGGTTTTAATTATTTATTTTTTGAAACTATTACAAGGACCTTTAATTTTGTGTTGATTTTGGCGGTCCCCTGTGAACAAAAGCGGGGTGTGTTCCCGAGCACCAGAATCCCTTTAGAAAACCTCTCATTTTACTGCAGCATAGTCTGACAGACTGCCCTGCACTGTCCTGGTTCTGGTTTTCCCGTGTGTCCCTTCCCTCCAACGGGCCCAGCAATATGGCCTGGGCTTCCAGTAGCATGTGTCGGTGTTGGCTCCCCGGAGCAGCGAGGCAAAGCTCGGCTTCTGGCCGGAGGAGGAGCCGCTGCTGCGAAGCCGGAACTGGGTCTGTCCGCGGCGGTATAGTTTTGCTGTTGTTAAACCTGACCTCCATTTACTTCAATTCATCAAAACTTTTCTTTGTTTTTTGGATTCTTTGTTCTCCGTGGAGGCATGCTAGAAAAACAAAGTTTTCCTCACAAGGTAACACCAGTGGGCTACCTCCGGGTCTGAGAAGTGAAGCCAATGCAGAAGAGCCCTTAAACCTGCATTCTTTCTAACAGAAAGGGGGCGACTCCTCTGGTTGCAAAAAGAAGTCTGATTGTATAGAAGTCTATGAGAAAATGAGTCTACTTCTCTCTTGATTTATTACCTCAGTAAACATTATAAACATGAGTTTATGGTCTCAATCACTAGTTTCAAGTCTTCTTCAATACAGCATGATGTTCATTTAGTAAATGATGGTCCCATTTAGAGTCAGCTAGACCATAAAGCAGGGGATATTTTAGGGTGGGGCTACCTTGTGATCGACAGGTCGCTACCACCGTGTTGTCTAGTCTGGGAGTTGTCTGTGTTTTTGTCTTGGAACATTAACCCTTTCACCGTGTGTTTTCAGTTCATGAAAGTTAATTGTAACCTTTTTGATCACCTAAAAATGCCTTATTGAGCATTTGGTTGTACTTAGCTCCACCCTCTCGTGTCACATCTGGTTGCAAAAAAACAAGTTGGCGATGGCCAAAGACCAAGATGGCTACAGCCATATACCAACATGGCGACAGCCAAAAACCAACATGGTCATGGCCAAAAACCAAGATGGCGACGGCCAAATACCAACATGGAGACGCCCCAAAACCAAGATGGCGGCGGCCAAATCCTAACATGGCAAAGGCCGAACTCAAGGCTTCAAAACGTGAGTGACGTCACGGTGACTAAGTCTACTTCTTACATACGGTCGATGTGTAACATGGGACAAGTAATTGATATGGTGGAGTGAGCAGCATGAGAATGAAGGATATCTTCTCCACAGCCAGGCACAGACGTAACATAATGGATGGCACCATGCCTCTCCTGTCCTCAAGAGAAAAACAAGCTCTATTCTGATTCTATTGTGTTTCAGTTGTTCCACATGCGGTTTCTCTAACCCTGGGCACATATAACCCTCTGCATGGCTCGATTCCTCTGGAGGTAAGTGAGAATTTGTTTTTGTAATTTGGGTGTACCGACCCTTTAAGAGACTACAGACAAACTCCTTGTAACCTCAGGAGGGAGGTAGAGGCTTCCAGGTTTCACAGCCTCTTTACGGTCAGGAGAGGTGTCAAAATTTCCCCCCAGCTCTTTTCCACTGCTGACCCGCTGCGCCAGCAACGACCACAGACACACACACACACACACACACCCCGTTAGAGCTGCAGGAGAACAATATCACAGACACAGAAAAATCAACAACAGTTGTTTGTGAAGAGAGCAGAGGTTGGAACAGCCGATATGTCTGCCTCTGCATGCCAGTGTGTGTGCGTGTGTGTGTGTGTGTAATTTGGCAAGGTATGGACACCAGTGTTTACGTCATGGGAATAAAAAAGCTCTGCTTTGTTTGCTACTGCTGTGAGATGAAAAATCCATTCACCATTTTGTTAGATTGTTCGTCTATTTTTATTTACCGTAATTCATTTTTAACGTCACTGAAGAATGCAGGCTTATTCAGACACTCTAAAATGACCATCGACGTACACATTGCGATTTTGACGGTCGAGATCGGAAGCTAAATTCGATCAATTTCCGATTTAAGTTTGACATTGTTCAATATTTTCATTGTTCTCTTTGTTATACAAGATACGAGGAAGATGCACAAGAGGAAAAGGCAAAAGACGATTGACTCCTTTTTTCAAGTCAAGTAGTTATGTAAGTGGAGTTCTAGTAACATGGGCTTGCTAGGTTTTTGCTTTGCAAAGGAAGCTTGCAATCTATGATATCAATCATTCAATTTGATATCAGTACATTGAATTTGTTCTTGCATTAATGCTATGTAGATGTTTATTTATGTAATTTAAAGCTGTTTGTCTGAGCTGTCTGTATCTGTATCAACTCATCCTAATTACTGCTGTGTTCTGCTCGTCTTGGATAGGCAACCACATCAGGCATCAACCTCGATGAGAGGGGATGACGTTATTCTTGCACAGGTTAGCGTTAATGTTGAGGACATTTTAGTGTGTGAATGCCATGCATTTCAACATTTTCTTCAACACCTTATGCAAATAAGGCATGTCAGCCTGTTAACACAGAGTGCTCCAAGGATGACGTATTTTTTAGGCCAAATCTTTTTTTTTGTGCTAACACCTGAAAATGAGCACGATACGGGACCTTTAAGACATATTGATGTATTTTATGTCGTAGAACAAAGCGTTAAAATCTCTTCAATTTGTGTTAACCACTGATCTTATATCAGGCATCAAACTAAAATCCATTCAAAGAACCCATTGACTTCCAGACGAGGGAACCGGAAGTGCTAAAATGCTAACTCATTTCCAGGTTTAAGGACTCATTCCTGTAGCACTCTTTGTCATTGTGAGCATGTTAGCATGCTAGTGTTAGCATTTAGTTCAAAGATACAGACAGTGCACACTGAAAGCGTTTCTAGAAGCATTTTTCATGTCTGTCACTTGCACGACTCACGGAACAGACACGCTTCCGTTTTATTTAATGTATCAATCCACACTGAATACTTTTTTTTCGCTTCAAGACTCACATCTCGCTTACGTCTTGCTTCCGATGGGAATTCCCAGCTAGTGTTGTTTGAGGATATATTCACATAGGCTGCACAGGTAATTATTACTGTAATATTTATAGCTCCTCGTAAAATGGAGGCGCTGCCTTTTATTTATCCGTTGCCATGATGAATCACACTGTAGCTTCGTTGATGACGCACTTCAGTCAGAGTTGATTGAACAAACTCTGATCGGCTGCACTGAAACCAAAAACTTTTGTCGTGGTTAGTCGTCTCAGAGGTCAGATTTTATTAAGCCCAATATTTGGAACAGGCCGCTGCTCTCCGGTCTCACTTTGCAGGAAAAAATTCCACTAAAAAAACAAATGTGGGTTTACTAGCATTAGATCACAGTATGTTTAGATTCTCACTAGTGACACATGAGGGACACACTCTCACTCTGTCGCACACACACACACACACACACACTGAGCTGTAGGCAGCAGGATCAGCGCGCCACATCAACCCTGCACTCTCAGATCGGATCTTGATTCTACAGTGTAGTTCTGGTCTGCTGACTTTATGGCAAGGAGGTGTGTGTGTGTGTGTGTGTGTGTGTGTGTGTGTGTGTGTGTGTGTGTGTGTGTGTGTGTGTGTGTGTGTGTGTGTGTGTGTGTGTGTGTGTGTGTGTGTGTGTTCTTGTACAGCTATCTTCGTGAGGACAGTTTTGGAAAAGGACATTTTGGCTGGTTCTCTCTTTGGGACAGACCTTCAAAGGCCTGTTTGAGGGTTCAAACTTGGTTTCAAGGTCCAGGTTAGAATTAGGTTTAGGTTAGGGTTAGGGTTAGTGTAAGGGTTGGGTTCAGGCATTTAGTTGTGATGGTTAAGGTTAGGGTAAGGAACTTGGGAATGCATTATGTCAATGAGTGTCCTCACAAAGATAGAAGTACACGGCTGTGTGTGTGTGTGTGTGTGTGTGTGTGTGTGTGTTCCATCTGGGTGGTCAGCCAATACATTAACCAGCATCATATGTAAACAGCAACCAGCTAATGAGGCACAGTGGCCATGAAGCTCATGTTTATTTATATAGTGATACATCAAAACTGTATGTTGATTTTTTTTTTTCTACATTACACAACCCCACTTTAACTGACTACCCTTGAAATTTGGCTTTTGGTCTGTAACCCGAGGTTGTGGATTTGAAACCCTGAAAAGAATCCCCAGAACTGAAGAAGATAAAAAATACTACACATAACTGAACTACGGAAGCCCTGAGAGACAAGTGAGAAAAAGTCTGATCTAAATTGTTCTCTTTATGATAATCACATGCAGTTTTTTGAATAAAGCATACATGTGTTATTTTTGCTTATTCTAAAATGGTGTGTTTGAATATTTCTGCATACTGCAACAGTCTTACATAAATTGGGTATGACTGTAAAGCTGAGACTCTTGTGGAATTAGCCCAATTGTATTCTTGTGTGATGATGTTAGTCCTAATAGTAGCCATAATCACAGCCTCATGAAACTTTACAGCCACAAACCAGAGACCTAGAGTATTCAGAGGATGGATGGATCAAACTAGAGACCTAGAGCATTCAGAGGATGGATGGATCAAACTACAGACCTAGAGCATTCAGAGGATGGATGGATCAGACTAGAGACCTAGAGCATTCAGAGGATGGATGGACCAAACTAGAGACCTAGAGCATTCAGAGGATGGATGGATCAAACTACAGACCTAGAGCATACAGAGGATGGATGGATCAGACTAGAGACCTAGAGCATTCAGAGGATGGATCGCTCTCCTAGCTAGATTGACAATAAGGGGGTTTCTGAGCAGATTCCAGAACAGAAGTGCTCGCCATCCAATCGTCGAAAATGTAATTCTTGCAGAAATCTCCAAATGTCAAACATTTTTGATCCCAAATCACAGCATGACTTTTTCTGTGGTGTGCCTCAAGGTCTTGGTGTCTTAATGTGGTATTTTGGAGGGATTATTGATCATTTTAATCAATTCTCCAGTGGTAAAAAATGGTTAAATTTAGCACCAAATTTAGCACCAAATCTGTGTAACAACCCCAGAAATTGCTGCAACAACTTAGGAGACATAATAGAGCATGGGGATGGCCATCACATACTTCCATATAATCTTCTAAGCAGTTATACACTTTTAACAATTTATTCTGATCAATTAATTAATTAATCAATTGCACAGCAAGCAAACACTACAGTTGTTTGGGACAGCGCTACATCATGTGAATATTTAACAAAACATTAAAAGAGAAATATAAAACTCAGTTGCCTCAATTTTGTCTGGCGGGGTCTACAGTGTCAGATTTTGAAAATCCTTGCTCCTGATAATTCATAGACCTCACTGTCAACATGCATCACTGGAACTACTTTTTTACCAAAAAAAAAAATGTTAAAACTGTTAACTGTTAGGCTCTGTGAATATTGTTTCTGGAAAACTACAGTTTGTTTGTTTTTTAAATTAAAAATAATATTTATTACAATAATTTCCCAATTTGGGATCAATAAAGTACATCTATCTACACTGTCATTTTTTAATTGTTTTGAGCAGCATGACAGTAAATATCCCAAAACCCAGGGCATAAATCTATCTGCATTAGATACCACTAAATGTAAAGTGTTAATACGTTTACAAAGAGCTGTTGTGCATCTCAAGGGGCTGTTTATACAGTATTTATATTAATGTATTTGTTAGTGTCAATGAAAAGGGCTAATGATGCAGCTCTTGAGCTTGCCATCCTCTCTATCTCTCTTAATATTAAAAAACCTGAAAATAGAATCTAATTTGCATTCACTGTGACCATCAGGTGAATGTGTAAAATGATTGACATCTATTTCCCACACCCAGTTTCCCTGTGACACAGAGGGGATGAGAGAGGAGAGGAGTCAAAGGAGAGAGCAAAACAGAGCTTGAGGGAGAAAAGAGGAAATCCTCTCTCTCTTTCACTGTCTCTCACTCTCTGTGTAAAGAGCCGAATTAAGAGATTAGAGAAAGAGAGCTGAGATTACCGGAGAGATGCTGAGGATTAAGGTGTTCAAACATGACCTTGAGCTAAAAAAAAAAAAGGATGTTTCCAAGCATCACACGGCCAGTTACGGAGAACCCTTCCAACCCCGCTGCAACACTGTAAAAGGGAAAACTTGAAAATACTTTGCTTTAATCTTAATCAAAGTATTGCAAGTTATTTGCCACAACTAATTTGATTTTCTTGCGACAAATTGGGCAGATTAAATTGTAAAACGGGTAGCTTAAATCAAGCAATCTGACTAGTTCATAGCTGTGCTATCAGCCCGTTCGTAGGAAAAGGCATATAAATGCCACAATAACGCACAAGGCGTTTTAATGTACAATAATTACACCTTTTTTGATTTCCGCGTGTCATTTGTACTGACTGCAATATAAACGTAAACGTATAAATGCTACGGTAAGAGTTAGTCACGTAGTATAAAAAGTGAGAAAGACCGCTTATGGTGGGCGGGTCCAACAAACACCGGAGTTGTAGCCAGGAGACCCGTGTTCTAGACCCATGTTTTGTTTTGTAAGTTACGTTAGTGATGTTTGCCACGTGACCATTGTCACGTTTTTTATTGACGTTTGTGACATGTTTTCTGTAGTTGTGTTATGTTGTTTGCATACGGGTTTTACTTAGTTTACATACTTATTTTGAGTCCAACCATGAAAGTTTTTTCTTACCCTAACTAAGTGGTTTTCTTGCCTAAACCTAACTGCGGATGCTTGCATGGCGTACAAATTACTAAAAAGGCTAAAATGCGTACTCACGGAATGTCCGTGTAATGACGTGGTTTTTATACGCCTTCCCATGAGACTGGGATGGTAATATAATTCCCACTTACAACTGCTATGATGTGTCTAACCTTCCCACTTTTAGTATCACTCCACGCCTGAGAATAAAAATCATCATCATCATTAATGGTTGCTTAGCGACAGAGTCACGGGAGATCACTTCCGCCAACACGGCATAGGTTACAGATACAAAGTAACAACAAAGCAAGTTGCCAAATCCCACTACAAATGAACACATTTAAGGTCAACTTCTATGGAGGAGTAGATTGAGCCGTGCCCATCTCCAGAAAACAAATCCAGCTGCTAAACTACATGCAGCGCTACGTAAAGACGAGGTTCCACAATATTGACCAGAATATGCAAGGAAGCAGGAACGCAGCAGAAATTCATCAACCACCGCCCCCGCAGTGCCACGATTCAGAAACTGTGTGATGCTGGTCTTGACACGATTGGCAAACGAAACTTGGGCACTAGAGGTAGTGGAGCAACATCCTCGCCACGCCAAGCAACACACCTCCATCTAATAAAAAAAAAGGCAAGCCTAGTACAAACAGTTATTGACGTCATCCTACTGACGCTGGACAGTTTTGCAGTGGTTGCGCAATAAATGGCAACACACAATTATGTAAATAACTAGCCGAATACTAAAATCAATATAAAGCTAGCCCGTGTTGTTGTATGTTCCATAGCAACCACCATTCTAGCAACCGCTTCGGTATGTGCAGGCAGAAGCGCCTATTTTATTGTGATCAATATAATTTATTCATAAAAACTATTTAAATTGCATCTATAACTTCATACTGCCATTCTTGATGCCCATTTAATAAAAAGCAATAGCTGACGACAGGCCGTAATATGTTGTGATTATATCCAACCCAGTCTCACAGGAAGGCGTATAAATACCACGACATTCCGCTTGTCGCGAGTACGCAATTTAGCCTTTTCACGTGTCATTTGTACACCACGTTTCCCGTGTCATTTGTACTCCGCGAAAACATCCAGAGCTAGGTTTAGGCAAGAAAACGACTAACTTAGGTTCAGACAAGAAAACCGCTTAGTTAGGGTAAGGGGAAAATATCATGGTTGGGCTTAAAATAAGTAAGTAAAGTAAGTAAAATATGCACGGAAACAACGTAACCCAACTACCGAACACATGTCACAAACGTCAATAAACGCTCAAAAACTGGTTGAAAGTCCAGTGTTTGTTGGACCCATCCACAAGTCTTAACAAGTCATAACAAGTCTTTCTCGCTTTTTAGACGACGTCATTAACTCTTACCGTAGCAATTGTACGCGGATGCGCTTACATTACAGTCAGTACAGGATACATGGCGTACAAATAACATGCGAAAATCAATGAAGGCGTACTTATTGCGCACTAACTGCGTGCGCATTATCGTGGCATTTATACACTTTTTCATGCGAACGCTATCACAGCTAAGGGGCGTTGTTCGGCCAGACAGGAGGTTAAATATACTCATGACAAAATCTGTTTGTGCACAGTGTTCCCAACAGACAGTAGTCAAAGCCTGCTATAAAATTGACTCAGTTTATGACTAATTTACTTCTGCAGTTACGTGACAGTCGAGAGGTTTTTCTTTTCAAAGGAGAAAGTTCCCTTGAAATTTTGGATTTTGTCAAGTTTCGTTTTTTACAGTGTATATAACCAATGCCATTTACACAAATATTGACAAGAAAATATTTAGTGTATAAACTCCAGAGGGTGTGTATATTAATACTGCTAATGTTGGATTTTTGTACTTCCAGCTTCTCAAATGGAAGGACTCGTTGTTTTTATTTTTAATTATTTTAATTTATTTTTTAATAATTTTTTAGGTTAGGATTTATTTTTTTGGACAAAACAATCATTGTGAATGTGTCACTTGGGGCTCTGGGGCATTTATTGAAATTTTACAAACCAAACAATCAATTCATTAATTTAGAAAATAATCAGCAGATTAATCCATAATGAAAATAATCATACGTGTAGTCCTAATTGATAAAAAAAAGTAGCTCCACTCCAACTAACTACAAATGAAACAGTAAAATCCTGCTCTTACCTTAGTGTTTGAGTAATAATAATCTAATGACATAATATATAATAGTATAACATTCACAGGGATATTTTTAAACTTTTTAAACTGTCATAAATTAAGCCAACGTTTCCACACAAAATAAACTAGATATTTAGCCAAATGTAGTTTCGACAGAATAACTGATTTCCTATCTAAGCCTTCATAACATTATATTGCCTGACCATTAAAACAGAATAAGTCCATTGTTCTATTTTAATAAGGTAGAGCAACTGACAAAACTTGTTTGTTTGTTTGTGTATATTTCATTCCGAACATGTAAAAACAAAAAAAAGATAAAAACAGAGTAGGACTATATTGATTTATTACTACCCCTTCTCCAATACTAATCCATTAATTTATAAACTTGATCTCATACACACATATATACATATGCATACACATATACCAGACACATACATACACATATACACACATATATATACTGTATATACATATATACACACATACCTATATACACACGCATGCACTCTCAAACATAAACATATGCAGTTTATAAACAATTATCCAAATTGACATATTCTCATAATAATTAACCTATATAACCTCATACATCAGTATGTTTTCTGCAGCTGTATCAAGACAAATCCAGTAAGCCTACCTTTCTTGCACTTGGCAAAGAGAATGATGAGAACTGCTGTTGTAGTTGATTTTTTTACCTCACGTTGGTCCTCTTCTACAGACGTAGGCAAAGTTGTTGGTAACGTTCCGTTAAAGAGAGAAAAACCCACAATGGTCACTGAAATAACTTGAAACTGACAAAAGTAATAATAAATAAAAATTTACTGAAAATTAACTAATGAAAATCAGCTGTTGCTTTTGAATTGTGGTTCAACAGAATCATTTTAAAAAACAAACTGATGAAACTGGCCTAGACAAAAATGATGGTAGCCCTAGAAAAGATTGAAAATAATTTGACCATAGGGACATGTTAAACTAAGGTGTGTCCTGTAATTAGCATCACAGGTGTCTTCAAACTTGTAATCAGTCAGTCTGCCTATTTAAAGGGTGAAAAGTAGTCACTGTGCTGTTTGGTGTCATGGTGTGTACCACACTGAACATGGACCACAGAAAGCTAAGGAGAGAGTTGTCTCAGGAGATGAGAAAGAACATTATAGACCTTCATGTTAAAGGTAAAGGCTATAAGACCATCTCCAAGCAGCTTGACGTTCCTGTGACTACAGCTGCACATATTATTCAGAAGTTTAAGGTCCATGGGACTGTAGCCAACCTCCCTGGACGTGGCCGCAAGAGGAAAATTGATGACATATTGAAGAGACGGATAATACGAATGGTAACCAAAGAGCCCAGAACAACTTCCAAAGAGATTAGAGGTGAACTCCAAGGTCAAGGTACATCAGTGTCAGATCGCACCATCCGTCACTGTTTGAGCCAAAGTGGACTTAATGGAAGACAACCGAGGAGGACACCAAATCATAAAAAAGCGAGACTGGAATTTTCCAAAATGCATATTGACAAGCCACAAAGCTTCTGGGAGAATGTCCTTTGGACAGATGAAACAAAACTGGAGCTTTTTGGCAAGTCACATCAGCTCTATGTTCACAGACGAAGAGATGAAGCATCCAAAGAAAAGAACACTGTACCTAATGTGAAACATGGAGGAGGCTCGGTTATGTTATGGGGCTGCTTTGTTGCATCTGGCACAGGGTGTCTTGAATCTGTGCAGGGTGCAATGAAATCTCAAGACTATCAAGGCATTCTGGAGCGAAATGTGCTGCCCAGTGTCAGAAAGCTTGGTCTCAGTTGCAGGTCATGGGTCCTCAAACAGGATAATGACCCAAAACACAGCTAAAAACACCCAAGAATGGCTAAAAACAAAACATTGGACTATTCTGAAGTGGCCTTCTATGAGCCCGGATCTAAATCCTATTGAACATCTGTGGAAGGAGCTGAAACATGCTGTCTGGAGAAGGCACCCTTCAAACCTGAGACAGCTGGAGCAGTTTGCTCACGAGGAGTGGGCCAACATACCTGTCAACAGGTGCAGAAGTCTCATTGAGAGTTACAGAAATCACTTGATTGCAGTGATTGCCTCAAAAGGTTGTGCAACAAAATATTAAGTTAATGTTACCATCATTTTTGTCTAGGCCAGTTTCATTAGTTTGTTTTTTTAAATGATTCTGCTGAACCATAATTCAAAAACAATATCTGATTTTCATTAGTTAATTTTCAGTGAATTTTTATTTATTATTACTTTTGTCAGTTTCAAGTTATTTCAGTGACCATTGTGGGTTTTTCTCTCTTTAACGGAACGTTACCAACAACTTTGCCTACGTCTGTATGTTTAAGTATATAAAATGATAAGAGTCATATTAAGAAAAGCAGCTAGATGACTGGCTATCCTGACTGTTAGTCAGCAGGCAGGCCGAGTCTTGTCCCCTTCATCTCCCCACCCTTTACTTTGATTTAAAAGGTGACTGCTTTCACAAAGGTTCTCACCGACACACAAAAACATCACTTACACACACTCTTGCAAGTGCACATATTTGCAAAAATGTCCACATATGAAATTGGGAATACCACAAAAAATTAATTGATCATCAACCTCTGAATTTGCAGCCCAGTCGCACAGCAGTTCTAGAAATAGTCACAACATTTAATGTATTGTACATAGACACGAATTTCACATTTTTTTCACGATGGTCGGCACAAAATCAGTTCTTATATAAATCTATGTAATTGTGAATCAGGAAGTATATAGTGCAGCGAACGCCACGTATGGAGGAGGCGAGGGTGGATGGGTGGGTCAAAAAAACAACACAGGACTTTTGCCCAGGAGACCGATGTTCGCGTCCCGTGTGAAACCACAAGTCAAAGTTGATATATTTATCACCTAATTTTTTTTTTACATGAGTTACAGCACATCCGGTGTTATTTTAACCCAAACCGCAAATTTTTCCTAAACCTAGCAAAGTAGTTTTGTTGCCTAAACTTAACCAAATCAATCTATTCCTAAACCTAACTAAGCAGTTTTATTTTGAAAAGACTGGAGCAGAAATTGACATGAGTTGCTGGACATTCGTAGGAAAACGCACAAGAAATACGTCGTTGAAAGTCATGTTAGGCGTCACGGGAAAAAAAGGGAAATTTGTGACTTATTATTATCAGTAGTAGTAATAAACCCTCAGTTAACCAGGTAAATCCCATTAAGATTAGAAAATGTATTTTCCAAGGGAGCCCTGGCCAAGACAGCAGCATTAAGACTCTGACCTGGGCTGTAGCTTATGCTCGTTTACGCCAACACAGGCTCACGGCAGTTCATGAAATAGTCACTTTTTTTTCGTGACGCTCAGCACGACTTTCAGCAACGTATTTTCCGTGCGTTTTCCAGCTAATGTCCAGCAACACGTGACACACGTGTCAATTGACGCTCAAGTCTTTTAAAAAATAAAACTACTTAGTTAGGTTTAGGAATAGATCGACGTGGTTAGGCTCAGGTGACAAACTACTTCGCTAGGTTTAGGAAAATATGGTGGTTTGGGTTTAAATAACACTGGAAGTGACATAACTTAAGTACGGAAGTTACGTGACAAAAACTATTTAGTTAGCTTTAGGAAAAGATCGCGGTTTGGGTTAAAATAACTCAAGAAGTGCTGTAGCTTAAGTAGTACCTTAATACCGAAATTACGTGACAAATAAATCAATTTGTGGTTTCACACGGGAAACGAACACCAGTCTCCTGGGCGAAAGTCTTGTGTTTTTGACTCACCCATCCACCCCGACCTCCTCCCTACACGGCGTTTGCCGCTCTCTATACTTCCCGGTTCAAAATTATGTGGTTTGCATCCGAATTTCGTGCTTATACAAGCACGCACAATGGAATGGGTAAAATCGTACTTGAAGGCACATTGTAACAGGGCTCAAGCACTTTCCGGGTGAAACTCGCCCTCCAGAATTTCTTTTCCATTGATGCGAGTAGTAGACATTAATAGACTATTTTGACAGTTTGGGTTACAGGGCGTACCGAACAGAAGACGAACCGAACGTCCTGTACCAATAATACACGTACCGTTCCACCGCTACCAACAGCACTTGGTTAAGGTTAGAATAAAAAGGAAAAAGTCAAAGGTGATATGAAGCACAAGACATTTCACCAGAACCACAATCTTTCCCTAACTTCAGCCGACGTGCTTTTTAGCTATAATAACAACATAGCTCTAGGGAAGTCAGTTCACTTCAGTCCAGACTGAAATATCTCAACAACTATTGGATGGATTCCCATGAAATGTTGTACAGACATTCGTGTTTCCCAGAGGTTGTATCCTGATGACTTCAGTGATCCCCTGATTGGACTATCTTGACCACTATGTGATGGATTTGCAATGAAATTTAATAATACAGATATTCAAAGTCCCTAGAGGATCATTTCTAATGTCTTTGTAACCCCAAAAATGTTTCTCCAGCACCAGCAACAGGTTGATATTTTTGTTTTTTATTGAGATATTGACAACTGTAGAGTTTCGAAGAGGGTGGAGTTATTTTGGGCACGCCAGGTCCCAGAAGAACAAGTCCCCATTCATGTTTTCCATAGACAATGTTAGATGACTCACATGTGGATCACTTCTACAGCTTGAATTGGTAGAAACTAAACTAACTAAACTAAGCTCATTCAGAGGATGAAGTGTAATAACTTTGATCCCTTGACCTTTCACTTAGCGCCATCATCTGGTCAAAAATTGAATCAATGTTAGTATTTCTAACACACTAAACTGGGCATTACCAAATGGCAGACATCACCCACGCACACACAGACACAACCGAAGCTTCGGGGCCCAAAACATGATACTCAGGAAAGTACGTATTTCCGCCCACATAGTGGTCAAACTTGTGCTCGACGTGGTCGAAATGCACCCCTGACCACCTCTGGAGGTGGTTTAGCCGATCAGATCACAATCCGTCTTACACCTGTACCTTCATGTGGTCAAGCACTATCCGATTGCAGTCCGATCAAGTCTCTAACCACCTCCCTTTGGGATCCGTGTGGTATGAAAATGTAGCACTTCGTTACCTTGAGAAATTTCCCACAGAACATAATGTTGGTAGGAATGACATCACTCGCTAAACAAAGACAGGCTTGTTTATATTATGAGAAGGTCAATCGCCATGACAGCATAAGCGTGACAGGCATTTTAACTGTGGCAGAGAGAATCTATAATTATAATCACATGTCTTTTTGATTGATTGATCTCCATGACATTGTCTATCTAAAAGAATAAAAACAATGGTGACAAGGTGTGTCTCAGTATATGCACGCCATGTTGGACACGCCCGGCACGGGGAGACGCACACACCCCACATACTACAATCCTCTTGTATGCAAATTTCAAGCAAGGTGTTCCCTCACAGCCTTAGCTAAGTTCCCACGCCCCGGACGCCCCTTCAATACATTTCAAGAAGGAAGATTTCTTAATGGCGTTGATACAGGGCTGGTTTCCTGCCAACAAAATGCTACTTAATGTGAAATAAATCGAATAATTTAAATGTATATTCTAATATAAAAAAGTAAACCAAGGTCTGAGCATTGTTTTAATGTCAGGAAAAAAAACTTGTTACCCAACTATTGCTACATATTTCATGATTATGCCAAGTTGTGTCATTTGCCGTTGGCAGTTGTGCAGATGCCCATTTCATTATTGTGATTTTTATGAGGCTCCTAACTGGAAGTGCTGAATGCGAACTTGTTGCAGAGTTCTAGGACTCATCCCTGCACCACTCTATTAGGGCCATTGTAGGTAAAAATAAAAAATAATAATTACGGAGCCACAGAGGGTGGTAATATTCAGAGAAATATCCATGGATGGATGGAGAATTCGCTACAATGTAATATATTTTGCACACAACATCCCGTTACCGCAGTGTTAAACAGTAGCTCCTTAAAAAAAAACACAACTTTTCATTACCACAGTTCTTTACTCCACTATTTTTCCAATTTTCTCATACATTTATGACTTTATAATCTCGCAAATTTGTGTTTTTTTTCTTGTAAATTTGCCACCTTAATGCCAGAGAATATCCTAGTTTTTTTCATGTATAATTTTAAATTTGATCTTGGAAATTAATTTTTTTTCCTCTGAATATTACCCCCACTTCCCTCAGCTCCATAATTCTTCTTTTTTTTTTTAACTACAATGGCCCCTTTATGATGTCTTAAAATCCAAAGTATCATTTGGATGAATTAAAACTCATATTTAAAATCAAGTTAGTCTTACTTTTAATGCTCGTATTTAATTTTTATGAATTACTGTCGTGATGGTTTTGTTGAGCATGAAAGTTCTTGAGCTCAGAAACTAACTGTATCTTAGTACACCAGTAGAGTTTAGGCAAATTTGAAGTTGGTTTGAAGCTGGAGTTTTGAGTTGAAAGTTCTGGAAAACGCCAGCAAGTGGACCTTGAGTCTTTTTTATTTTGTCTAAGGCCCAGGACACACAGGGAACGTCAGGAGCGCGTGGCGGCTGCGTTACGTGCTGTTTTTAATTCGGTGTCCGTGTTAACAGGGTAGAGCAGCCACACTGCCCGCGTGAGACACCTGTCTCACGCATGGCTCGGCTGCGTCTCTTCTAGAGATGCGAGGTCTCGCCTATTTTTGACGCGTGCCGCACGGTTCACAGCAGCAACAGACAGTGAAGGAGATCTATTGACTGTACATTAACATCATATCAGCTACATTACTACAGTTTCGATGTCTAGACATCTGTAGAATATGTTACGGAGATGAAAAAAAGTAAAAAACTATTTTTAAATCAACACTTCATGCTTTCATTTCCAAATAAAAGTTTTCTGTGGACAGAATTCCTTCATTTGTTAACACAAAGCTTTTATTCTGAAATATGTGCTGGACAGTGTTATAGAACATGCAGTGACTTGGAGAGCTCCATGAATAAATATAGAACGGCGTTTTAATTGTGGATTATTGCTATTATTTACAAATTACCACACGTTTCTTAACCTTTCTCTGTCGAAAATAAATATAAATTATATTTATATAAATGATATTTATAATGAAATGAAACGCAGCCACCACGCCACGCACTCCTGATGTTCCCCGTGTGTCCCGGGCGTAATTGTTACTTTTTCCTTTGATGTTTTTTCTCTTCCTGTGCATTATTATCATTATTATTATTGGTGTGCAGCAGCCACAGTATGCAATTAATTGGGAAAAGCTTTGTAAAAACAAGATGATACATCCCAAAGGGCTTATCTTGTGAAGAAAAAGAAAAAAAGGTTCAAATGGTAGCATTATACACATATTGAGCGTAGCAGGCCATGAAGTCAAGCTCTGCTCATATGAACGCTATCAGCTGATAGCAGCTGATCTTAAGCTAGCCCAACCAGCTGATGGATCAGCTGATTCCCCTCTATTCATTCATTGGCAAATTTCATACAGGGCGCCTTATTTAAGCTGCTCAGCCTGCCTACCTTTGCTGCTTCCTCTACAAGCTGTTTGCAACCCACCTCCCCTCTTACCACCTCCTTTTAATACTGTGTCTGACTTAATCAATGTCATTTCTGTTGTCACTGATGCCGGCTCTGTTCTGAACCCAGAGGAGTCTTTGCTAATGCTCTCGTGGCCTTATGCTACCACGTAGGCACATGGATCCACGTATGCGCGTGGATGGGCAGGGAGGTCCCAGAGCAGAGCCATACCGCCAAATATACTGTATATATTACTGCAAATGGAAATAAAGTTTTCTTTGACTAAAGTGGTCCTGACTGAAGTACAAAAGATATGTCCACAATATGGAAAATATTGTCTCTCACTCACTCACTCAGTCTCTTTCCTCAAAGTATGGGAGTCGGTCTGATTTGTATCTGATCTGTAAGCCTCAGAGTTCAACTCTGGACAGGCTGATAAATGACGGCAATTAGAGCTTTCTCATTAATGTTGTTTTTAATCCAGCCCATCCACATAGGGTATTCATCATCTCCCTCTGGTACAGCGCATGCATGTGCAGGTGTTTGTTTGTGTGTGTGTGTGTGTGTGTGTGTGAGCGAATGTGTGTTTTGATAGTGAAACAAGAGACAGAGGGCGAAGAAGGGAAGAAGGAGAGGCAAAAAGGGAGGGAGAGAAATCAAGAAACGGAGAGAAGCCAACGACGAGCGTCCAGCTCCTCAGTCTGTTTCTTTTGGCCTGATGTCGCCGTTACTTGAGTGGAGCGGGAGAGAGGAAGTGAAGAGTGAAGGGATTGCTCAATTTGAACAGATATTCACAAGATCCATGACAACTGCACACACTGACACACACGTTAAGTTGAGCTAATGGGTTGTTCTTTTTTGGTCAGTTGGCATCGTGACAAAGTTGAGGATAAAGTTCTTCCCATTTTTCAAGGAATTTGTAGGATTCATAGCGTATTATTATGATTACTATCAAGAATAATGTTTTTGATAATGAAAAATATGTTGATGTTGATGATGATGATGATCGTAAGTGCAGGCAGTTCACATACAGTGTTCGTAGCTATACCAACAAACAGTAATGTCCTATAATTTGAATATATCCCACGTAATCCAGGAAAGGTGACGAAGTATAAAGAGCGATAACTGTAGAGAGGAAGTCAGGGTGGGTCTAAAAACACCAGGCTTTCACTCAGGAGACCGCTGTTCGTGTCCCATGTGAAACACAGAAGAGAAGTCAGTGTTGACTTATTTGTCACATAACTTCCGTACTTAAGTGACGCCACTTCCATAGTTATTGTAACCCAAACCGCGATCTTTTCCGAAACCTAACCGTGTAGTTTTGCTGCCTCAACACCCCAGGGGCCCAGTCACACAGCAAACCGTGATCTTTTCCGAAAGCTAACTAAGTAGTGTTTGTCACGTCACTTCCATACTTAAGTTACGCCACTTCCGGTGTTATTTTAACCCAAATCGCGATCTTTCCCAAAGCCTAACTAAGATGTTTTGTTGCCTAAACCTAACCAAGTAAATCTTCCTAAACCTAACTAAGAAGTTTTATTTTGAAGACTAGAGCAGAAATTGACAAGTGTGTCACGTGTTGCTGGACATTCGTAGGAAAACGCACAAAAAATACGTTGTTGGAAGTCATGCCAAGTGCATAATTATTACATACATACATTACGTTACATACTACAATATCAGCATCATTATCAGATGCTTGTTTGAAAGTTGTAACCATCAGAAACTAAGTCTTGTCACACCAGAAAGAGACGCTTGAAATATTTGATCCTAGAAGCTTTACGTCACTAAGTTACTAACGGGACAGTAAAATCACACAGTTTATTCAAAAAAGATTTGTACAATCGTCTCCTGTCTTCAAACCATTTGAAAACCATTCTTATTTTTTGAATCAGTTTGTGTTCCATGCTTTGATAGCCTCCATTTTGGACTTTGTAGTTTACCGTTCTTTTCGCACTGCGGTACGGCTTGCTCATGGTCAGTGCCGCAAAGTCAAAGGATGAACATTCCTTGACACTTCTGGCCAATCATTCATTCTTTTCAGTTCATTGGAGGAAAGGTTACATTGAAAGAAATGAAAAAAAGACTGTAGCAAAATAAATGCACTTGTCATCTAAAATATTTCGTAGCTACAACCTCTTGAAATAAAAAAAAATTAAAAAATTGGGATAAGGAGCAAGAGAAACAGTACTGCTGGTTCATTCCCCCCCCCCCCCCCCCCCCCCCCCCCCCTCATAATTTATCATGTTTAGCTCATCTACATTTTCAGCAACTTAAACTAGTAAATCCCAGTTTATGTACAAAGGCTTATAGTCAGGGGTTGAATGGGCCAGAACTCTTTTTGGTGCAAATGTCAGGACGGAATGGCGGTTAAAAAAATCTACACACATTGTATAGAAGTCTATGAGAAAATGAGTCTACTTCTCTCTTGATGTATTACCTCAGTAAACATTGTAAACATGTGTTTATGGTCTCAATCGCTAGTTTCAAGTCTTCTTCAAAACAGCATGACATTCATTTAGTAATTATGGTCCCATTTAGAGTCAAATAGACCATAAAGCAGGGGATGCTTTAGGGCGGGGCTACCTTGTGATTGACAGGTCGCTACCACAGTGTTGTCTGATATGGCAGAATTAATCTGGAAAGTAAACAACCGTTTTTGGTAGGGATGCACCGATACCGATACCAGTATCGTGTCCGATACTGTGCTCCTGTACTCGTACTCGCAAAACGGCTCCAATACAACGGCACCGATACCACTTTACGGTGGTGCGCCGGGCCGCTGGGCCGGGATCCCACCTCAGCCGGCGCGCACCGGCCCTCACTTTCATTGCACCACGTGGTTTTGCTTGCACCCTCTGACTCTCGCATGCATTAGAATCCTTGGTCCGTGTTTCAAGACGGGTCAGGTGGGTTGCCGACATTGTCACAGACCCTTGGTGCCTTTTACGTGGGCCGAGCCCAGATCTGGCGGCACGACGCGGTTGGGGCGCACTGAGGACAGTCCGCCCCGGTCGACAGCAGCAGGGGGTTGCCCCTGGTGGGGAGAGAGTCCGCGTTTTTTTTCACGGTTTGTCCACGGTGCGACGAGGTCCGGACGGGGAGCGCTGTAAAGCTGCGGCCGCGAGTCACCTTCACCCCGAGCCTTTCCAAGCCGACCTAGAGCCGGTTGCAGCGCACTGCCTCGTATGCGGGACTCCCCAGCCTGCCGTGTGTCGCTCACACCCTCCAGCTGGCTGTTAACGAGGGTCTTTTGGCACAGAGAAGTACTGGTATCGGTACTCATATCGGTACTCGGTATCGGTACTCGGTATCGGCGGGTACCCAAATGTAAGTACGTAAAAAAGTGGTATCAGTGTATCCCTAGTTTTTGGGGTACACATTTATCTTTTTATTACCCTTTAAAGACACATAGCCAACTTTGAATGTAATTAAGATGCCAGAGTGCATAAAAAAGCATAAAAAAGAGCTTGTTTACCAAAACTAGAATTACCGCCTCACGTTTGTATTTCTCAGCCGACCAATGAAGTTACAGTTTACATCACTGTCCGTCCAAAACATCATCACTTTGTCCACATTTTATCCTGTTAGACATTTGTGTAAAATTATCATAATTAGCCTATGAATTCTTGAGTTAATGCCAAAAATGTGTTTTGTGAGATGACTTTTGACTACCAAAATCTAATCAGCCTTCATCCTTGAGCCCAAGCGAAAGTTTATGCCAAATTTGAAAAAATGTGCTACAGGCGTTCCTGAGATAACATGTTCATAAGAATGGGACTGACTTGAGGTCACAGAGACTTTGACCTTTGACCACCGGCTTCTAATCAGTTCATCCTGCAGTGGTCATTTGTGCCAAATTTGAAGAAATTCCCTCCAGGCATTCCTGAGATATCGCGTTCACGAGAATGGGTTGGATGGACGGACAACTCGAAAACATAATGCCTCCGGCCACGACTGTCGCCAGCATGGAGGCATAAATAATTCCCGTGGGAGGATCCCCCCAAAAAACCCCCCCAACAGAAGTCCAGGCTAAGCCCCAATGCTTATCTCATGTTTACTTGTATCGCTCTGCTGATCCAAAATCACATCCACATCAGCCGGGTTTCGACCCAATAAGCTCCTGGTAAATTTAGTTCCAGGACTAAAACGTTCCTTCAGTCCGTTGTTGTCTGCGTTTCCACTAAAGACCTGTAAAAATTAGGAAAATAAGTCTGCTGACGTATGAAAAAGCAACATGACATTGGACGACGGCTGCTGCATAGTATTTATAGATGCACGTTGGATGTAATGAATGAAATGCAGAGTTGGAAAATGAAACGAAGCCGACTGTCTCCACAGTAAATCATATGTTGAGTGTTTGATGGTTATCTATATGTGCTTTAGAACGTAACCGCCATGAAATAATCAGTAAATAACTTTTTTTTCTGTCATCCACAGCACCGCCGCGCACCCTCAGCTTGCTCAATCTCCCTCTCTTTTTCTCTCTCTTTTTTTAAATGAGTCGGGGAGCCGACAGCAGAGCCTAACTTTACTTTTAATGTCATCAGACATCAACAAGAGAAATGCTCTCCCCTCGTCCTAAAATGGTCCTAAATCGATATCGAGTAATCGAGTACTTCCTTGTTTTATGAATGAAGCGGTACATGAGTTGAAACAGCATTGCTGTGTGTGTTTCACCAATCAGCGACAGTCATCCCTGAAAGCTCCACCCCGAAAGTTCCGGTACTGTTAGAAGGTACTACTAAGGGCGGGGGTTAAAAAGTCCCTGGAAAATGTCCTCAGAACTTTATAAAAGTTTCAGTAGGTAGTATATTTTTGGCATCATTGGGCAAAAATTCCATAATAACCTTTCAGCATATTGTAATTCAAGTGTTCTGAGAGATAACTAGACTTCTGCTCCTCCTCATGGCTCTGTTTTCAGGGTTTAAAAAATCTAGCCCGTGATGGGAGACTTTGGCCAATCACAGGTCATTTCAGAGAGAGAGAGCGCTCCTATTGGCTGTGCTCCGGTCATGTGACCGGTACTTGGCGTTCCTCAAGGCCTATGAAAAGGAGGCTGGGTCACGGGCGGATATGGGTCTTGGGGTATGGGGTATAACACATGCGCAGTGTAACAGAAGCTGCGGTCCTGCGTTGCGATTGGCTCGATTTCGATGAGTTCAGGCGAGATTTTACTGCGCATGTGTTATCCCCCGGAGATATGACGCGTGACCCAGTCTCCTTTATATAGGCCTTGGCGTTCCTTCAAGCCATCTCAACCTGATCTCAACATGGCTCCCGGGTCACAAACTTTCTCATTTTACAGCTAAACCGTGCACTACAAGATGATTCTGAAAACATCTGAGGAGAGAAATAGGCATTAACGTAACATAATATTGATTCATATTTGATCAGCGCTGCCTAATTTGACCGTTTGGTCGGAGTTCAGAGTGATTGACAGCCGGCTCTCATAGATGGCAGCTGGACAGCAGACCTCAGATCAGCTCTGACTGCTTGTTTTCCTTCGGTCTGTAAAATCTTACAGATGCCGTTAGGAGCACCGGAGGACACCGGAGGACACCGGAGGACACCGGAGGACACCGGAGGACACAGAGGCACATGATTTTTTTTCAGGTTACCTGTTTCATGTACTGCTGTCACGATATAGCGACCGTTTGCGACTGTTTTGCAATGCAAATGCAATGAGTCCCTCAAAAGGTTCCTAGTTCCAGGGGAAAGTTCCCACGATGGAAACTGGGTTATCTCTGCAGCGCCCCAGAAAATAGCTGCAATTCTATTCACTTGCAAAATATATTAACTATCAGTTACTGCACCTCTGCTGTTCAGTGAAAATTCAGCCTACCTGGACTGCTGCCAAGAAAATGAAAGCCAGCCTATGTCTTAGCTGGAGGCGCTTATGCTACGTATAGATTGGCTTATAATTGTATAGTCGCCCTGATCAATGCACTCACGTGCCGGTGCCACCTATTGTGTTTACATCAGGCCCGCTCACGGAATTCAAATTCCCTCCCATGGATTTATGTCTGCCGCCAGGTCTGAACAGAAGTCCTAACAAAGTCTTCCTCTGCTACACAAACATCTCCCTCCTAGTGTCGTTACAGTCATTACAGTACACTATTAGATGTGCGCTTGTAAAAATAAACTGTGTTTAACTCCATAACTGCACCTATTGTGTCTGGCCTTTCACCATTAGAACACACTGAGCTGTGGAATGTTTTCTTCTCTTTATCTTTCCCTCAGACCAATTAGCTAAATCTGCTCCTCAAAGTGGGCACGCCCACCGCACCCCTCAGGCACCCAGCATAGTTCAGAAGACTCTCACACACACACAGGAGACCCATACTGAACTGGGAACCATTCGCAACGAAGCACACACATAGACACACACCTTACAAATATCAAAGCTAACACGCCTATAACCACCGGCTTTTGCACACACACACACACACACACACCTTGAAATGAAGAGTGACGAAATGAAATACATATCAGAGACGTAAGTGTGCACACAGGAAAAACAAGAACACACATTCCCGTACACCAAACTCGCATCTGAGGAACTTTAGGATTTAGGTCATATTTCAGATGACATCCAGCCTCGAAAGATCAGTGTGTTTGAATACATGTGATACTCACAGACTGTATATAAGAAGTGGACGTAGTCACCGTGACGTCACCCATTAGTTTGTGGACTACGGTTTCGAAGCCTTGAGTTTGGCTGTCTCCATCTTGGTATTTTGAAACCAGAAGTGACACGAGAGGGTGGAGCTAAGTGCAACCAAATGCTGATTAAGATAATTTTAGGCGACCAAAATGTTACAATTCATTTTCGTGAAGTGAAAACACACTGTGAAAGAGTTAAAGTTCTACGACGAAAACACAGACAACTCCCAGACCAGACAATGCCGTGGTAGTGACCTGTCAATCACAATGTAGCCCCGCCCTAAAGCATCCCCTGCTTCATGGTCTATCTGACTCTAAATGGGACCATAATTTACTAAATGGACATCGCCATCTTGGTTTTTGGCCGTCTCCATGTTGGTATTTGGCCGTGACAATGTTGGTCTTCGGCCGTTGCCATCTTGGTTTTTTGCAACCAGATGTGACACGAGAGGGTGGAGCTAAGTACAACGAAATGCTGAATAAGACATTTTTAGGCGATCAAAAGGTTATAATTAACTTTCATGAACTGAAAACACACTGTGAAAGGGTTAAATTTCTCAGACAAAAACACGGACAACTCCCAGACCGTATAATGCCGTGGTAGCGACCTGTCAATCACAAGGTAGCCGCGTCCTAAAGCATCCCCTGCTTTATGGTCTATCTGACTCTAAATGGGACCATCATTTACTAAATGAACATCATGCTGTATTGAAGAAGACTTGAAACTAGTGATTGAGACCATAAACTCATGTTTACAATGTTTACTGAGGTCATAAATCAAGTGAGAAGTAGGCTCATTTTCTCAACCAGAGGAGTCGCCTCCTGCTGGCTATTAGAAAGAATGCAAGTTTAAGGCACTTCCGCGTTGGCTTCACTTTTCAGAACCGGAAGTTGCCGCCTGGCGGTACCGTAGGTGATTAAGTATGGCAATCTGGTGACAGATGAGAACTTGCATCATGACCTAGGCTACCTGCCGTGGGTGTCACAGTCATCACAAACCTGAGTTTGTGCGCCCTCCTTCCCTCTAACCCCGTTGGCCTGCTTAAGCACTTGATTACTAGTTTTCCAATCCTGCATCTGCGTCACGCTTTCCTCATAAACGTGTTGCTGTTTACCACCGTTGCCAGGAAACAACGTAGCACCCGTTTTGACATATAGTGGGAAAATGGAGATGGATCAGTGGAGGCTGGTCCTTAGAGGCAGAGGCTCCTCCTCTATTTTTTGAGAGGAAAGCGGAATATAAAAGAATAATTGGTTTAAATAAACCATTACCAAATCTCAGTATCATTATAAATGATTTGTTCTATCTTCTTTGGAAAAAATCCATTATTGCTGTTGAGGCAATAAAATGCCTCAACATAGCTGGAGGCGCCTATGCTACGTATAGATTGGCTTATAATTGTATAGTCGACTTGATCAATGCACTCACGTGCCGGCGCCTGCAGGGCAGAGGGGAATGGGCAGCCTGTGTGTGAAGTGGTTGTGGCATTGTGGGGAGTAGAGGAGGTCGAACACCCTCTGTCCTCCCTTGGGGCGGGACTTCTTCTATCAACTCAATGCATTTCAGTTTTTTCATGCTTGTCTGTGATTGGCCAAGATACGTCAAATGACGCTCCAAGGGGAGGTCATCCTCCCTTAGCTGGTTACGACTCAACAACCAGCAGAGTACATGATTGACAGCGGGTTGGTCCAATGATGATGTCAAAATGTCCTCTTCAGTCTCTACCGCTGTATGTACAGTACGTGATGAACTGTCAGTAAACTATCAGACAGCAGCTTATCAGGAAATTCATTATAACATGTAAATTGTGAACTACTTTTAAACACATAACAAAACAAACCCTTTTTATTTAGGCTTGTTTATTGAGCTGTAGCTAGCTACTAGTGTTAGCTAACGCAACAGTTAGCTTGTTGGAGCAGATCTGAAGGACAGTGAGTCCTGGGTCGTGGGTCAGTCCAGACAGATTGCAAAATCTGTAGAAAAGAATACTATAATTATTTCTACTGATCGTTGACACTGAATGTAATGTACTGGAGGCCACGCCCACTGTGACTACGTGACCACGCCCACCCCCAACTCCCCAGTCCCAGAATGTACACATTCTCTGGTCACCCTATAGTTCTGCAGTGAAGTTCAGTTCATGCCGTACAGTAACTGAGTGTACTCATTAGACACTAATGTGCATTGGAACAAATTACACATTTAAACTTTCTATTTGACAAGTGACAGCCCTTTAATGTCCACAGTGTCTCATCTCTAGAACAAGAAGAATAACTTACATACTTCACGTCAGCCAACGCTAACACTGCTGAAGTGCCCTCGAGCAAAACAATGAATACCTACCAGCTCCAGGGGTTCTGTGTGAGAGAAACAAAAGGCTTTGGCTCTGGCCTGGTTCCCTCGCACCACTTCACAACAAAACCACAAACAATTTCTCCACAGTGGTGATAATGATAATTATGAGCTAGTTCAATGTTTTGAAGTGGTTCAGCAGGGTTTAACAGAGATCATTTACAGGCTACTTCTCCAAGTAATCCTTCAGACTATTCAAGGATTACCAGATTCCTTTTGTACACACTCTACAGATGAATGAGACGTGCGCAAACATGTACACACCTGTATTCATGTGCACAATTTTGGGGAGAATTATGTCGTGAAGTCATACTCTGTGTAAGTAGAGGCTTACAGACTACCTCACTCACTTTTCTTTAAACAAACAGTCCTCAAGCCTTTGAGCTAACATGGTTCTAACAAACCTGAATGTGAGGGAGGAATGTAAAAAATACATACACTAATCTGTCTGCTGATCAGGGTTTACGTTAGCCGGCATATGCCCGCCTTTTACTGTTATCTGTCCGGCAGATGAAATTATCAACGGCCAAAATGTCCGTTGGGAAATATGCCAAATTAATTAATTAATTAAAGGGACTGTTTGTAACTTCTTACACCTGTAAATCATTGCGGGTTGATGTCCCATACTTCACTCACACACCGCGTTCGTTCTCACTCACTCGGCTCGTTCCGCTCTCACGTGCATGCGCTCACACTCCACACTGCAGAAGAGTTAGTTTAGCTCTGAGAATATCTAGTGAATGTACAGTGGACGTTTGTGCAGAAATAACTGCTGCAGCTCCTCCAGACCAACAGAGGTTTCCCGTGTCTTGTGAAGTGACGGGGCTCCGCAGAGAGAAACGTTATCGTCTCCGACCAAAACAGAAGAAGCTGATGCCGCATACACTACACGAGAATCAAGACGATTTTGGGCCCAATTTACCACCTCCAGACAATCATCAGCAAAGCCCTGATTTTTTGATGGTTCTAAAGATTTGCTGCTCGGAAGTCCATCCCGGCCGCACTGATTTCAAATCACAAATATTAAACATGTCCAATATTTATGATGGGATATCCTGTTGTGTGTGGGGAACCCCGAGGACAGCCAACAAATTCAGTCACGTAGTTAAGAACGATAGCCAATGGAGGACCAAGCTACTGAAGCGAAAGAACAACAGCCGTCATTGCAGCCGTGACTAATGCATGAGCTAATTCAAAACGCGAAGCATAAAGTAGTAGTAAGATGGAGCTCAGAAATGGAGGACCAACTTAATGATTTGTGGAAACAACACAAGTGTTTATTGCTCACCTTTATATGCTCATCACACACTATAGGAACAAAACGGTTAAAATTAACGTAACATGTTGTTATGTGTGGAGTCTCACATTTTCAACATCTGTTAAGATTTGAAAAATCTTTTAGTGTGGGCCAGCGTTAAGTATCGAGTGCAATAACCATAAACACGACAACACAAGTGGATTCCGTTAACTGCAACTTTTTGTTTGGCTATGAAAAACAAAACAAATGCAACATTTAAATAGATATGAAAAATAAAAATTGGGCCCTTTAAACCAAAGAAAAATGTTCCTTTAAAGACGCTTGGTTTGGTGAGCTCACCTTTAAGTCATTAAGCTTGTTTGTTCTTATGAGGGATTTCTCTACAGTCTCAAGGAACTTCCAAGTCAGTGTCTGATGTTTGAGTTCAGATCAGATGGAGGTCTGCTCTGTCAGAGACTGATGAGTCAGTGCACTCTTAAAGTATATTGTACGTGTAAGCTGGCACCAATCCAGGTGACTGGCACGATCCGACCACAAAGCAGAGTGTTCATCCAGCTGTTTCAGTGACAATGTGGATCCGGGTTCCTGGAAATCAAGCTGGGAGGCTTGCCATCTACTGGAGTCATTGGATCTCCTTCACTGGATCTCCTCACTCAATAAAAGACCTGACCTGCATTTACACCATTATACTAGGTCAGAACAACATCAACCTAAGTGCTGACTGAATGCAAATACTTTACATATTGAAAATGATTTGCTACTATGTAGTTCAAATTCTCAAATGACATTCAAATTATTTTGTTCCAACAAAATATGCTCAACATACTGTATATTAACACAATACAAATGTCAGACATGAAAATAGAATTCAGCTTAGCCAGTATTTGAGGAAGCAATAAAACACATAACGTTATCTTACATATAAAACAATACACCTACAAAACCTTACTCTCTCAGTGAAGCTAAATTGTATTGGAAGCTGTTGTGGGCCGTTATGCCCAGCTCGTTTCGAGAGCATAACAAATAAGGGAAGTCCACACAGTAACAGTTTAAATATGCAAATAAGTTTATTAAAGATAATTTAACTGAAGCAAAATGAAGTCAATAAGGGTGTAGAGTCAGTAGTGAGGTGTGGGTGATGGGTGCTGTGAAACTATAGTGTTAACCTAAGACCCCTTTAACATAAGGGATAACTAAATATAAGCAAAACCAAGCTGGGAGCCTGCAAGGCATCAGCCTTCCATGGGGGAGAGAGCGGCCATCTTGAAATGCCCCTGCTTACATGTGCTCGCAGCAGGTGAGGCCAATCTCCTAATGTGAGGGGGGGGGGGGGGGCAGGCAATCAGAGGAACTGACAGAGGTAAACAGGCCAAGACAGAATCATACTGACAAGGCCGGCACAGGGCCAGCACAGTCTCATGGCAGTTCGTGTACATAGACACGAATTTCCCTTTTTTTGTGACGCTCAGCACGACTTTCAACAACGTATGTTGCGCGTATCAATTTCCGTTCCAGTCTTTTCAAAATAAAACTACTTTGTTAAATTTGGAAAAGATCGCGGTTTGGGTTTAAATAACACTGGAAGTGGCGTGACTTAATTACAGAAGTTACGAGACAAAAACTACTTAGATAGCTTTAGGAAAAGATTGTGGTTTTGGTTAAAATAACTCCGGAAGTGCCATAATTTAAGTATGGAAGTTACGTGAGAAATAAATCAACTTTGACTAGCGGTTTCACATCAGACACAAACGCCTGTCTCCTGGATGAAAGTCCTGTGTTTTTGGACCCATTCATCCCCCCGACCTCCTCCCTACACAGCGTTTCACAATTACGTGGATTACATGCAAATTGATTTCGTGCTGACCATCACGAAAAAAAAATTTGAAATTCATGTTTATGTACACAAATCAATACATTAAATTCCGTGACTATTTCACGAACTGCTGTACAACTGAAATGATGTATAGGTTGAGTGTAAGGCCCAGCCCGTTCGCACGAAAAGGCGTATTAAATGCCACAATAATGCGCTAGGCGTTTAGCGTGCAACAAGTACACCTTCCTTGATTTCCACGTGTCTTTTGTACTGCAATGTAAATGCATCCGTGTATAAATGCTACGATAAGAGTTAGTGACGTAGTGTAAGAAGCGAGAATGACCACTTATGGTGGGCGGGTCTAACAACTTTTAACCATGACCCGTGTTCGAGACTGTTGTTGACCGGTGTTTTGTTTTGTAAGTTACATTTGTGACGTGTTTTCCTTAGTTTACGTACTTATTTTAACCCCAACCATGACATTTTCCCTTACCCTAACTAAGTGGTTTTCTTGCCTCAACCTAAGTTAGTGGTTTTCTTGCCTAAACCTAACAGTGAACGTTTGCGTGGCGTAAAATGACGAGATGTCAGGCGTCTATAAATTACGTTGAAAAGTTGACGTTTTTAGTTTTCTGTGTTATACAATGAATGTGAATCAATGTGTAGTAAGTATGGATGTCACGGTACCAGAAATCTAGTAGTCGATTCCAATACCAGTACCAATACCGATTCTCGATACCAATTCGATACCACGGTAAAAAAAACAATAAATCGCATGTAATTCAACACGCACTCCTTTTTTAAAACATTTGAACATTACAAAAAACAGAGGCATGTAGCCTTTAAGTAATAAATAAAAAGAAACGTCTATTAACATTGCATACTGTTTTTTGCGAATCTATTATTACTCCTTGTAAATCCGCCTCGAACGCAAAGTGCTTCCATACCCGACTCTTGTTATTTCACGTCTCATGTTGTTGTTTTTGTCCGTGCTGTTACGGCGTTCTTCTTCTTCCTTCATTTCACGGCAGATGAGAACACTTGTAAGCGTATACTGCCCCCATTAGATCCGGAAGAATCGCATCTCCAGTACCTCCGCTCCGGTACCAAATGACCATTACAGGCATCGTTCGGTACCTTTGGTATCGAAGAAAACGAGTACCATCACATTTTTAGAATTTTGGTACCAAATTGGTACCAAAGTATCGGTTCTCGTGACATCCCTAGTAATAAGATCTACAGGATCTGGACATATTTCTAGGAAAAACTTGACCAAAAGTGCTTAAAAACTTAAATTATGTATAGGTCGAGTGCAAGGCTATATGGCTATTTGGCTCCACATACTGGATTATGTCTGCCCTCAGAGCTGCTCTGTCCGGAGACAAGGTTGTAGAAATAACTGTCCAGGCAGTCGGCCTCTGATAAAGGCAGTGTGCAGACTCTGTCAGGCGAGCAGCTGTCTGTCATGATGAACAGCACAGCATTTCACTACAGTGTCACTGCATCTGGTCCCTCTGTCAGCTGTGCGAGAGAGACAATTAAGACACGCTAAACTTTCCCAGAGACATGATTTCAGTGTTCGTGGGCTAGTTTAAATGAGATGATAAATACTCTGGGGTCAACTGGAGGATAAGGCCAAGATCTGAGGCCACAGCTGCTGAAACTGCTATCATCTGTTCTTTCATCTCATTTCTTTTTTTTTGTGTGGACTGTTAAGTTCATGCAGTGGTCACACAAATTGGATTTTGAAGTTTGTGAATATAAATACATGAGAATGTTCACTGAGAATGCATTTACTGAACCTATTTCCCTATTAGTTCCACAAAATGCCAAGAATAGAAATAGTTTTTCCACATGGATAAATAGTTTTTTCTAAGAACAAACTTAACTGTTGTGGTGTGCAATAATATTTTTTTAAGATTGTATAAATTCTATTTAAACTGAGAGTCCAAACTTTTTGACTTGACAAGATGGAATTCATTTATCACACTGCAAAGCTGTAACACTTGAAAATGAAGTCTTTGAATGCCGTTATTTATTTTTGGCACCTGAACACAATCCCGTCACGTTTCAGTTGAGCAGGATTCAATGCCAGCCAGGTTTTACAGACAGTCTAAATAGCGTATCAGCTATGCATTGTAAACCCTCAGCAATAACAACTAATCCCTCACAGGTACTTCCCTTAACAATAGCTAAGTCATTATGATGACATAGTGTGAATGTGTTAATATACACATAGGCAGACTTCAAATGTCAGTGTTTTACAAGTGGTGGAAGAAGTATTCAGATCACTAGCGTAGCCAGAAAAAAAATGTGGGTGTGCATCAGAAAAACTGTGTGTGCCATGTGATCCAGAGGGGGGGAGTGGGGCTGAAATTAAGCCTGTGACTTTGAGATGGAGAGGCACTTTATTAGATTTATCAAGAAAAGTTTTTGGCAGTTTTAACACTAATACAACCACCCATATGAAAGGTTGTGGCTGGGAGGAAATTCACAAGAGTGAATGTCTGATGTCGGAGTGCAAGTGAATGCAGCAAAAGATGACGCTGCCAGCTGCCACTCATGTCTGGAAAGGAACCCGCAAGTTGGAGAAACTCGCGATATGGTTAAGGTTAGGAATTGATATTGAATGGTTAAGGTTAAGCATTGATCTGGAATAGTTAAGGTTAGGCATTGACCTTGAATGGTTAAGGTTAGGAATTGACCTTGAATGGTTAAGGTTAGGCATTGACCTCGAATGGTTAAGGTTAGGAATTGACCTTGAATGCTTAAGGTTAGGCATTGATCTCGAATGGTTAAGGTTAGGCATTGACCTTGAATAGTTAAGGTAAGGAATTGATCTGGAATAGTTAACGTTAAGCATTGATCTGGAATAGTTAAGGTTAAGCATTGACCTTGAATGGTTAAGGTTAGGCATTGACCTCGAATGGTTAAGGTTAGGCATTGACCTTGAATAGTTAAGGTTAGGAATTGACGTTGAATGGTTAAAGTTAGGCATTGGCCTCGAATGGTTAAGGTTAGGCATTGACCTTGAATGGTTAAGGTTAGGCATTGATCCCAAATAGTTAAGATCAGGCATTGATCTGGAATAGTTAAGGTTAGGCATTGATCTTGAATAGTTAAGGTTAAGCATTGATCTGGATTAGTTAAGGTTAAGCATTGATCTGGAATAGTTAAGGTTAGGCAATGACCTTGAATAGTTAAGGGTAGGTATTGATCTGGAATAGTTAAGGTTGGGCATTGACCTCGAATGGTTAAGGTTAGGCATTGATCTGGAACAGTTACGGTTGGGCATTGACCTCGAATGGTTAAGGTTAGGAATTGACCTTGAATGGTTAAGGTTAGGCATTGACCTCGAATGGTTATGGTTAGGCATTGACCTTGAATAGTTAAGGTTAGGAATTGACGTTGAATGGTTAAAGTTAGGCATTGACCTCGAATGGTTAAGGTTAGGCATTGACCTTGAATGGTTAAGGTTAGGCATTGATCCCAAATAGTTAAGATCAGGCATTGATCTGGAATAGTTAAGGTTAGGCATTGATCTTGAATAGTTAAGGTTAAGCATTGATCTGGAATAGTTAAGGTTAGGCAATGACCTTGAATAGTTAAGGGTAGGTATTGATCTGGAATAGTTAAGGTTAGGCATTGATCTGGAATACTTAAGGTTGGGCATTGACCTCGAATGGTTAAGGTTAGGCATTGATCTGGAACAGTCAAGGTTGGGCATTGATCTGGAATAGTTAAAATCAGGCATTGATCTGGAATAGTTAAGGTTGGGCAATGATCTGGAATAGTTAAGGTTGGGCAATGATTTGGAATAGTTAAGATCAGGCATTGATCTGGAATAGTTAAGGTTAGCTGTCGCCATGTTGAGAGCCGTGCGGAGGCAATAGATATGCACCCAATCTTGCATTTAGCACCTTTAATGTTATTAGTAACACCCGTGCTTTCCCTACTATGCCGAGTCCGAACGTAGTAGTTTCATCCTTCCATTGAAATACTTCCATTGAATACACACACATCATAAACAATGAGTCACAACAACAAACTCTGTCTGAACTGGTTGATATGGTCCATATAAGGATTGTTACTGTGCTGTATGCGTCCTGTTGATGGTTTGTGCCGTGGCACGCGTGCTTCAAAAGCCCTGCTGCCCACTATGTTTAGGACATCAGTCCGCAGGCAGGAAATGTCTTACACACACTTTTTATGTTCTCCCCAAATCAACCTTGCTGGTTGGTTTTGTGTCAGTCGTTAAATTTAATTTACACTCTGACTGTCGATGACAAAACCCTTGTTTTAAGGGGATGATTTTTCGGATGAACTCGCCTTGGTAAACCATACCTGCAGCAGCATGGTGGCAGATAAATACAGGTGTACGTCAAACCTCAACTTGTCTTCAAACTCTCTCCCATACATCTACAACGTACAAACATGCAAAGCAGTCACAGTCAGTCTTTCTCTCACTTTGTCCCACGCACACCCTCTCTGGCACTCCATCTCTTGCACACACACACACACACCCAAGGAGACACACGTGGGAGGGTTGACGCCGCACTGTCTGCAGTGCGTTGACGAGTATTGTTATTAACTGTGGTGTGAATAGAGGCAGCAGTACATCCCCTACTCCCCGGCTGCTGCAGGGCTGCAGGGCTCGCCTTTGTTCTGCACTCCATAATGGCACGCCATAATTACAGTCTTAGCCGAGGAGGCGCACAGGCACAGCGTCTACCTTACCCCTCGCCTCACCTCACCTCGCAGAGGTAACAGAGGTGCACACGGGCGCACACTTCTCTCATGTGTGTGCTCATGTTAATATGTCAGTCTGCGATGTTTGTCACTGTCGCCGGGACTCACTGTTCTTGGCAAATTCTAAAGGTGCTGGCGTGCTTCTCTTCCTCCAAGCAACTCTTCTGTGCTCAAAGTCTTAAACAAAGTTCATCGGCATAAAGTCAAATGACTTGTTTCTATTCTGTGTCCTCTGTCAGTGGAGATTCCTAAAGATATTACAGATGTCAGTACGCTTCAAATGAACTTGTTTATGTGTCGTTGGACCGATCGGAGCTTTGCACTCATTTGTACACAAAAACTGATTGAAATGCGATAACACTCCTCTGAACTTCGCCTCGCGATCTACAACGCACTTCTTTTGAAGCATACCAGCCCTGTCTCCTAAAAATGATGTTCCCATACAACTAAACTGCATTCTCAATTATGTTTGGAGGGAAACGTATTTTGTTGTGGCTTACGTTTGTCTTTATCACATATCACAATAGTTATGTTTGTAATCATAGTCCGCATAAGGCGAGCAACGCGCAGAGTGACGAAGTATATTGAGCGACTGTTAATGAACGTTACGTGGTATGATAACGTTATTGAAAGTTACGTGGTATAATAACGAAAATAACAAGCAGGAGGGGGGTGTTGGATGGGTCAAACAAACCATATAATAATAATAATCATGAAATTTAAAGGTCCCATATTGTGCTCATTTTCAGGTTCATACTTGTATTTTGTATTTCTATTAGAACATGTTTACATGCTGTAATGTTAAAAAAACACATTATTTTCCTCATACTGTCTGTCTGAATATACCTGTATTCACCCTCTGTCTGAAACGCTCCGTTTTAGTGCATTTCAATGGAATTGCAATGGAATTGCGTTGCTAGGCAACAGTTTGGGTCCATGTTTACTTCCTATCAGCTGATGTTATTTACATACACTGCAACAGGAAATAAACTGGGACACATTTAGAATGTTTATGTTTAAAACCGTGTAATGGTCTAAATATTGTTTATTTGTGACATCACAAATGGACAGAAATCCTAACGGCTTGTTTCAAACGCACAATTTCTGAATACGGGCTGTGTGTAATTCTCCGTATATTGAGTGTTTTGATACTTTCACAGTATTTATATAGCACTTAAACCTGCTTTATAATGTAAAAGACCTGAAAATCTCACTTTTTACAATATTGGACCTTTAATGTATTGATTCATGTACATAGACACGAATGTCACATTTTCTTCATAATGACCAGCACAAAATCAATTTGTGTGTAATCCACATAATTGGGAACTCGGAAGAATAGAAAGTGGCGAACGCTGCGTAGGGAGGAGGTCGGGGTGGATGGGTGGGTCAAAAAACACAGGACTTTGGCCCAGGAGACCGATGTTGATGTTGTAACTTCCATATGTAAGTTACAGCCCTTCCGGAGTTATTTTAATCCAAACCACGATCTTTTCCTAAAGCTAACTAATTTGTTTTTGTCATGTAACTTCCGTACTTAAGTTACGCCACTTCTGGTGTTATTTAAACCCAAACCGTGATCTTTTCTTAAACTTAACTAAGTAGTTTTGTTGCCTAAGCCTAAGCAAGTCAATCTTTCCAACAACCAAGTTCTTTTATTTTTTTAAAAGACTGGAGCGGAAATTGACACGTGCGTCATGTATAGCTGGACATTTGTAGGAAAACACACTAAAAATACATTGTTGAAAGTCGTGCTGAAGGTCATGAAAAAAAAAAAAGGGAAATTTGTGTCTATGTACATGAATCAAATAGATTCAATTTCATGACTATTTCACGAACTGCCGTGAGACTGTGTTGAACAAACACAAGACTTTCCCCCAGGAGGCTGCTGTTCATGTCCCGTGTGAAACTAAAAGTCAACATTCACTGGCATAGTAATTTTCAGCCAAACCATGATGGTTCTTTCACTAAACCTAACCAAGTAGTTTTGTTGCCTAAACCTAACAAACGCCTGAAAAATAATGCAAATATCCGAATTATTTAATCTGTCCGTGTAAACATCCATTACATTTAGATCTACTGATTTTCCTGTTAATGAATGTACGCACATGTTTTTCTATCCAGTGAGTGATTATGACTAACATTTCAGGTGTGGTCACCTTTGGTTTCACCCAGAAGTAGGTGGTTTAGATAATCTGGCTAAACCGGAGGACCAGTCAGATGATCAGACCGGTTGGTCTGATCATCTGACTGGTCCTCCTGCTTCTATCTAACTATAAAGCGAGAAATCTCTGGCTGTATTTGAAACCTCATACTATACTAGTAGTACGCACTGATTTGGCCAAAATGTAGTATGTAGTATGCAGTATGCAAACAACAGCAAAATCTACAGTAGGCCAAAAATACACGGATGTCGTACTGATTTGGAAAAAATCTTCAGTATACATCAGACCAGTCTTCCTCGCCTACTGTATCGAAAGCGCTGGAACGGTACAGGCTACGGTTACACTACAACAACAGAAACCAAAAACGGCTTGTTTTTTACATTTTTCATCACTAAATTCACTTCTGAAAATGTTTGAGGCGAGAAATCAACTGTGTAGATTTTTAATGTTTACAGTTTAACAATATTAGATGGCGAATCGAACATTTTTTCCAACGTTTTCGGAGTTTAGAAGCTCCACAAACTGCCGTGACAGCTAGCTATAGCGCCTGCCGGGGTCACTACCAGCTAGCCAGGCGGTCAAGCTCAGAGACCGGCTACAGAGCAGCAGAGTGGCGAGGGAGGAGGAGAGAGAAGAGGAGAGAGAAGAGGAGATGAAAGAGGAGAGAGAAGAGGAGAGGAAAGACGAGAGAGAAGAGGAGAGGGAAAGAGGAGAGTGAAGAGGAGAGGGGAAGAGGAGAGTGAAGAGGAGAGGGGAAGAGGAGAGGGAAGAGGAGAGAGAAGAGGAGAGAGGAGAGGAGAGGGAAGAGGAGAGAGAAGAGGAGAGAGAAGAGGAGAGGTAAAGAGCCTCCTCTGACAGAGCAGAGAGATTCCTGCTGAGACAACATGATCCTTTTTAACATTCCTCTAATATCTGGAGGAGATCAGTTCTCTGTTTAGTTGCTGGAACTGAAAAAGCAATTTGACTAAATGTTGTGGATCAATATTTTATATTTCCCGTCTCTCCTCGTTGATGATCCTGTTTGTCTCACTTCATTATGAGCTGTTAGAATAAATAGTTTAAACCTGCAGTATCTTATAAAGTAAACAAGCAGATTATAAACAACAAAATCTAATTTGTATTTTTCGAGAATATTACAATGGTTCCTTTTTTTTTTTGTCCAGTGCTTTAAGAGCTGGGTTAAAGGCTAAAGCCACGTCTAGCATACTGCTACATCGCTTTAACCGTTGCATACTGCATACTACTGAGGAACGCAGTATGCAGTATGTACTGTATATTTGTCAGTAGTATGTAGTAGGCGGTTTCGAATACAGCCTCTGTCTTTATGTCTGTCTGTCTGTATGTCCTTCGCATATCTCAAGATCCACTCATCCGTTCGACTTCACACTTGGCAGGTGTATTGCTGGGGACCAAAGGGAGTGCAGTTTGACCAGATAGTGGCTTTTAACTTTTGGCCTGTAACTTATGAACCTCAACTCTCAGAAACAAAACGGATTCTGTGGGTCCAGACAAATCTATCCATATAAGCCATGTCCATTTGCATCTAGATCGATTTTCCATCATTTTTAATTGTGTCCAAATCTGACTTTTTGCTACTCCTACGGATTTGAGCAATCGTCACTAAATTTGGTACAGAACATCTCTGGACCAAGCTGGAAAAAGTTACCTTTTTTGGATTGTTGATGTTCCATACAGGTTTACTATAGCTGGCCCTCAAAGTTAGCTCAAATGCTGTGGGCAGGGCTTATATTACAAAAAACAATGTCATGTCTGTTGTGCTATTGCAAAAACATTTGGTGGACATGTGTAGATATGATGTTTGAGTGACCCGATCGGCCCGTTCCGGACATGCACACATGCTCCTAATGGGCACTGCACTATTTCAACAAATAGAAGTAGTTCAATCAGGAAAGACTCTTATGAATTGAATGATGATTTATTACAAAGTGCACAAATTATGAATAGTAACAGTCTTTGGCAATTTAGACCCGATGTGAAATAATGAAGGGGAAGTGAAGCTGTAATAGGATGTAGAAATATTCCCCACGTGTCTAGACACTGGTGGTGGTGGTGGTGGTGAAGACTGATGCAGATCCGATGAATGAAGTAGAGCAGGATTACTCTGATGTGATGAATCTGGAGGTGATGGGGTGGTGGAGGGTCGCGTCCGTTAGTGCTGAATGCTGACACTGAAACAGCATAGAGGAGAATGTTTTTTTAAACTTTTGACAGCAGCATGTGATTGGTTGAGGGAGATATGGCAAGCTCTGATTGGTCACTGAAAAGAGAGACGCCCATAATCAGCTGACATATTAATGCCCATGTGAGAGAGAGAACCAGGATGAATGAGAATGAATGAGCTTGCACCCCTAGTTTTCCTGACTGAATTTACGCATAAGCTTCATTTGTTGCACTTTTATTTTGAATCAATTTCCAAAATCCAAACTCTAAAAGCTTGGTAATCTCAGTCAAAGTGGGTGTAACCTTTTACATTTGTTACCCTTCCTCATCTGACCTTCATCGTCATCTTGTCGCGACCTGTCTTGAATATTTGATGCCGTAATATTACGACAGTAGATAACACATGTTGGGCAGAGCGCTGGTGCTTGAAATGCCTGAGAATTATGAATAATTTGACCTAATGCCGGGATCAGACTACACGATATTTTTGTCTTTGACGATGGTCACCATATCAGATCTAACGATCACAACGCCATAAACTCTTGCAGTGTCTTGGTCGGGTGACTGGCGAGACTACACGTATGACCACGACCAATCACGGCCCGTCATATTCCACTATCATGCGTGAGTTCAGACGTCATCGGGGAGGCGGTTGAAGCAACTGTCAATCATGACGACAGAAGCGTTGTGTGTGATGCTGGTGGTCTTGTGTTGCGAAAAGAAAAAGAAAAGAAAGAAAAAAGGGTTGTGGATGAGCTCCTGGGTGGCTCAGAGAGGACGGTATGGGCTGTCCATACTTCAGTCAGTTTGGTTGTCCCTCCTGACAGCAGCAAACTCGCCATCTCTCCTCCTTTTCTCTATGTTTGTTTATTACCAAGTGACCTGACTGCGACTGCGCGCTGGAGAGAGCACCTGATTGGTCAACGCAAAGGAACAGGTCGTTGGAGATGTCACACTAGGCGTGTCGAGACGAAAAATTCTGGCAGGCTAGACTTTTCCTCGGGGTGTCGTGGGGCATCCCAGATGTGGCGTCGGTTTTCGTGTACTATGACACACTACACGAGATAAGAGGATCGATTTTCGCACACGACACTCATTTATCTCTCCCGATCCCCTACGACGGCCGTGTCGGGCTATAATCGGGCTGATATCGTGTAGTCTGAACCGGGCATTAGTGGGAAAAAAAGGGAGGAGGTGAAGAGAAAAAAGGAGGTTATAGAAAGGAGAAGAAGATAAATATGACAAATATAACTGGGTTGTTTCATCTGCAATCTTTTTCAGCTCATTGTTTTGGTTTTATGGCCCACGACTTTACTGTTGTGGTTCACTTTCACCACTCTCATCAACCTGTTTCAAGCAGCAGCATGCAGTTCTTAAACTACTGTACTAACTGTACACGAACAAAAGTTATAGACTACCTGGTGAACATAGTGGAGCATTTAGCCGCTCAATATTGGACTTCCATTTGCCAAGTGGCTGTATAAAACAACTCTGAATGCTAATGTTGTTCTGTGTTTTCAGGATGTAGAAATAGGCAAGTGTTGGGAAACACGTTTGGCACAACAAATATATAAGGACATAATATGTCAATGTTGTGTTTAAAGCTTGTTCTGGTGCACCAAGTGGCCAAAAAATAATAATGCAACTTTTAAGGTAAAAAACACTTTATTTTCGTCATATGGTCTGCCTGAATATACCTGTATTTACCCTCTGTCTTAAACACTCCATTTTAGTGCATTTCAACAGAATTGCAACAGAATTGCAACAGAATTGCAACAGAATTGAGTTGCTAGGCAACAGTTTGGGTCCATGTTTACTTCGTGTCAGCTGATGTTATTTACATCCAGTGCAACAGGAAATAAACTGGGACACATTTAGAATGTTTACGTTTAAAACCATGTGATGATCTATAAATATTGTATATTTGTGACATCACAAATGGACAAATCCTAACGGCTTGTTTCAAACTCACAATTTCTGAATACAGGCTGTGTGTATTTCTTGTTATATTGAGCATTTTGATAGTTTAACAGTATTTATATAGCACCTAAACCTGCTTTATAATATAAAAGACATGAAAATCTCACTTTTTACAATATGGGACCTTTAAGATGGACCATATATTATATTAGGTTCTTTGTTCAAATCTTGTACCTTCTGGTTCCGTGACAATGTTCAACATTTTCAATGATCTTATAGCAGAGACTGAACATTTGGCATCATGCAGGAAACGATAGAAGAACAAATTTTCTCTTATTTTTGTTCATATCCACGAATTGTTCATATTTCGTTGGTACCCATTGATTTCTGTTATTCACCAATGTTTTCTTATTTTTGTTCTTCTCTCACGAGAGCACTCTTACCAAGATAAGAAAAAAAACATCTTGTTTTTCACAGTCCACAAATTGTTCATCCGATGCAAGGAAACATAAGTTTTAAATTCGAGGAACATAAAAAAAACACATGAATATCACATAATCAAATGTAGATTATTATATGTTTTAGTAAGTAAAATGACTGGATTATTAAATTTGTGGGCTAAAAAAATACAATTTGTCCATTGATCCCAATTAAGAGTATAAAACCCCTTGTGTGATATTGCGTGCGTTTAGCTTCTAAATGGCGTACATAATGCTCTTCGATGCTTTTTTGATTTTCCTGTAACACGTCTCCAATTTATGATCAAGTGGGACTCATCATTCAGGACACCTACTGTAGGCTAGAGCAGATTTGGATGGTTAAAGCATAGACTGTATAAAAGATGTGGACATAGTCACCTTGACGTGATCCATTGAGTTTGTTGATTGCCGTTTTGATGCCTCAAGCTCAGCATTTTGTCTGTCGCCATCTTGGATTTTGGCCGTCACCATCTTGGCTTTTTCAACCAGAAGTGACACGAGAGGGTGGAGCTAAGTACAAGCGAATGCTGAATAAGACAATTTTAGGTGACCAAAATGTTAATATTGACTTTCGTGAGCTGAAAACACACCGGGAAACGGTTACAGTTAGGGTAAAGTTGTAAAATTAAAACACAGACAACATCCAGACCCTACAACGCCGTGGTAGCGACCTGTCAATCACAAGGTGGCCCCGCCCTAAAGCCTCCCATGCTTTATGGTCTATTTGACTCTAAAGGCTGTTTGCTGACACCCAGAAGAGTACCAAGCACAGCAAAATAAGAAGAAAAGAGAAAATCCCGGCAGAGGGCATATATCGTCTCTGATACAGACACCACCACACACTTCTAGTGGGGCATAAGTGATGATTTAGATCGATTATTTTTGTATCAGTCTATTGATTGGTTTTTTTCTTGCATATTACACTTCTTATATATAGTTGACCTATATATTCTCTTAACAGAATTTAAGAGAAAACATAAGAGAATTTAAGGGGATGCTGCTGCATGAGGCCCATTGTGAGGTTTAATCCAATCGGCTATAGGATGCAGCCCAGTCTCACGGCAAAGCGTGTAATAGACCTGCCTGTCCACCAGAAGAAAGGGTGTCAGTGTCACGTTTTACCCCGCCGATGCGTGAATATTACATACCTGCATGAAGGTGCAGTGTTATGAAGTGACGTTCGTCACGTGATGTTCGTCACGCGACGTTTGTCACGCGACATTTGTCACGCGACGTTTGTCACATGTTTTTTGTACTTGTCACGCGACGCGTCATGACGTTTGTTGCGGCGTTTGTCACGGCGTTTGTCACGGCGTTTGTCACGGCGTTTGTCACGACGTTTGTCACGCCTTACCCTAATTAAGTGGTTTTCTTGCCTGATCCTAAGTCCGTGGTTTTGTTTCCCCCCTGCTGGTACTGCATGTTAATACAGGTGTTTACTATTCACGTCTCAGCAAGGCACAGCAAGGCACAAGACACTGACACGTTATCCTCTGGTGGACAGGCAGGTCTATTGAACGGTTTTGCATGATATCAGGTTGTAGGATGAGCGGCGAGGAAAGAGGGCCAGGCATTCCATAAGCTCTGATAGGACAAGGATGTATTTTTTTTATTGCCATTAATTATCATGAAAAGACGCAGGTCAAATATAAATATATATATATTTTTTTTTTAAAAAGGTCAAATGATTTCCCAATAAAGCTAGGCACGATGTGCATATACAGTATACAATATATGTGGGATTGAGTCAAAATAAACGATGTATGTTGATGGTGATGAAGGAACATGTCAGCCAGTGCAACAGTTTGGCTCTTTGGTGTGTTTAATAGTTTTTGGATAACAATGGAGCTCTATGGCACAGAAGAAGAATATATATCAGGCTTTGGCTACGCATCAACGTGTAGTTTTCTATCACATCTTTTGCTCAGAGTTTGTTACAAACCAAGGACAACTTTTATCTAAAATAAATTCTGAAAAATAATTTTAAACTCCCACGCCTACATGTCTCCTCCTCCTCCTCCTCCTCCTCCTCCTCCTCCTCCATCCCTTCCTCATCTTCTCTTTCTTTCTCCCTGAAGGTGTAATCTGACCTGCACGTGTTCCCACAAGCTTCTGTGCATGAGCTCCATCTCTTGCTGTCGGACAGTAACTCATCTCCCGTTGACACCGGATGACAAATTGCCTCCCCGTAGGCCAACAAATCAGCTCGGTTGTTTGAACGAAAGTCATTAGCCTTGTTGAGTCAGAGGTGTTAGCGCTGTACCTTGCTTATCAATTCATCTAGATTTGCTCCTCACAGCAGCCAAAATAACATAAAAACGTACAACCACTGACCACATTTATGTTATATGTGACAAAAATTCCATGAGGTCTTGCAATTGCTTGCGTTAAGAAATGATAAGAAGGATAATTCCATTTTATATTCCAGGTCAAGTACTTTTTGGGAGACTAAGATTGAAGTCAACTTGGAAACTGTTGCATACTTTGAACCCCTCTGCGTGAACGCTACAGAGAACCCCCAATTTTCAGACTTGCACAATTGAGTTTTAAGATAGCAATAATTTTTCTCCAGCCCTGCCAACTGACCGCTTTCGCCTTTTTCAGTCTGTGTGAAAAAAACAAAACAAAAAGAAAATTTGACGACTTAGCAAGATTGTGCCACTAAATAACAGCATCGACGCGGCGAGGAGGGTGTGCCCGGCGCTCGCAGAGGTGAAATCAGGGAGGGGGAGGAATGTTGGCCGCAGATGAAAGCAGGAGCGCAGGCTGGGATGTGTAATAACCTTCCACACATCAGCCTGTTGGTATAATAAAGCCGGATCCTAGAGGCAGGAGAAGAGAAACCAGGAAGAAACATGCCAAAACATCTCTCTGTCTGTCTTTGTCCAGAGTATGTTCAAATTATTGTCTTTTCCAGTTCGCCGTCAAAGCTACACAACTTAACACTGATGTAGTTGACATTCATTGATTCAATCAAACTCCACATTCACTTCAACTTTGTTGGCATTTAAAAATCTGCATTTTAGAAAATAAAATCTCATCGATCTCTTCTTCTTTTTCTTTTTCTGTGTGTCTTTGTGTTGCACTTCAGAGTGACAGCAGAGCCTTCAAAGAGTCCTGTCAAAACCAAGATTAGTGACTAAAGAGGGACCCGCAGGCCTGGGAGTCGGGGCCCGTCTAAAAAAGGTCTGTATAGCCTTTTACCTCCAGCTGGTAGGATGAAACCCTTCAGAAGTAGTGATGCAAGAGAGATCCTTTACTTAAAGGGGAACAACACCTAAATTAAGAATTTCAATATGTTATTTCAACACAGTCTCACGGAAGTTCGTGAAATAGTCACGAAATTTAATCTTTTTGATTTGTGTACATAGACACGAATTTCCCTTTTTTTGTAACGATCAGCACAACTTTCTTTCCTATGAATGTCCAGAATTTCCGCCCCAGTCTTTTCAAAATAAAACTACTTAGTTAAGGTTTAGGAATAGATTGACTTGGTTAGGCTTAGGCAACAAAACCACTTAATTATGGTTTAATGGTTTAGGAATAGATCGACTTGGTTAGGCTTAGGCAACAAAACCACTTAGTTATGGTTTAGGAATAGATCGACTTGGTTAGGCTTAGGCAACAAAACCACTTAGTTATGGTTTAGGAATAGATTGACTTGGTTAGGCTTAGGGAACAAAACCACTTAGTTATTGTTTAGGAAAAGGTCGACTTGGTTAGGCTTAGGCAACAAGCTACTTAGTTAGGCTAAGGAAAAGATCGACTTGGTTAGGTTTAGGTAACAAAACTACTTAGTTAAGGTTTAGGAATGGAGCGACTTGGTTAGTCTTAGGCAATAAAACCACTTAGTTAAGGTTTAGGAAAAGATCGACTTGGTTAGGCTTAGGCAACAAGCTACTTAGTTAGGCTAAGGAAAAGATCGACTTGGTTAGGTTTAGGCAACAAAACTACTTAGTTAAGGTTTAGGAAAAGAGCGACTTGGTTAGTCTTAGGCAACAAAACCACTTAGTTAAGGTTTAGGAAAAGATCGACTTGGTTAGGCTTAGGCAACAAGCTACTTAGTTAGGTTTAGGAATAGATCGACTTGGTTAGGCTTAGGCAACAAGCTACTTAATTAGGCTAAGGAAAAGATCTTGGTTAGGTTTAGGCAACAAAACTACTTAGTTAGGTTTAGGAATAGATCGACTTGGTTAGGCTTAGGCAACAAGCTACTTAGTTAGGTTTAGGAAAAGATCGACTTGGTTAGGTTTAGGCAACAAAACTACTTAGTTAGGTTTAGGAAAAGATCCCGGTTTGGGTTAAAATAACTCTGGAAGTAACTTCAGCATGAAAGTTGCGTGACAAATAAATCAACTTTGACTTCACACAGAACACAAACACCGGTGTCCTGAGCAAAAGTCTTGTATTTTTTGACCCACCCATCCACCTCGACCTCCTCCCTACACAGCGTTCGCCGCTCTCTATATTTCCCCGTTGACATATACGAGGATTACATACGTATTGATTTCATGCTACCATCACGAAAAAATTTTAAATTCGTGTCTATGTACACGAATCAATACATTAAATTCTGTGACTATTTCAGGCACAGCTGTGCAACTGAGCTGGTTATTTTCATGGTCTGGTAAAGTTCAAACAATATTAGTGAACTTGAGCTGCTCTCTCTAAAAGCCAGAAACCACAGAAGTAAGTCTTAAACTTGTGATGTCATCAAGTATAAAGTCTGGAGCTGCTCCGTAGACAATAAATGGGAGACATTGAATATTTGTTTTCTTTTCTATACCCAAATGAGCTTTATTCTACTGTAGTATTCTCAGTTGTGAAACAGAAAATGTTCCCATCTACTCAGAACATTCCCCTGAGCGCTCTCAGTGTCATCTGTTAACATCTTCCCCAATTCATTGCAGTTCCATACGTTATACCCGATGACATCACGAGTTGAGTTTTAGCCCTCTTTTTTTGGATTTGGGAGAGAGTTGTTAATGTTTACTAATATTTTTTGGACTGTCTGAGCCATAGGAATAACATGTAAATGTTGCATTAGTTTTACTATTTATAGGCAAACAAAAAGTTGCAGTTTACGGAATACACTTATATTCAGTGTTGTCGTGTTCATGGTTATTGCACTCAAAACTTAGCTCCTTCCGAACTAAGAGGGAGGTGTACTCACCCAGGAATGGGTTACATATGGGAACGTTTTTGGATTTGGGAGAGACTTGTTCATGTTTACTAATATTTTTGGACTGTCTTAGACCATAGGAATAACATGTATGAATTTTGGGTGTAATGGGCATAGTTCCCCTTTAAGTTAAAGTACCAGTACAACACATTAAAAATACTTAATTATAAGTAAACGTCCTACTTTCAAAACACTACTTAAATAGAAAAGTATTATCAGCTAAATGTAGTTGAAGCATAAAAAAGTAAAAGTTTTCACAATATATAAAAAAATGGCTGCTGTGACTGATGTATTATTTTATCGGACATTATTAGATTGTTAAGGATGAATTCATGTGTGGATGCACGGATACCGGATCGGATATTGGGTCAATACTGACTCATAGCTGGATCAGGTATCGGTGACAATGGGGCCGATCTATTCAGTTCAATTCTATGTTTATAGAGTCCACTATACACATTATATCCTGGAATTTCATTTCTGTTTAGGTTTTGACCAATTTGTTGCTGCATTGACACTTGAATTGTAATTCTGATTCATTTTGGAGATTTTTTTATTAAGTTGCTAGTGTATGATTTAGTATTTGAATAATAAATAACAATTCAGTAAATTTATATCTGTGTATTTATCTGTTAAATTTTATTTTATGAAATTAGGAAAAGCAATGCTTAAGCAGTCACCTCCACACAGTGAAGCATACAGCTTATTAATTTAACACTGACATCGGAAAGGTGCTCACTATCGGCCACCCAGAGACTGTGTATCGTATCGGTATCAGGACTGGTGCATCCCTAGTGTAAACAGCATTTTAACTGCTGTAGCTGGGTGAGGTGCAGCTAGTTTAGTTTAGTCCAGTGGTTACCAATAGGGGTCAGGCCCTCTTTGAAGGTCACAAGAAAAATCTGTGGGGGCAGTGAGATGATTAAAGAAGAAGAAACTTGCCAAACACATTTATATTATTATTTTTATTTATTTTTTCCTCTAAACATCGCTTTTTTGTAATATATTAGATACTTTTGCCTTTTTGGTTGAACTGGAATATTTCCTTCTGAAAATTAGTGAAGTATAGAGTATGGAGTACTCCTCAAAATTGCACTAAAGTACAACAAATGGCTTTTACTTAGTGTATTGAGCAGCAGTATTCCCACAACAACAGTCTGACTCCATGATGGGACTCCACTTAACTTTTAGAGGTCAGATAATTGTAATGATTTCCTTACATTCATGTTAGTAAATGTGACCAAAACTAAAGGGAACCTGGTATGATAAAAGGTATAGCTGATGCTACACAGAAGACTCAATTATAAAGTTTCAGTTATTCTCCGTTATATTCAGTACCATATGGCCTATATACATCCTGGACTATAATAAACCTAATATGGTCTAATAAAACTACAAAAATAAAATAAACCCCATTTATAGCCTACACCCTACTAAATTATGTGAAAAAAATAAAATGAAAAATATATATTTTTTTATATCTAATATTTCCACTGAGATAACTTCATCCCACATTATTGTCTGTCTCTGTGGCAGGCTAATGCAGAGGTTTAATTTGAAAGCAGGCCTCAGTTCGGGATTTCCACCGCAGATGAGTCCTATAATGACCGAGCTGAGAGAAATTACAGCGCCCGAGCCTCTCTGACAAAATCACAAGTTTCTCTCGAAGGACGATGTTTGTTGTAATTGTCCCTCATGTGGGACCACAGGCGGTGCCCTCAGTGTGTGTCTGTGTGTGTGTGTGTGTGTGTGTGAGTTGTACTCTGCTACTTCTTGGCATAAAACCACGTTGATCTTGACTAGGTTTTCAGACAGTTTAATTTTTCATTTTGAACACAAAAAAAGAAAGAAAAATAAAAGAGACATAAATAGAACAATAAGACAGTTTTTTTAGTTTTTTTTTTTAAATGGAGTCTAAGTGTGTGTTCAATAAAATATAATTCGGATAATAAGGTCTGTGGCCTTTCAACAGCAGCTTATGAAGAGACTTTGGTCTGATCCGCCTTATTTTGCCTTTGGCAAGCAGCGAGAATTTGATTTTGGAAAGGCGCTGCGTTTCATGAGCCAACCATTGTTTTTTTTTTACGAAATCATGCATGGTTGATTTCTAAATAGATATTCTTGCAGTCTACTGTCTGTTTATCACATATGACGGCAAAGTTATATTTATTTTGATTTGTTTTACGCGAGAAAATATTGTATAGTCAGATCTCCTGACCTAAAGAGTGCCTTTAGACCCATTTATTTATTTGTGGTATAATGATGCAGAATCAACGGTCCCCAGCAGTCCTTCACCTCCTCAGGCATGAAATAACTGTTGCTAACAAATGTATTAATGTAACAAGAGGTAACACACTAACGGTCTAGCACTTAGCAGCCTTTATTTTATTTCAATCATGTTTTTATTATTATGATTATTTATGTATCGTTTAATCTGTTTAGTCAGTGAGTCAGTTATTGAAATTGAATAATCCGACGGTCAGTGAATGTAGATATTAATGTCCACAATTGAACTCGTGCTGAATCCTATTAGAGCGGTTCAACCGGCTCTGCTGCTGTCCCTCTGTCTCTGCTGTCCCTCTGTCCATGCTGTCCCTCTGTCTCTGCTGTCCATGCTGTCTCTGCTGTCCCTCTGTCCTGTCCCCTCTGTCCCTCTGTATGCCACACCAAGAGGAGCCGGTCCACCGCTCGAGCTCATTGTGAGTAGCTTGATTCGCGTGACAAGGCTAGGCGCGGCAGCCAATGAGCGCGCTGCGCGAGCTGAGTGGAGGCAGAGGGTGCAGCGTGCAGGCGCACAGTGCTGTGAGGAAGAGGAGGAAGAGGAGGATCACACACACTCCGCTGCTCTCTAACGCCTCCTCACTACACTACACTACACGGGACCAGACCAGCACCCGGCTGCTTGTTCTGGAGGATAGAAGACGGAAAATTACCGCGTCCAAGGATATATATATATATATTTATATTAAATTCAGCCTTTTTTTGGTCGGAAGTTGGTGTTTATTTGATCCAGTGTGTCTCGGTGCTTGTCTAGTCCGTCCAGCCCGTATAGCCCGTCTCTAGTCCGTCTCTATGGCGTGTCTGGACCGCTGATCAGTGGGATGTAGCGGAGGGCAAACTCACCTACAGCCGCTTTATTTAATTACATTTATTTAATAGAAGATAAATAACATATTTAATAAACCGCTGTTGTTTTATCGGAGCTGAAACTCTTCTGTGAAAGTGTCTGGAGCTGTTGAACTTATTGATGGTGGGTTCCTTCATGATGACCCCGGTCCGGAGGTCGTAGCCGACACGTCTGATTTCCCGCCACACCACCGGCCCTCAGCCCAATGATGACTATGAGCTCTCTATCGGACTCTCTGGTCCCGCCTGACCCGTCCAAGTCGGCGTTTCTGGAGTTCGGCGGCCACGGCTACCCGGGCCACCAGCAGCCGTCCCCCGGCCTGGCCCACAACCACTACCCGGTCCACGGGCTGCACGCCGTCGGCCCGTCGCAGCACGACGGGCCCTTCTCCTCCGGGGCGTCCTCGTACGGTCGCCCGCTCGGCTACCCGCCCTACCACGGTACCGTGAGCGCGCACCACCCCGGGGCTTACCTGCCCTATCAGCACGGGGGGCACGGGGGCGCGCTGGGACACACCAGGCTGGAGGAGGCGGGTGAGTCTGCACGGGACATATTTATTAAAACATATTCATGTGTGTACTGTTCCTCTGCATGTTCAGTGTTGCTCTTGTCACTAAATATTCACCATGTGCCTCACCATGACATTAGCATCGCTCATTTATTTAAGAAAAGTCCAAAAAGAAAATAAATAGCTCTTAGCCAATCAAAAGCTTTTGTTTAATTGGGTCGTGACTTATTAGATTATTAATGGGCCCCTCGTGCTTAGAAGTATATATTTTTCATTCGTGATTCATTGTGTCGTCTTGAATAAAATAATAATGTAACGGCCCAAGTCCAAATGATGTCGCTTGTAGCCTACAGTCATAGAGGGAATTAAATGCAACACGATATCATTTAAGGGAAATCTCAGAGGGGGGGGAATTTTATTCTTCACAGATGTTTCATTTTGGTCAATGTAAAAAAAAAAAAAAAACATAAAAATGAACCACATGGAGCACAATAATGTGCTCCCCACACAGCTCGGCCACAGCGTCATGTTCAGTGTACTTTGGGGTTGGACGGGAGATGAGTTTAAGGCCCGCTCAGACTGTGGGACTGTCCACAAGAAGCAGCCAACACCGGGCCTGTGGTGAGCTGCAGCCTCTCCAAACCCCAACCCTCAGCCCATCAGCTCCCAAACAACATAGAAAACATCCACCCGGTCTCTGCTGCCTGCGCACACACCGAGGCCTGCAATACTAATAATACTAATAATACTAATAATACTAATAATATGTCCATTACCACTTTCAAACCGGACAAGATTACCAGAAATAATTGTAAATTCGATTAAAGCTAACTGTTAATTGAACCAAAAATATTTCCTGTGTTTTATAGATTTTTATTTCTTTCAAAATAAAATACCGCAACTTTAATAATCAATTAAAAAAAAAATAACAATATTTTTTTTAACTTTCATTTTTTGGATGTCATATTTATAAAACCCTGATCTACAAGGCCCGTTAGGGATAATTATGACTTAAAGCAAATTCACTGCCGACCACTTGAAATATACACTGTAGACAGTAGCTGTTGTATCTGATAGCTTATCTCTTTAAAAAAAGTTACACTGCTTCAATGCAAAAATATAAATTTTATATGATCCACTCATTTTATAAGATCCCTCATTGCTCTGATATTTGGTAATGAAGAGCAATCTGCACCGTACTGCAGCTTGAAATGGCTGCTTGTCAATCGTCATATATGTTACATTATTGTTAATAGATGAAGAGTCTGATCACCTACTAATGATTATACAGGTCCTTATATACACATTCAATTAAAGAATATAAAAGAAATACTTGACGACAAACACATCTTGGTTTTTCTGTCAAAACTGTCTCTTTCTTCTTCTTCTACTCCAAATGCATGGTATCCGTTTTTCAGCCCAAACTCAGCTATAAGTCTGACTTCTCATTTTGTCAATTTCAAATAGTATAGTAATAATAGTATAAGAAAAATCAAATGTCAAAGGCGCCAATACAAATTAACAAATTACTATAATTACTCTAAATATAATTATAGAAGAGTTCAAATTAGTTAAAAAAAAAATTGTGTTTCACTATTTATAAATACAAATACAGCAGAAAGAAATTAAACTATAATACAGTCTATTTAAATGTAAAGTGATTTCATCCCAACTCGATTTTGTGCCGTTTTCATTGAACTTCTGTGTACGCCTGTAAATCATTGAACATATTGATAATCCAATTTTAATTTTAATTTCTGTCAAAACATTTTATGGTCTACAGATATAAATGAGATACTAGGTGAAAAAAAGCCCCCCATTAGCACTTTCTACTATACATGATATATAAATAGTGATGTTACTATAAATAAAACACACCAGCTCAAGAAACACACTTAATATTTCTTTATCACCTTTATTTCACAATCTTAAGAAAATTGATTATAAACATAATTTTGAACTGATGACATATTTTAGAATGACAGAAAATTACGCAATACTTCTATCAGCGGTGAAACAGGGTTAAATACAAAGGATTTTCATATTCTCTGTGACTTGTGTTGACCGTACACCAGCGCTCCCAATTCCCAAATAAATCTAATTAAATGTCACTTATTGGGAGTTTTATAACAGTTTGTTCATATGAGGTCAAACTGGGAGTCAGAACTCTCCGATGTCCAACTGACCTCCAACATAAGTAACGTCACCTCTGGTATAACATACTGTATGTTGGTGATTCTCAGAGTGGAGTCCGTGGCACTCTGTGGGGGGGAGGTACGCAAAATAATTTGCTATAAAATTGTGCTGTATCATTAAAAAGTGCATATCTGCATGGGGACCATTTGCGTCAATTAAACAAGCATATTGTGTCCATTACTCCCACCAACGTTAGCTTTGGGCCCATAGAAACTCTGATAGGATTGTGACACGCAGCAATAAGTTCATTATTTTACTGAAAGTCAGCTTTAGACTGGTAAGTTTAAATATTTGGATTTATTAGGACTACGTCAGTCTTGCTACTGTTCTGAATTTTCTGAATGCTTTTAAGATCAATTACCTACTTACTTACTGAAATGTAGGCTATAAATGCTGTCAAGTTGAGTCCAAATGCAATTTGAATAAAATCAACCTCTGTTTAAAAGTATTTTTTTAAAAGTGGTATTAACATTCAATAACATTGCAAATTTCCCTGCTGTGGGAGTAATGAAGGATTATCTCATCTTATCTTAACATGATTCAAAATGTGTTTCTGTTTATCACTATCAAACAGGTCTTTACGTTAAAAAGTTTTAGAATACAAATAGTTCCAATAGTATCTAAGAGTACAAATGGTAGCAAGCATATGCTTAATCTGTGTTATGATTAAGAGGGGGTCCTTGGAAAATGTTCTCCCTTGTAAGGGGTCCCTGGCCCCAAAAAGTTTGAGAACCCCTGCTGTATATAATACTATATATTTGTTCACACATAGCTCGTATAACATAGAAACATGACCCTTATTTTGGTGTACTAACAATGCCTTATGGTTAACTCTGCATTTTCTCTCAAGGGGTCACCACTTCAATATGTTTCGACATATCGGGTCTTAATAAGGTTACAAATAGAAAAAAAAAAAAACATTTAAAAGGGCGAAATATTGTACAATCTTATTACTATTTTTAAACATACAGCGGTGTAGCTGGTGGGACCCCAACAATAAAGCCAACAAAACACAAATTGTGCCCGTTGGAAATTTACACCCTCTTATAAGTTTTCTTTTAAAAAAGTGTCCATCTCGAAGTTGCCCTTCTCTCCTCCGGTGTTGATGCACTTCAGCGCGGCGCTGCCGTCCCTCCCGGCTGCCTGAGCGGCGGCTCAGTTACAGGATCCGAGCGTCTTGTGGGGCCTCAGCTTGTCCACAGCTGTTCTCTCCTGCCACTGCAGGCTATAAGCTCATGTCATAACAAAGATCAGCGTGGGCGAACATACACAGTTGTTTAGCTATCTCGAAAAAAAAAAAAAAAACTAAAATGAAAAAAAGCTGCACATAAACCAGACTGCTATGGAGAGGACAAAGATGATTCATCTTTTTTACCTGCATCCATTATCATATAGTCATTACTCTCATTGTACTATTTTCATAAAACTGAAAAGAACTGAAAAGTTCATAGCAGTCTGGTCTTATGGTAAATCCACCAATATATGCTCTTTAGGGCTGGACAATATGACGATATATATCGTCAAAACGATATAAAAATATCTACCACATTTATTTTTAAATATATTGTGATATAGGCTGGACCTATATTTATGTATTTGTTCTCTATAATTTAACTACGTTCATTTTGCACTCAAGTTCTTAAAATGAGAAAACACTCAATACTTCTCTTTTGTCAAGTATTTAATTCACACTGGAGTAAACAAAAATAGGCTTGTGGTTCTTTCATACAGACTATTTATCTATTGAATAACCAGAAAACTATATGCTATATTGTGATATATATCGTTATCAAGATATGAAATGACTTATATCGTGATAGAAGATTTTGGCTATATGCATTCAGCCCTAATGTTCTCACAGAATTATTTTGTAGCACACAATATTACAAATTGAAAAAACTTTTCTTTTGAAACATCATTGCAAATTCATATTTTAGTCAACTGCTGCTGCCACAATTTTTTTCCCCATTTTGTGGCTAAATTCTGAATGGTTAAGGTCAGGTTAAATTGCTTTAATGTAATAACAAATGCTTGAGCCTATACATGGTCTATTTTTTAAATGCAGATGAAATAAATGCTGAATGTGTTGCTGTTTACACTCCACCAGAGGAATGAATTTCTGTTTTTACTTTTATATCTATATTTTACTTTCCGTAGCTTTTTTTGTGGGATAAAAATGCTGATCAAAAGCACACACAATGAGGAAAAAAAGGCACAAATCACAAGTCACAAAACTTGAAGATATTAAAAAAGCAGGACCGAATTTGTATCTTCCATAACATTTCACGAGCATAAAGGGGTTGGGTGTCTTGTTGACGGACATGTAAGATGAATCACTGCGACTGATCTTTTGTGGGACGGTGTCTGTAATGCTCATAAAAAAATTCCGTCCCCACAGAGATCCCTGTGTTGATATTTATCTCACAAATTTTGCTCTCCTCTAGAACACGAGAAGCCAACGACGGTGATCGAGAACGGGGAGGTGAGGCTGAACGGGAAGGGGAAGAAAATCAGGAAGCCTCGGACCATTTACTCCAGCCTGCAGCTCCAGGCCCTCAACCAGCGCTTCCAGCAGACCCAGTACCTCGCCCTGCCCGAGAGGGCCGACCTGGCGGCCAAACTGGGCCTGACGCAGACCCAGGTACTCTTATTTTAGCTTTTTTTAAATTTCAAGATGATATATGGAAATTTAAAAAAAAAAGAATCCTTACGAAGGCAAGCACAAAAAGACTGAAAATTAAGAAATATTTATACTCATATGAGGGAAAAAAACAAACATTATATAGCTGAAGGTAAAAGCATTAAGATCTGTGATGACAGGAGTCGGAAACATTTCTAATATGAACAAAGTGTTGGCTAATTTCTCTAATTGAGGGCGTATGTGCATCATCTCACCCTAACAATCCAAAGTATACATGACATACTGCTGTGAGGGAGTTGCCCCTCGCTGGAATGCATGACAACAACATAAGTTAATATTGATGCATGTAGTTGTTTTTTTTAATGGAAAATACCCCCCCAAAAAAAGAAAAATGGAAGTGAAATCAGATTTATTCTAGGATCCGAATCCATCATGTCTTTGATTTGATTTATAGTGTTCATTGGTTTACAGTAAAAGGTCATTAATGCTGATGTTGTAAAAGCCCAAACAGGCATTGTTACATTCTCGTTAACTAGTGTTACTGCACGTTCCTCTAATTAGATCCTGACAGGTACAGTACTTAGATATACTGCAGTGTCATGCACATTTTCGGCATTGATTGTTTGTCAGGACATGAAACTCACGACAACAAAACAAGATAAAACAAAAAGATCAGAAATGCACGTGTGTGTGTGTGTGTGTGTGTGTGTGTGTGCGTGCGTGCGTGCGTGCGTGTGTGTGTGCACATGTTGGGTGCAACTGGGAATCCACGTTTATGTTTCTGCAGCCGAGGTTAGCTTGTTTCGCCGGTGGTCGTCTTCCCTCTCAGTACTTTTTATTTGCCTGTCTCCTCTCTCTCAGAACACACACACACACACACACGCACACACACACACACACACACACACACGCACACACACACACACACACACACACACACACACACACACGTGCCGTCACAGGCAAATAAAAGCCTAACGGCGGCCATTTTGTCTGTCAACACGAAACCAATGAACCCAACGTTGGAAGCTGTCGAGTTGACCAAGTGTTTTTCAGCCTCTCGCATAAACATCTGAAATTCACATTGCGTTTTTATGAGACTCTCTGGGATTTCATCCACAACATTTTCCTATAAATAAATGTCTAATTGGCTGAACTGCGTTGATATTATCCTGCTGATTAAAGGCCTGACATTTGCTGCTCTAAACACTGTCTGGGAACAATCCCATAATGAACAGTACAGATATTGTTATTATACTTTTCTTTTCTTTTTTTTATTAAATCATTTTATTCCTTTACCATCTGTGAATGGCAAACCTGTTTAAAAAAAAAAAGTTTCAACCTGAGTTAAGACAAAAAAAAAGTTATGAGATATTTCTATGTCCTAGTTGTGTAGGGAGACTGTTTTATGGGTTGGTTCCTCGGACTGTTTCCTCATTTCTTGAGCATCTTTGATTGATAGACAAATAGTTCCGTTTCATAGGTCAGTGTCTTTAAAATATTATCTATTGTGAAATAACTTGTGTCATTATTAAATACAAGCAGAACACATGGACTGTCTCATTATGGACAACATGGTCTTCCAAAACTGTCATAATCTTGCTGTGCCTTCTCATTTATTTCAAGGCAAAGAGCAGGAGCCTAAATACAGAAGCCTCAAAGTTGAGGAAAAATGGTTTTAGGTAGGGCTGTCTATCGCTTCAAATATTTAATCGTGATTAATCTCATAGTTGTCCATAGTTAATTGCGATTAATCACAAATTTGTTATCTGTTCAAAATGTACCTTAAAGGGAGATTTGTCAAGTATTTAATACTCTTATCAACATGGGAGTGGGCAAATATAATGCTTTATATAAATGTGTGTATATACCTATTATTGGAAATCAATTAACAACACAAAACAATGACAGATATTGTCCAGAAACCCTCACAGGTACTGCATTTAACATAAAAAAATAGTCTCAAATCATAACATGGCAAACTGCAGCCCTATGACTATGACTTGCCCCCAAACTGCATGTGATTATCATAAAGTGGGCATGTCTGTAAAGGGGAGACTCGTGGGTACCCATAGAACCCATTTACATTCATATATCTGGAGGTCAGAGGTCAAGGGACCCCTTTGAAAATGGCCATGACAGTTTTTTCTCGCCAAAATGTAGCGTAACTTTGGAGCGTTATTTAGCCTCCTTCATGATAAGCTAGTATGACGCGGTTGGTTTCCAATGGAAACCTACAGCTTAAAAATCACAAGTTGCGTTAATGCGTTAAAGAAGCTAGTGGTGTTAACACAAATATGCGTTAACACTTTATTATGACATTCATTAGTATCGTTTTAATTTTTGCCTGCCTAAAAATGTAGATTCCGCACTCTTCCTTGGGATAATCCCCTGATTTGCACTGATCTGCTAATGTTGCTCCGCGTCTGCTGGATGTGTGAGAAGGCTAGTCTTTGCTAACATGCTAGCCATAACAACTTCATTGGACGAGAATAAGTATGTTCAGCTTGTTCCATAGCCTTCAAGTGAAGGAAATTAATCTATTAATATGATTTCATTTCATGTTGAGTAGGCCTCAGCGTTGCCAGATGTACAATAATTTTGCCCTCTGAATGATGTACAATCAATAATGCCAAAAGTGCCATAATGTACGAGAATTTGACCATTTTGGGACGCTTACAGTTAGTAGTTGGTTTTAGTCTGTGCTGGCTCATTTGAATTCATTTCCAGATGAATCCTACGTCTGTGTTTACACATCTCTTCTCACGTGACCTCTTTCCAGCCAATCATCATTGGTGTAGGCTATGATGTTGATGAACGTGACTCGCGATCACGGCTGCTCAACGCTCATCTGAAGAGAATTTGCATGAGAGATAGCTTTGTATGCTTCAGTAAGCCCAGTTCTTTATTTAATTAGCTTAGTTTCTGGCCTTAACTGTTTTCATGCAGAATGTAAACAGCATTACAGTCGTGCTGTCTTGTAATTTAAAATAGTAGGCTATTACAAAAACTGAAGTTATGGACATAGGTCCCTTCCACTCATCATAGCTACGTCAGCCGGCATTAAAAAGAAATAAGAAAAGAAAATAATGTGGGTAGATTTGAGGCCTGTCAAAAAGCCGTTTAAATAGCCTATATGTTTTGTAAAATTACACATTTACACCTATTTGTTCTCGTGATTATGACTTGCCTACGATCATTTTCCTCAAAATACAATAATTTTAAGCCTCTGGTACGATAGTTTAACATTTCCCGCCTGGCAACGCTGCTACGCCTATTTACAGTCCATAGTTTAGGATTGTATCTCTGTTTTACAAGGTGTCTGCTTCTCCATCTACTGTTACAGTAATTAGCTTTCATCAAAATCAATATGGAACATTAATTAACAGTTTCATACATTTAAATATGTCATTTAAAGGAACCTTGAACACACCAAATGGCATGAATGTTAAAGGCTGAGATAGCAGCTACTGAGATCTGCTAAGCTAGTTACCTTTAGCAGGTGTTTTCTTCTTCTTCATGACTGGATTTAGCTACTGCCTCATTTAATTCAATGGAATAAAAAATGGAATTACCAATATGTTTGTTCATTAAAATAGTTATTTTTTCAATGACAGATAACAGCAAGGGAAAAATTAATAGGTAAATTTAGTTTTAGCTTTAGCTAGGCTAGTCGTGGCTATTTCAACTAGGAGCTAGCTTCATTTAATATAGCTCTCTTTCTTTAGCACTTGTTTGTTTTAGCTCTGTTTAGCAGTCAAAGCAAATTTAAAGAGATGCCGTCACAGAATTTATACGTTTCTATGACACAATACATTTTTGATAATAAAACATCTGAAAAAGGCAGATTCAGGTCTTCATTCAAATATGTAAGTTGTAGTTGCAGTTAGGTTACTGTGTTTTTAGCTTTGTAGGGCAGTGTAGTTAGTAGGCTATGTATAAATAATCACTAGCACATTAATTCTATGACATTAGTAACAATTTAGTCTCTCACCAAAAATATGATAAACTGATTTTTGCACCATGGAGCACAGGGTCAAATTTGGAAAACATCAGTAACACATCAGTAACACATAGCCTTCGTAATCTAAATGTGTACTCTATTGAAATTGGCTTACCGTGTAGAAAGGGGGGCGATATAGCAAAAATATCATATCACGATTTTTTCAAGCAGAATCACAATCCACGATCTTTTAACAATTTATTTTTTTCATGCTGGTTTTAAAGACAATTTTGTTGCTGAACATTACAACCAAACTAATTCCCCCATTTAAAAAATACCGCCCTACAAGCTAATAAAACATAAGGAAAAAGAATAACAGATCATTAAGGCCAAACAGATTTTAATCAAGTGTACAATTCTGCAAAGTACGAACATTCAACAAGAGTTTAGACTTTTGCAGAAATCCCATCCCAAAATGAACCTTGGTTTCAAAAGGTAAACAACAGAACTCAAGTAAAGTGCACTCTGGCTACATAACATTAAAGGAACTGAATTGTAAATCAGGTAGCTTATCAGACACAGATCGACAGGCAGAATACAGACAGCCGTAATAATTACTACTGTCAGCTCTCTCTGCAGATAGAAGGGTCGACGCATCACTGACAGAGTCTCTAAATCAGGGGAACAGTGACTGTTAGTGATTCGGCTGTTTGTACACCAGCCAGCATGCACATAAATACAGAGTCCGTCCCCCGTTGCTCTTACTGTACCGCAGCACAGCAGCGTCAGGTATCAGCGGGTGAAGCCAGGTCTCCGTTATTAACATCACGCAGCAGACCCTGACGGACTTGTTAGCTGCCTTCTGTAGCTCCAATTTGTCCATTTTGTGAACGATGGATCTGGCGTTAGAGAGGAATATGCTTGGTAGCGGTGGTTTGTGTGGATGCTTCTTTAGCCTAGTCAGCAGCCCCGTCCGGCATCTCCGCCTGCTTCCTCTCTCTACGCTGCTTCTCGGAGCCGATAACAACCAACGTACACCCCGGTGATCAGGACATGCCCGTCGGTATGTTGCGCGTCCTTTGGAAGTCGCCTGTAACGGCGGTGCTGTGCTGTAATCCAACGTTGATTAAGTCTTGACGACTACACACAAACTTCGCCTGACAAAACTCAACAAGCAAATCCAGCATTCACACAAATAAGCACCAAATTGGGAAGCGAAGAGCCGCTGCACTGAGGCGCGCCGTCTGCTCGAAACTACCAGCAATGGCAACTGGTAGAATGTACACTGTAGCACGGTTCTACGATCTCATGACAGATGACACAGATGTCACTGTCATGTAGAGCTGATATCATGTACAGCATGTATATGTAATGATAATAAGTGTTCTTATTCATGAAGCGACCGCAGACGACAGGGAGAACGTGGCACATGTAGGGGACACTGTACCAGGAATTACAGATTCATTTTTAAAGGGTATATAATGCTCTGTAGCATTATCAAAGATAGACTACAATACATGTGTCGAAAAGCTGAAAAGTAAAGGTTGGAGTATGGAGCAGGTGTCCCACTGGGGAAACTGTAGATACAGTAGGGTTGTTTGAAATATGATACACGCGTGTGTGTGTGTGTGTGTGTGTGTGTGTGTGTGTGTGTGTATGCCTACTGAGTATACATAAGCAGCTGATGTCATCAGATGTCCTAATCCCGTATGAATTAACCACCGCAGCTATGTTTACACTGGGATGATCCGATCATTTGCCTTTTGTAATGGTAAAGTGGTTGTGAATGTGGTCGGCTGCAAGTCATATTCACATGCATGCTTACCAAAGGAGCACATTGTCTGTCTGTGTTCTTTGAGGTGTTTTGGATCAGGGAAAGTTGGCTTTGACTGATTGTATTATAGTCTTTACAGTATGTCAGAGTTGGACTGATACTAGAGTGCAATTAAAGGATCTGGCTGTAGTTTGAGGAATGCAGACACATTTTTGTGGGCTTGGGATAAAGAATGTGTGTGCTTCCTTTTCTGTGAGTGCTTGCCCTGTTTTAGTGTCAAGGTGAGACCTTTTTAGAATTAGCAGTGCTGTTTGCCTACTAATATTTACCAGCCGTGACAGTGCGGCTGGTATTGTTTGCACCTTGTGAGTTTGTGTCTGTGTGTGTGTGTGTCATCATGGTAAAATGTGGTCCTGGTGACACCTACCACAGAAATGGTTTTCAGTATTGCCAGTTGTTTATGTCTGTCTGTCTGTCTGTCAGTCTGACAGACTTTGTGACCATGATCACAACCGTGTAAGATGCAGTCACAAAACTTGCACCGATACCAGTATCGGGTATCGGGTATCGGGTCCGATACTGTGCCCATGTACTCGCACTCGCAAAACGGCCGGGATCCCACCTCAGCCGGCACCCACCGGCCCTCACTTTCATTGCGCCACAGGGTTTTGCTTGCACCCTCTGACTCGCACGTACGTTAGATTCCTTGGTCCGTGTTTCAAGACGGGTCGGTAGGGTTGCAGACATCGCCGCAGACCCCTGGCGCCTTTTACGTGGGCCGAGCCCCAATCTGGGGCGCACTAAGAACAGTCCACCCTGGTGAAACTTTGGTCACGGCCCCAGGAAGCACCTTCGCCCGAGCCTTTCCAAGCCGACCTAGAGCCGGTCCCGGCGCACCGCCTCGTATGTGGGACTCCTCGCTCACACCCTCCAGCTGGCAGTTAACGAGGGTCAGTCTTTACAGTCTTGTGATCGCCACCACATACTGTATTTTTTTCTTTTCTTTTTCGTCAGAGCATTTGATTTATTGATTGCTGTCGGGATGTAATGACAATTTCAACAAATATAACATAAAATGTTTTTGGAGAACATTACCCACAACCCTAGCTCTCAATTATTAAACACCATCATTGTAAATGTGGATATTTGTGGGGCGAAAACTTACATTACATTTAACATAGAACACAATGTTGTGTTTTGCAGGCTGGTGGGGACACTGTAAATAGACGGAGACACAGAACAGCTTGTATTGAAACTCTCTCAGTCAGCTGTAATTAGCCTAGTGTGCATATATGTAGCTGTACAAGCACATACAGTATGCAGCCTACTGTGCACATATACACACATTCCTCACATGCATAGGGGCACTTTAAGTCCGCACACACAACCGTGCATCTACTCAGACATATGTTGTGTGCATTTTCATACACAGATGGAAACATAAACACACACCACACTTGGAGATAGTGATCATGCACCACATCTCCGTCCTGCCTTCATGCCATTAGGCCGGCAGCCAACCGCTGACCGCTTTCCATCTAAATCTCCAGTGTTTCCCAGACGCAGCTGAGAAATGGCACGTAGCACGGTTCTGACATTTTTCCTTGAAACTCTCTCTATCTCTATCCATCTCTCTCACACACACACACACTGCCCATACAGCTTAAACCACCCGCCAAACGGACGCCTTTTATTTCTAAAAATCCTAACCAACTTTTTCACCCATGTATTCAAGAATATGCACTGCAAGGTTTGGGTTTAATATATCATGTGCACACACACACACACACACACAAACACACAGCCAGCGGCACCTGGCCTGCCTCTCAGCCACCCTCCTCTCCACTAATGTCGGTGCCATTGGCCGCGCTCTCAGGGAAGCTGTCAGCTCTATGTAGCTGCTGGAATATGAAACCAATAATTACGGCAGAAATCCTCTCACTGAGGTTGCATTAACTTAACGTGCTGTTGATTGACTCCTCGGCTCATAATGCTCTACATACTCACTTTAGGGTTCTATCCGGGTAATTATTATCCTGCAGGCACTGCGGTTTGGTGGCTGTCATTCGTCTATAGATTATTGTAAATAGGGGCTTACAGTTTGGTTTTAAGCACGGCTGTAACAATTACAAGGACAACTAAGTTTTATTTGTTGTAGGGCTGTCAAAGTTAAAGCAGCAGTGGGTAGAATTGGAGCAAATATGATTAAAAAAAAAGTTATTTTTATAAAACGCTCACTATATCCTGACAGTAGTGCATGAGACAGGTAATCTGAAAAGAAAAATCATGTTCCTCTGTGTCCTCCGGTGCTCCTAACGGCATCTGCAAGATTTCCCAGATCGGAGGAAACCATCAATCAGAGCCGAGATGGAGCCTTGCCGTCTCTGAGCAGCTGTCAATCACTCGCATACTCCGATCAAACAGTCAAACTAGGCAGCGCTGATCAAATATGAATCAGTATTCTGTTATGTTAAAGCCTATTTTTGTCCTCAGATGTTTTCAGAATCATCTTGTAGTGTACGGTTTAGCTGTAAAATGAGAAAGTCCGCAAGTTATCGACAGCTGCCTCCATTGAATGAACAGCCAATAGGAACGCTCTCTCTCTGAAATTACCTTTGATTGGTCAAAGTCTCCCGTCACGAGCTAGATTTTCTAAAGCCCGAAAACAGAGCCATGAGGAGGAGCAGAAGTCTAGTTTTCTCTCAGCCTACTGCAGGTTTAACGCAATAATAACACGTTAACACAAATTAGTTTTAACGCCACTAATTTCTTTCTGTCTTTATTTCTTTAGCGCATTAACGCAATTGATCTTTCATGTCATACTAGCTGTCGCGAAGGAGGTTGAATAACGCTCCAAACATGCACACAATTTTGTCGAGGAAAAACTGGCATGGACATTTTCAAAGGGGTCCCTTGACCTCTGACCTCCAGATATGTGAATGTAAATGGGTTCTATGGGTACCCACGATTCTCCCCTTTACAGACATGCACACTTTATGATAATCACATGCAGTTTGGGGCAAGTCATAGTCAAGTCAGCACACTGACACACTGACAGCTGTTGTTGCCTGTTGGGCTGCAGTTTGCCATGTTATGATTCAAGCATATTGTTTTATGCTAAATGCAGTACCTGTGAGGGTTTCTGGACAATATTTGTCATATTTTTGTGTTTTCAATTGATTTCCAATAATGAATACACACATACATTTGCATAAAGCAGCATATTTGCCCACTCCCATGTTGTAGCATTAAATACTTGACAAATCTCCCTTTAAGGTACAATTTGAACAAATAAAAAATGTGTGATTAATTATCATGGATAAATATTTCTTGATTGACAGCCCATAATTTTTTTGTACAATTTACTCATTATTGAAATTGGAGAACTTGGAGAAAGAGTTTAAGTTTCAAGTTAATCTCTTAATAAAAAGCATTATGTGGTGTAATTACGATGGCATTGCTTATTTATGGAGTAGTATTTTGATTTTATGTGTTCGCCATCATGCATACTAACTTCTAACAGGCTGTGATTGACGTCAGCAGATACACTGGAACAATAGAGATCAAATTAAAAGTCAAGTTTGGCTCTGCAGGACTCCTTGGCTCTTTGGCCGGGGTGTGAAAGCTGGGTGCCTTTTTGATGATCGAGTAAAGGGATAATTTTTTCCACATATTTAGAGTCAATTAGAGCAGTGTGAAATTCTTTTTTTTATAGAATAAAATATCTTCCATAGACCACTTCAACCATCTTCATAAATACCTATAAAATCGCATGGTAATAATTCCCAGGACTGTCAGTGTGGAGGAGAAAACAATTTCAGCGCCAAGCGTGTTTTCTCTTTTATCACTCCTCTGTCGCCGGGCCGGGCAGCGCCAGTCCTTTGGGCGTTCGTTTTTTTTCCTTTATACGCCGCAGTTAAAACCTGTTTGAGACAAAAGTATCCTTCGCTGACTGTGTATAATTATTTATGATTCATTTGTTCCTGCTAGGCTGACAGGTTGCCCGAGGGGCATATTCGTGTAATTTGATGCTCAATTTGCAAGCGCGCTGTGAAACGGAGAACATGCCAATTATATAAACAACAACACAACCGAGTCGTCTCTAACCACAGAGAAGTGATTGAAGTGATCTGCAGCTTAATATTCTGATATGTTCCAACAGTATAATGTCTGTCTTATTCACACACTTATGTAATATTCTTATTGTGGGGCTGCTGCCTCGGAATTAATACACGTGTTATAATTTCTTTCTTTCAAAAGACTTTTTTATTGATTATCAATAATGAATTGAACAATGACTGTGGAGTGAAAAGATTTTGTTTTGCCCAACAACACTCTCAACACATCAATCTGCTCGCACAACAAAACAAACACACAGGCAACCACAGCCAACCATAGAAAATATATTCTAAATTATGAATAAATAAAGTTAAAATTATAAACAATATGGAGAAAATATCTAAAATACACCTTAATAGGAGGTTGTAGCGGGCTCAGTTATAAAGCTAGAAAGAATACCCGTATCATATGAAACTAGAAAACCAAAATAAAAATCTAAATAACGCTCCAAACTTGTGCTAAATTTTGGCGAGGAAGAACTGTCATGGCCATTTTCAAAGGGGTCCCTTGACCTCTGACCGCCAGATATGTGAATGTAAATGGGTTCTATGGGTACCCACGAGTCTCCCCTTTACAGACATGCCCACTTTATGATAATCACATGCAGTTTCAAGTAAGTCAAGTCAGCACACTGACACACTGACAGCTGTTGTTGCCTGTTGGGCTGCAGTTTGCCATGTTATGATTTGAGCATATCTTTTATGCTAAATGCAGTACCTGTGAGGGTTTTGTCATTGTTTTGTGTTGTTAATTGATTTCCAATATACACACATTTGCATTAAGCAAGCACATTTGTCCACTCCCATGTTGTAGTATTAAATATTTGACAAATCTCCCTTTAAGGTACATTTTGAACACGTGAAAAATGTGCGATTCATTTACGATTAATTGCGATTAATCACGGACAATCGTGATTAATTGCGATTCAATATTTTAATCGATTGACAGCCCTAAATTTTACATCATTTCATAAAGCGGAGCACTGGTGTTGGATTTAAATCCATTTTATTTTAATGGTACACCACCATATGTTGTAATTGTACCCTATTATAAACCATTAGGGACAAACCATGTGTCTACAGGAATCACAGTGTTTTACAATGATTTTATCAAACTGTATGTGATAGTATTTTGAGCTCCTGTGGTAGCTATATATTCTATTTCTATAATATTCCTGGTAATGGTACAGTGACAATATTGTAGTCACACCTATTCTAATGGTATTCATGCGTGTTACATTAATACTTGTCACCCTATTAGTTTTTACAACTATTGGTTCATTTGTATGGCTCATTAGAACCTAATTGTAGGTTACTTTACTTCATTGTCATCTCTAATTGTATATTCCCAGCAGGTGTGTCTGTGGTTGGTATAGTATAGTGAGCATATCATCGTGATTTATTGTATTTTTGTCTTCAACCGTTTCAATATTTCTAACATTCACTTAAGTTGTCATCTCTCATTATTTCATCATAACTTCTCTGTAACTGTGCCAAATTCCTTTTTGATAGATTGGATTCACACCTGTTCACTAAAATGTTGTTCACTTGCTGGGTTTAATTTGAGAAGAGCAGCTAACGCAGTAATTTGCCTCAAGCAAACATACTGGGGAAGATTGGGATAGTTGACAGCAGATTAATCTTACACTCATGCATACTGCATACATGCATACATACTGCTTATGAACACGGAAAACTGGTTTATATGTACATACGAAGTATTACAAATACATTTCTAATGATAGTCCGCGTGGGGAGGAGGTCGTTACATTCTTAGCTTAATAACATAAACAAACATAGTAATTTTAAGCCAAACCATGAGTTTGTTTTGCTAAACCTAACCACGTAGTTTTTTTGCCTAAACCCAACCAAGTAGTTTTGTTGCGTTTTTTGTTTTGTTTTGTTTCAATTTACCACGTATTTCAAATTGTGACCGTAATCCGGGAGAAAATATGTTTGTTGTCCTCGAAACGTAATTGAGAATGTAGTCTAGTTGTATGGGAACATAATTTTGTAGGAGACAGGGTTGAATCTTACAAAATGGCCCCTTTCAAACAGTCCAAAGATCCATATACATCTAATCTGTGCGATATTTCTTAGCAGGAGAAAACAGGACTGGACGAGTTTAGTAATATTATGGTCAAAAGTCATATACTGTATAAAGATGATACCGAGACTCTTAGTGGTAGAATTGTTATTAAACTGATCAACTGCAGTGGCAAAGTTATTGGTTCCAATTAAAAGAATTTTGGTTTTGTTCGGGTTTAATTTGGGAAAATGAAGAGACATCCAATCTTTGGAGGTGACTAAGCAATCATGGAGGGAGGACAGTTGATTCAGGTTATTGGGTTTAACAGAGAAATAGATGTGTGTATCATCAGCATAATAGTGAAATGACAAGTCTTGAAAACAAGATGTTATGACATTCCGCGTGTCATGAGGACACATTTTTGCCTTTTCTCGTGTCATTTGTACACCATGGGACAGAACTACAGCAATATCTGCAGTTAAATTTAGGCAACAAAACCACTTAGTTAGGTTTAGCAAAAATTTCATGGTCGGGCTTAAAATAAGTAGGAAAACTAAGTACAATACATACGGAAACAACGTAACATAATTTCTGAAAATGTCATAAATGTCTAGTCTAGGCTGGATTTTCCACATGCAGGTTGTTGCATAAGACTACTTTATTATGAACTTGTTCATCTGTACGTCTTTCACATCATGAAGTTATTCTTCATTGACAAAAATTGATACATTTTGCCATATTTTTTGTTATCAAAGGTTTCTTTTTATTTCATTTTAGTCAAATTTCAAATATGGAGAAAAGTCAAGGCACTTTGACAAATTCACATATCATAAAACAACTCGAAGAATAAAAGATAAACCAGCATAAGCTGCTCGATGATATTTATTCTATTCACTGACCCACAAGCTAAAAACACATCACAGGTCAGTAAAAGGGGTTCCTGGTTGCCTCGGGGTTTGTTACATGTTACTGACCATATAAACGAAGGATCCCCAGTCTGAGTATTAACTCTTTCTCTTTCCTTCAGGTGAAAATATGGTTCCAAAACAAGCGATCCAAATACAAGAAGATCATGAAGAACGGGCCCTGTGGACCTGAGGGAGACCACCTCGCCCCCCCGCCGCCGTCCTCCTCTTCTCCCTGCTCTCTGTGGGACATCAGCATGGCCGCCAAAGGCGCGCCGGTGCACTCTGGAGGATACATGAACAATTTTGCTCACTGGTACCCGGGACACCAGCAGGACTCCATGCCGAGGACTCAGATGATGTGACAGTCAGGAGGACACAACAACACTTCCAGGACAAATTATGGATTTATACCAGCAAGCTGACTGGAGCTGTTAGGGACACGGACGTTGTGAAGAGTCTGAGCCACTCTGGAGGCAAAAATGATACAGCTGGCAGTGATCAATTGTAGTGTACGGATACTGTGGCTTTCCTTTAAGCTGGAGAGGCAAAGGGAAAGAGATATAAAATATAAAATTATAGCCATGACTATGCAAGGCTGTAGCCAAGGCGTTCTCACTCCCGACTCTTCAAATACGGCACTTTGATCAGTGGTGCCACGCGTCAAACTATGATGCTCCACATACCCCTTTAGCGTCAGTGCCACCTTTAGTGGCCCTAATTATGAGAGGGTTTTGGTGACCTGTAGAAAGGCAAATAAACAACACAAAAATGTGAAATACTCGCCTGCCAATATTTGGGATAGAAGGAAGGAAGGAGTGGATCAACCTTGTTCCGTAAAAAAAGTTCCGATGCTTTTTCACCGCGTAATATTTGGTGTACTGTGTGAAAGTACTCATCACAAAAATAACAGTTAAAAAATATATTGACGTGCACGGAAAAAAAATGTCCCAGTGTGTAAAGGCCTTAAAGAGCGTCAAAGTCTGCGCAGGGAGGAGGTAGGGATAGAAGTCGTCAACCAACTTATTGTGTGTGAAACTGACTTATTTTAACTTACGCAGCGTACTTAATTTACGTACGTAACTTAGCTTACCTACGTAAGTTAAGTTCCGTACGTAAACTAAATTACGTACGGAACTTAACTTACGTAGGGAACTTAACTTACGTATGCAACTTAGCTTACGTATGTAACCTATGTACGTAACTTAGCTTACGTACGTAACTTTATTTACGTACGTAACTTAGCTTACGTACGTAACTTATCTTACGCATGTAACTTATGTACATAACTTAGCTTATGCACGTAACTTAGCTTACGTACGTAATTTAGCTTACGTGCTTAACTTAACTTACAGTATGTACATAGCTTTATCTTAAACGTACTTATTTTAACCCAAACCATGATCTTTGTCTAAACTTAATCAAGTAGTTTTGTTGCCTAAACCTAACCTAGTCTTAACGTAGCGTAAACCACGTGTTGAAATTTATCGCACTACCCTGCACGTTGAAAAACGGGGTACCCAGTGTGTTAAAAAGTGACGCCAAGTGGTCCTGACCAAGGGGAGTTGATGTGAGGAGTTGGGAGTGGGAACGTGTTGTAGAAGCAACAACCCCCCCCTGAGTGCACGGAACGGAGTAAGGGTTAGTTTAATACTTATGAATTTGACTTCTCACTTTAATACAGCCAGTCAAGTTATTTGTGCCTCCAGAGCAGCTCAGCCTGCCAAGATATTTGTGATTAAGCTACAACTCAAATCTAGTGCCAGCCCTTCATCTCTGATTCTGGACATGTCAGGGTTTTTTTCTGTCTATTCAGTGGCTTGCGTTGGGGCGGCTACACATGTAAAACGAAGGGTTCTTCAGGGTTTCTTCACAGTTGGTCTTTATGGATCTGATTCAAAGGACCCACTTGAGAGACAGATCAGATTAAAGAACTAAAGAAAGGAAGAAAGTTCTTTTGACTCTGACCATTGTGTGTGTTTTTGTAATGCTGACAGGGTGTAACACTATAAAGGGTCTGTGTAGCATTTAGACCTTTAAAGAGCCATTATGGGACAGTTGATCACAGCACCAACAGAGGCTCTGATAAGGTATATGGAACAAGCAGCCATTTTATGGTACTTATAATCCCCTTTTTTTAAGACTATATGGGAAATAGGCACTGAATGGACACGGTTACTTCATTGTATCGAGTCAAATTATATATATATATTTTTTCATTGTAATAAAAGATAAAAGATCAAGCCCAAAAGGAAATGTATTTGAAATGTATTAAGAAATATTACAACAGGTCATTCATAACTATTTTTGCCCTTCACTCCAGCCAGTCATTGTTCAGTTTTGTCCCCAGAGAGAGGATTCTTGGAGGCTTTGGTGGTAAATAATGGGCTGTTAGATGCCATGCTACATAACAGGGTTTAATTAATCGCGGTTTTACACTTCTGATTGTGAACATTTTACATTTATTCTCTTTTTATTTTCTTATGGATTTAGATATGGTTGCTGTCAGTTTAAGTGTTTCATTCCCAACACATTGTTTTCTCTGCTCACCTCCTGAAATGGGAGTTTACAGTATATATATATATATATATATATATTAGGGCTGTCAATTGATTAAAATATTTAATCGTGATTAATCGCAAATTAATTGATCTGTTCAAAATGTACCTTAAAGGGAGATTTGTCAAGTATTTAATACTCTTATCAACATGGGAGTGGGCAAATATGCTTAACTTATGCAAATGTATGTATATATTTATTATTGGAAATCAATTAACAACACAGAACAATGACAAATATTAATTATATATTAATTATAAAACCCTCACAGGTACTGCATTCAGCATAAAAAATATACTCAAATCATAACATGGCAAACTGCAGCCCAACAGGCAACATTCATTATCATTATTTAACTTCCTTCTCGACAAGCTAGTATGACACGGTTGGTACCGATGAATTCATTAGGATTTCTAGTTCTATATGATTCCAGTATATCTGCACTCTAGCCTTAAAGCTGAGCACGCTACAACCTCCAAAATTTGGATTGTATTAATGCGTTAAAAAAAATGAGTGGCGTTAAAACGAATGTGCGCTAACATGTTATGATTGCGTTAACTTTGACAGCCCTAATATATATATATATATATATATAGCTCTCAGTCAATTTTTTTAATCTGCTCAAAATGTACCTTAAAGGGAGATTTGTCAATTATTTAATACTCTTATCAACATGGGAGTGGGCAAATATGAGTGCTTTATGCAAATGTATGTATATATTTATTATTAGAAATCAATTAACAACACAAAACAATGACAGATATTGTGCAGAAACCCTCACAGGTATTACATTTAAAATAAAACAATATGCTCATTACTAAATAAAACAATATACTTGTTAAAGAAATTAGTGGCGTTAAAACAAATTTGCATTAACCTGTTATTATCACGGACAGCCCTAATATATATATATATATAAAAGCCATGATCTGTTGACCAGAATTTATTCAACCACCTCTTAAATTACTGAATTAATATTTGCCAATAATATTGGCTGTGGGTAAGGACATGCTATGTTATTTGAAATAAATCAAACCCAGTGATGATTGCCACCCTATTTGATTTTGTTTCTTTGACTTCCATCTGACATTTGTTTTTGCACCTTTAACACATAATATCAAATTGAGGCTTCATTGAGTGATGTATTGCTAAAATAACATATTTCTTCTCAGTGGATGGTCTGTGTGTGCCCGAGTGGCCTGGAGCCATTTTCCTCTAAAGTCGTAAATCAGAAGAAGCGGGTCACGTCTTTCGCCCCGCAAACATCTGGAAAAGCAGAAAAAGTCGTCAAACATCGTCAATGATTTTATAAAATGACCATGTCAATTATGGGCAATTTGGGACACAGCTTGTTAAATAAAGCTTTCACTCCGCCGCCGTAATTATCTGTAATTGTCAGTCGAGGGAATATCCTTCTGCCTCGGGCCCTGCAGGAAAAGGCTATAGGAAGTAGTGGATTACATCCAACTGGATCACTGACGGCTAATCCTTTCACAACAAATTGATCTGTTGAATGAATATTAAAAAAAAATGCATTCATACATTTCTGTATTATGTATTATGCTGCTTGTGGTTGGAGATTATGGAACATACAGAGCAGGAATTTTCACTTCTTTCTTCTGTTTTCTATTTTTTGTTGAATGTTTTCAAGGACAAAAAGCAAAGTAGTAGCATATTCCATTGCTGTTCCTGTTATTGCTAGAACAATTGAGCGGACAAAAGAAAACGGGCCAAATTACCTTCAGGTACAGTTTGTGTGTGTGTGTGTGTGTGTGTGTGTGTGTGTGTGTGTGTGTGTGCGTGCGTGCGTGCGTGCGTGCGTGCGTGTGTGTGTAAGAATGTGTCTACATTTGTGTCTGTGTGTATTAAAATTAAGCAAACATCTCTTTCAATGTATTTTGATACTAAAGTTGCCTATAGAGAGGCAAAGTCCCGCCCCTTCCGGATCACCATGGGACCTTATTTCGGAAAAAATATGAACGGTAGTCAACGGAGAGAGACAAATATTTTTTTGATTCCGTACAATCACACATATGGTGTTTGTCAATTTAAAATATAATTTTTAAAGACAAGAAAGTCGCAATTTGTTGTAAAACTATTGAAGAGTAAGACTGAAAATATGTAATTAGAAAGGCTACACACCCCCAAAAGTCGCTAAGTGACGTCTCTCTCTCTGAAGCTAGGATGGCTGTGTTTCCTATCGGGATGAACTCAAACCAGCAACGGGTCTCGCTCAATCTTTCTGTTCCTGGCTCATAAAAAGACCAGGAGTCGCTGGATAAAACACAACAGGTAAGATAACGTTACATCTGTACATGGAACATAGCTAAGTTAGCTAGCTAGTGTTGGTGCTGTATATTGTGTGAGACGAGAGATGTAGTTCACTGAACGGTTTAACTGAAAACTAAATGATACTACGACAAACTGTGACATGATATGTTATAATTCATGGCAAAATTCAATCAGGATCAAAAAAATATGTGTCTCCGCCGTAGGGATGTCCATAACTAACCGTTTAACCGTTAACCGACATTAAGCATTTTAACCGATTAACGCTATCGGTTAAAACGGTTAAAAGAAATGTTAATAATTAACTCAAAAGCTGAGCGGCTCAGAGGAGCGGCTCGTCTCTTTAAGGAGAAAAGCTGGTCCACCTTAACAGCCCACCTTAAGAGGCATAGCCAGAGTTGCAGGATACAGGAAGTCGGCTCCGGTCTCTGGCTCGCTTGAGCGGAGCGGAGGAGTTGTAGTTTGGTAGTATTTATTCACCGACAAATAAACTGTACACACACTGCTACACCTACGATCACAGCTAGAACACCACCAACAACCTCACACTCACCACCAACACACACACACGGTCTGTTGGAAACTCGCTAAAGTTACTCAGACTACGTGTGCGGCGGCGAGCACAAAGCCTCCGACAATGCTAGAGCTGCTAACGTAGCACAAATACACACACTGTTTGTTGGCCACTCGCTAAAGTTACTCCGGGCAGACACACAGCTGACAACCTGCTAAACTAAACTAAATGTGCGGTGGAGACTTTTACTGGGAAAGTGGCTGCATGTCCGCGACACTACACGCAGCATCGTAGCTGCTAAGTTAACGCTCCCGGACGGTGAACTGGAGACTCCCGTCAACCAATATCTGTTGTGCTCCTGCAGCTGGTACACCGCTGCATGCGAGGCACAAATCTGGTCCGTTAACGGTTAATAATCAGTTAACGAGGGTCGGTTATCGGTTAAGAACATTTTTCAAAATTAGCATCCCTACTCCGCCGTTGACTACCGTTCATATTTTTTTCCGAAATAAGGTCCCATGGTGGTCTACTGAAAGGACACTGACACTTTGCCTCTCGAATGCACTCAGCAGAGAGTTCTGGTTTCATTGGTGTCATTAGCCCCGCCCACTTTCATAACTCATCAACCATTTGTCGTACACTTGTTATTTTTATTCTGCCAAATGAATCGCATTTTTGAGGGACGCATGGTGCTCGAAACTCACCAAACTTGGCACACTTATCAGGATTTGTGTAAAAATATGGTAATCTTTGGGTCTCGTGCTCGGATTTGACTTTGATTTTCAAATTAAAAGGCCCCACATTTAACTTTCACATAGCTGTATGAAATACGGTCAAAGGTTATCAAACGTTTGCAGTTTCATGTGACATTGTTGCTGTACTTTGTCAAATCTGCTCCAAATTTCTCAGACATGATGAGGGTCTAGCCCTGAGGACTATTAAATGCCAATGAATACTCAGAGCCCCGCCCCTATGTTTGTCATAAACTCTTGTGGGAGGTATCATTGAACTCAACAGATTTCATTGGTGATGGTTATCCCCAACTCCTACATGTTTGTCGTAGTCTTCTGTGGGAGCCGTCATTGCACTCAGCAGAGACTTCCTGTTCTATTTGTGAAGGTTATCCCCGCCCCTAACATTTAACCACGCCCCCTTTCATAACATATGAACAGTTTGTCTCAGACTCTTGTGGGAGGCATCATTGGGCTCAGCAGATTTCATTGGTGAAGGTTATCCCCGCCTCCTACATGTAAGCCCCACCCCTTTCATAACTCATAAACCGTTTGTCATACAGTCTTGTGGGAGGCGACATTGCACTCAGTAGAGAGTTCCTGTTTTATTTGTAAAGTTTATCCCCGCCCCTAACATTTAACCACACCCCCTTTCATAACATATGAACAGTTTGTCTCAGACTCTTGTGGGAGGCATCATTGGGCTCAGCAGATTTCATTGGTGAAGGTTATCCCCGCCTCCTACATGTAAGCCCCGTCCCCTTTCATAACTCATAAACCGTTCGTCGTAATCTTGTGGGAGGCGACATTGCACTCAGTACAGAGTTCTTGTTTTATTTCTGAAGGTTATCACCGCCCCTAACATTTAACCACGCCCCCTTTCACAACGTATGAACAGTTTGTCTCAGACTCTTGTGGGAGGCATCATTGGACTCAGCGGATTTCATTGGTGAAGGTTATCCCCGCCTCCTACATGTAAGCCCCGCCCCCTTTCATAACTCATAAACCGTTTGTCGTAGACTCTTGTGGGAGGCATCATTGGACTCATTGGGGAGATCTGCTTTCATTAGTTACAGTGTTCCCTGCCCCCTACACTTAAGCTCCGCCCCCTTTCAGAAGTCATGAACCGTTTGTCGCAGGCTCTTGTGAGAAGCATCATTGCACTCAGCAGAGTTACGGTTTCACTCTGCCTGGCCACAGCCACCGGCGTTTTGCCAGTACCCCCGATGCGGAAGGAACGAGGGCCCGTTCATCGCCGCCTGCAGGTAGACTACGTTTACATCATTGATGTATAAAGAGAACTGGATGCAGCGTTGGAGGCGGGGCCCCGTTCATTCCTATGAAAGTTGCTCAGTGGCCAAAACAGTTTGTGTTCCGAGTACAAAATTACCCAGATCTTCCGCATCAGTTGGCCCAGAGAGCAAGCACACTAACGTTTCCTTTAACTCCGCTTCCCAGCCGCTTGGTGTCAGGCTCATTCACATGAACGGAGGAAGTGAAATAACTCTGAATCTGGCTATTAGTGCATTTTACAACTTTCAGGACTTAATGATTTAAATAAGGGCTATTTAAGTGTTCATACTGGGAAGTTGATTTACCTAAAAAGATTGATCCGCTAAGTTACAGACTTCTTTTTCCCGATGCAAGTCAATGGGAAAAAGTTGTTTAAGGATGAACCTGTAAGTCGTGATTCCACGGTTTTTCCTCCGGACATCCATCCCCCATCTCCACCTTCTACCTGAGAAATAAATCCATTCTCTTTAAACCCAAACTCCCTGTGTCTGTGTCTGTGCTTGGGTCCCCATTCACCAGTCGTAACACCACCTTTCCAAGAAGGTGGTTTATGGAATTAAAGAGGGAGGCTGTGTTTGCACGGTCAAACAAGTTCACCACTATCAGGTTAATCAGAGTATGAACGGCTGAATGTAAATTGGAGTTTTAGTGGATTATTCATTTTAATCAGACATGTGAACAGCTTAGTAGGAATATTGTCTTTTTGGAATGGGGGGGGCAAAAAACGGAATATTTTGTGCATGTAAATGCAGTCAATGAACACTTTTATATCTAATATAATGACAGTGTAGCTTGAAACATTTCTTGTTTATACACCGGCTCTGCATGCCTCATATAAACAGTTATAGTACAAAAATATTCATGAAAATGATTTTTTTAAATAAAAATATAGTGCTTAGAAATACTAAATGGAGCTAACGTGTTACCACAAAATATCCAGCCGAGTCGCACAGCAGTTCGTGAAATAGACACAAAATGTAATATATTGGTTTGTGTACATAGACACGAATTTCACAATTTTTTTCATGATGGTCAGAAAACACAGGACTTCCACCAGGAGACCGGTGTTCATGTCCCGTGTGAAACCTCAAGTCAAAGTTGATTTATTTGTCTTGTAACGTCTGTACTTAAGTTACAGCACTTCCGGGGTTATTTTAACCCAAACCACAATCTTTTCCTAAACCTAACTAACCTAACCTAACTTTTATTTTGAAAAGACTTGATTTCGAAATTGTCACATGTTGCTGGACATTCGTAGGAAAAAGCAAGAAAAAAATATGTTGTTGAAAGTCGTGCTGACCGTCACAAAAAAGGGAAATTCGTGTCTATGTACACAAATCAAAAAGATAAAATGTTGTGACTATTTCACGAGCTGCCGTGAGACTGAGTTGCAATATCAACACTGCTCTGTGCACAGCAGTCCCCTGTACCTGAACATGAGCTGGCTTCATGTTGGTCAGAGATTTGGGTGTAACACTAAAACACCGTTGGCATCGCATGGGAAACCTTCTTCCTCTTCCTCTTAAATCTAGTGGAGACAGTTGACTGTAGTCTTTTTAAAGGGAAACACATGTTGGGGAACCTGAACATTTTGCCACGATATCAGTGGACCACAGAAATATAAATGGCATTATTAATTATTTACATATTGAAAAAGCTGTTTGGGAAAACAATTTTGGAGGAAATTATATATATATATTTTTTAAGACTGTTCTCCTGTCCCCTGATAGCCCTCATAATTATAATTTACTTTTCTGATTTTCTTTTCTTCCAAGGATCAAAACACCAGACACTTTCAGAACGCCCCGGTTTAATTAATCTGCTACTTGGAGCAGCATCCTGTTGCCTCTGGCGACGTTCACAACGTAGAGTTTTATAGAATACTTTGCTTGACAGACTTCAGACATGTCGTATTGTCCTAATGAACTGATGGAAGGCTGGGGGGGGCTGAGGGAACATTAGCAAACCAACACTGTCTGCTAAAAAGTGGAAGACAGAAAAAAACAGAAAGCAAAGGGCCTCACACACACCCCTACAGAGAAGTGGTGGAGACTTCTAAAGCAGCATCGTTAGGCTGTGGACTCTGGATTTTGTTCCTAAAAATAAAATAGTCGGTGAAATAGTCATGAAATTGAATGTATTGATTTGTGTACATAGAAATGAATTTCCCTTTTTTTTCGTGATGGGCAGCACGAAATCAATTCGTAAGTATCCATATAATTGTGAAGTATAAAGAGCGGTGAACGCCACATACAGAAGAAATTGGGGTTGGACAGGTGGGTCAAAAAACAAAGGATTCCCCACCCAGGAAACTAGTGTTTATGTCCCGTATGAAACCTCAAGTCAAAGTTGATGTATTTGTCATGTAACTTCCGTTACAGCACTTCCAAAGTTATTGTAACCCAAACCACGATCTTTTCCTAAACCTAACTAAGTAGTTTTTGTTACGTAACTTCCATAGCTAAGTTACGCCACTTCCGGTATTATTTTGACAGAAACCACAATCTTTTCCTAAACCTTAACTAAGTAGTTTTTGTTACGTAACTTCCATAGCTAAGTTACGCCACTTCCGGTGTTATTTTGAGTATTTGTTGCCTAAGCCTAACCAAGTCGATCTTTTCCTAAACCTTAGTAAGTAGTTTGTTGCCTAAGCCTAACCAAGTCGATCTTTTCCTAAACCTAACTAAGTAATTTGTTGCCTAAGCCTTACCAAGTCGATCTTTTCCTAAACCTTAGTAAGTAGTTTGTTGCCTAACCCTAACCAAGTCGATCTTTTCCTAAACCTAACTAAGTAATTTGTTGCCTAAGCCTTACCAAGTCGATCTTTTCCTAAACCTTAGTAAGTAGTTTGTTGCCTAAGCCTAACCAAGTCGATCTTTTCCTAAACCTTATTAAGTAGTTTGTAAGTATTTGGAAAAGACTGGAGCGGAAATTGACACGTGCGTCACATATTGCCGGACATTCGTAGCGAAAAAAAAAGTGAAATTCGTGTCTATGTACAAGAATCAGAGATAACACTTTATGTGACTATTTCCACTGCCGTGAGACTGCGTTGGAAACAATTCACAGCTCAAACCAAGAAAAATATATGATACTCCATTAAAAAATCAGCTAGAAAAATGCCTTCCTTATCTGTCTCTCCTGCCTGCTGTGGCTGCAAAAAATAACTAACAATAAACACAAAAAGAAATTAAAATCAAAGCTTGCAAATTTGACAGAGGATTATAGAAGCACACAGTTTATAAAATCAGCCTTACCTCCATCCAATTGCAAATACAATTCTCTGATAACTGCCACATTGGCTATAATCATGATCAGGCTCATTTTTCCAAGTCATTTGAACTTCATTGAATTGAATCAGTTGATACTGTGTAATGGCTAAGCTGGACAGCTAGGGATACAAAATTAAAACATGAGAAAGACTAGAATATTTAAAATGGGACAATTTAAGCAGTACACTGCTGCTTCTGTAGCTTTTTTTATCATATAGTCTTTCTTTGCTGTCTGTGTTTTGTACAATGCTGTTGAAATTCAGCAGAATACCCACGATATACCAATCAGCCATAACACTGTGACCACCTGCCTAATATTCAGTAGGTCCCTCTTTTGCCGCCAAAACAGCCCTGACCCGTGGAGGCATGGACTCCTCTAGACCTCTGAAGATCTGCTGTGGTATCTGGCACCAAGCCGTCAGCAGCAGATCCTTTACATCGTGGAAGTTGCGAGGTGGGGCCTCCGTGGATCGGACTTGTTCGTCCAGCACATCCCACAGATGCTCCATCGGATTGAGATCTGGAGAATCTGGAGGCCGAGTCAACACCTCCAACTCGTTGCCATCCTCACTGTGTGTTCTGACACCTTTCTATTAGAACCAGCATTAACTTGTTCAGCAGTTTGAGCTCCAGTAGCTCTCCTATTGGATCAAACAACACGGGCCAGCCTTCGCTCCCCACGTGCATCAATGAGCCTCGGGTCTGACCCTGTCGCCGATTCTCCTTTCTTGGACCACTTCTGGTAGATCCTGACCACTGCAGACCGGGAACATCCCACAAGAGCTGCAGTTCTGGAGATGCTCTGACCCAGTCGTCTAGCCAGCACTATTTGGCCCTTGTCAAAGTCGTTCACATTCTTACGCTGGCCCATTTTTTTCTGCTTCCAACGCATCAACTTTAAGGACAAAATGTTCACTTGCTGTCTAATATATCCCCCCCTCCCCCACTGCCAGGTGCCATTGTAACGAGATAATCCATGTTATTCACTTCACCTGTCAGTGGTCTGAATGTTATGGCTGGTCAGTGTATGTAGACAGGCCAAATCCATAGACTATAAGAAGTGGACGTGGTCACTGTGACGTCACTCATTGGTTTGTGGACTGCCGTTATGAGTTCGGCATTTTGGCCGTCGCCATCTTGGATTTTTGCAACCAGAAGTGACACAAGAGGGTGGAACTAAGTTCAATCAAACACTGAATAAGACATTTTTAGGTGACCAAAAATGTTATAATTAACTTTGATGAACTGAAAACACACTGTGAAAGGGTTAAAGTTGTAAGACGAAAACACGGACAACTCCAAGACCGGACAACGCCGTGGTAGCGACCTGTCAATCACAAGGTAGCCACGCCCTAAAGCATCCCCTGCTTTATGGTCTATTTGACTCTAAATGGGACCATCATTTACTAAATGAACATCATGCTGTATTGAAGAAGACTTGAAACTAGTGATTGAGACCATAAACTCATGTTTACAATGTTTACTGAGGGAATAAATCAAGAGAGAAGGAGGCTTCTTTTCTCATAGACTTCTATACAATCAGAAAGAGGGGTCGCCCCCTGCTGGCTGTTAGAAAGAATGCAGGTTTGAGGCACCAGTTGCCCACAGGCCAAGTCTCAACCACTTTGGTGAGGGGGGGAGCTGCTCGTTTACTCCCCAACTGTAGACTTGGTTGCGCAATGTGTGTGTCCAAATGTGGACATGTGGTGAATCCAAAACCAAGTTACTTGTAAAACTGTTCCATTGTCCACCCTCACTACAGGACATGCGCCTCTAAGTGCCCCTACCCTAAATTGTACAGTGGTAAAACTAAACGCACCCTGCAGTCGGATAATCAAACATAAAATAACAGGCAGGATGAATCACACCTCCTTCATCAGGAACTCTCTTCCATTCACTTCAAGCTTTTGGCAAGTTAGTGGTGATCGTGATCGCTTTCTCTTACAAAAGGAGAAAGGATGATATTAAGCCACAGAGTCCCCTCATGTGCTTAAAGGGACTATTTGTAAGATTCAGAAATGCTGCTTAACAGCGACACCTGTGGCCTTGAAATCAACGAAAGTCAGCGTCGAGTTCGCACTTGCTCGCTCTACATAGACATGAACGAGCATCGCTCAAAACAGTGAGGCGACAGACGTCAGCTAAAACCACAATATCACTCTATATTTCAGCTGCTTGGCAGTAATGTTAGCTGACCAGACGAAGGTCTCTCCATGAATCAATGCTGATCCTAGTGTTGGCTTTTCCTGATCAGCGCAGGCTTCAGCAGCGGGGCTCCTCAAAGAGTTACGTTATCGCCTCCCGACCGCAGCCGGCAGCCAAAGACACCGGCACCCGGTCAGTAACGACACGATAACGTAACTCGTTGAGGAGCCCCGTCTCTTCACAAGACACGGAAAACCTCTGTTGGTCTGGAGGAGCTGCAGCATTTATTTCTGCAAAAAAAAGTCCACTCTACATTCACTAGATATTCTCAGAGCTAAACTAACTCTTCTGCAGTATGGAGTGAGCGCGCGTTCACGTCTAGAGGTGGAGCGAGACAGCGAGGACGCGCACGCTGTCTGAGTGAAGGAGAGCAGGCAGCGGAGACGAGGCTCCGGCCACACGCGAGCGCGCATATGCGAGCGCGCATGTGTGCCGATCCGCTACATTTATATGCTTAAAAAGTTACAAACAGTCCCTTTAATGAGGAACTAGATCTTTTTTGTTCAGTTGGCGATTTGTTAATTTTGAACAGGGGGGACGGCCCGGGTTTGTTTCGTTGACCCGCGACTAGCGAACCGCCCCATGAACAACTCTTTTGGTTCTGTATAGTACAGTAAGTATGTAGTTTGGAGTAGTGATGGGAACTCAGGCTATTTTTAGTGAGCCAGATCATTTGGCTCAGCTCACCAAGAAGAGTCGGCTCTTTCGGCTCCCAAACGGCTCTTCGTTATACCACTTCTGCCTTTTATAATTCAGTCAAATTTAGCGCTGTTTTGACCTTTGATTAGTATGTGTGCACATATATCACTTAAATTATTCAATATAATTATACTAAACCTTATAAGTTCCATAATACCGTAATTTTACATGCCGCTTCGTTTCCGACTGTCACTCATCCTGTCTGCTATTCGTGCACCGCAGCGCACCGCACCACAGCGCACCGCAACACAGCGCACCGCTCCGCAGCGCTCCGCAACTGCACCGCACCAACACGAAACTGACAGAAGGGCGGGACACTGAGAAAAAGTCGCAATTATAAATCCATCTGCTACTTCAGCACCACGGACAGCGCCGTGGATTTATTGATACACTGCATAGTCAGGCTACTGATGTTTCAGAGCTAACATATTGAACTAAACCACCCCGCTGCCCCTGCACTCCTTCTGCTACATGCTACTAGGGGATGGCAGGTTAACAAGGGGCATGCATTTTGGTCATTTTGCAAACACCCCCGTAAACTATCAGTTTTTATTCATTCTTTCATATTTTGCCCCTGCTTGAGTATTTTTTTTCTTAGTACTCTCCATTTCTCTCTCTGTGTCTCTCACTCACTCAAGGTCCTTTCAGACACAACGGCACCACTGTGCTCTGAAACCCCTTATTTACAACGGTCTGTGCCACGCCACGACGGCTTTACGATGCCTCGAGCAAAGCCCAACTTTGGGCGCTGCGCGCTGTGATGTGCGGCGAGCACAGCTCTAACCGCATTCTGTCACGAGCCCCTCCACAGGGAAAAGATATTTGGTGTAGCTCTATTGTCATCCAGGTGGTGGAAACAGTAGGGCTGATACACGCTGTACAGTCCCACACACAGGTTGAGATAAGGAAAAGGCAAAAAAAGGTGTGAACATTTGTCATAAATCGGGAGAAATACAGGAGAATTGTGACCCTGGGAGGAAACCGGGAGAGAGGGCAATGAAAAACAAGAGTCTGCCGGAAAATCAGGAGGATCGGCAAGTATGAGTGACAGTATCTCACTGAAGCTCATCAAAAAGGGATGGAGCGGCATCCTGCGGCACAATCCACCGTCACAACAATCCCATTTTTAGTTTATAGGTGTATAACATAGAAGTAAAGGCCTTTTATAAGTAAACAAAAGACCTGCAATGAATCTGTAATAGCAGAGTTTAATGTGACTTCACCTCAGGAGGAGAAAATCATTGACTTTCATTTGTATCAAAGATATGAGCTTGTTCAAGATGTTAAGCTATGCTTTCTAACTTAAAAGCATCAAGGTGAGAGGAGACGTCAGGAATGAGATTCGCTGTAGACTGGATGAATACATATTTAACTGTTTATATAGAAAAATAAAAACCAAGCATGTGGAAGATGAATAGGAAATGGTGGAGCAAAAGTCGAGAGCTTGCGTGAGGACAAAAATGTGAAAACTATAAAACTAAAGACTTCACAACTTGCTACTGGGCAGATGACAACATGTGACCCCCCGTAGAGTAGAAAGCAGAGAGAGAGAGAGAGATTCATAGAAAGAGACATATTGAGAGAGAGAGAGAGAGAGAGAGAGAGAGAGAGAGAGAGAGAGAGAGAGACATGGGGGAAAAAACACATTAATTAAAACAAGTCATGAACAGTAGGGGGTCACTTTATATTTGCTTGTTAAACTTGACCCATGCGGTGCCAAAACACATAGACGCTCAGTTTCTAAGTGCAACTGAGATACTGCAGAGCCTTGCTGGTGTGTGTGTGGATGTGTGTGTATGGGGGGGGAGTTAGACCGATATATTTTTGCTGATATTGGTCGTCATGTTGTCCACTGTCAATATTTGTGTGAGAATGTTTTGCTTGCTGATTTCTCTTCTGAAAATTCAATACAAATTAGGGCCGTAAAAACGCGGGACTAACGCCTACATTAGGTTGTCGTGGGCTCAGTTTTAAAACTTGAGTGAAGATACTGGCATCATTTGAAACTAGAACACCTAAAGTTACACCAAACTTTGGTGAGGAAAAACTGGCATGGCCATATTCAAAGGGTTCCCTTGACCTCTGACCTCCAGATGTGTGAATGTAGTTGGGTTGTATGGGTACCCACGAGTCTCCCCTTTACAGACATGCCCACATTATGATAATCACATGCAGTTTGGGGAAAGTCATAGTCAAGTCAGCACACTGACACACTGACAGCTGTTGTTGCCTGTTGGGCTGCAGTTTGCCATGTTATGATTTGAGCATATTGTTTTATGCTAAATGCAGTACCTGTGAGGGTTTCTGGACAATATCTGTCATTGTTTTGTGTTGTTAAATGATTTCCAATAATAAATATATACATACATTTGCATAAAGCAGCATATTTCTCCATTCCCATGTTGATAAGAGTATTAAATACTTGACAAATCTCCCTTTAAGGTACATTTTGAACAGATTAAAACTAATCGTGATTAACTATAGACAATCATGTGATTAATCGCGTTTAATTATTTTAATCAATTGACAGCCCTTAATAAAAATATTTGAATAATAATTTAAATAACCAACTTTGAGTCTGGATAAGAATACATGACTTCAGCCTGATAATGGCCTGACCCAACAGACATGGGACATCGTAGCTATACCTAAAAAAAGTAATGCACTATAATTCATATACCCACGTAAATCATTTTATATATAATCCATCGTAATTGTGAGCCAGAACAGGTGACGTAGTATAGAGAATAACAGAGTCCACCTAGGGTGGAGGTCAGGGTGGATAGGTGGGTCTAAAAACACCTGACTTTCAATCAGGAGGCCAACGTTTGTCAATGTTGACTTATTTGTCACGTAATTAATTTAACCCAAATCGCGATCTTTCCCTAAACCTAACAAGTCGTTTTTTTTGCCTAAACCTAAAACTAAGTAGCTCAAACATACTCATTTAACCCAAATAACGACCTTTTCCTAAACCTAAACTGATCGCCCGTGTCGCTGGACATTCGTAGGAAAACGCGAACCGTTGTATGAGGATACATTGATCAACGTCCATGATGGTGAATGCGCCAACAAACATAGCAATGCCTCAGCACAGACAGTGAAGAAGAAGACTGCTAAACAAATAAACAAAGGTGCAAACAATGCACGATTTTCAATGTTTAAAAGAACAGTTTGACATTTTGGGAAATACATTTGTTCACCTTGTTGCCGAGAGTTAGATGAGAAGCTACAGCCAGCAGCCAGTTAGCTTAGCTTAACATAAAGACAGCTTGCCTGGCTGTGTCCAATGGTAACAAAGCTCACAAATTAACATGTTATATCTTGTAAATTTAATCTGGGAGGAGTCGCCAGGCAACCAGTGAAGAGTCCTGGCCAAGACATAGTCCGGCACATAGTCCCCACAGTAGACATTTTTACACGTGTGTTTTTACAACAACATATAACATGTCAGTTAGGAAGCTTTAGATGTGCTGGTAGGCAGATTTTGTTACCTTTGGACAGAGCCAAGCTAGCTGTTTCCAAGTTCTGTCACTATGCTAAGCTAAGATAACTGATCACTGGTATAGAGCGCTGCAGGAATGAGTCCAAAAACCCGATAATGAGTTAGCATTTTAGCACTTCCGGTTCCCTCGACTCAAAGTCAACGGGTTTTTGGCTAGATGTGTGAAATAAATTCTGAGGTTAACACAAGCTTAAGAGATTTTAACGTTTTGTTCTATGACATAAAATAGTAAATATCCAGTGAATCTCTTGAACTTTGATGCTTTTACGTGTCTTAAAAAAATGCGGTTGCTAACAAGTTTTCAAATGAGACTTGGAATGAGAATGTTGGAGACGTTAAACGTCATCAGTGCCGAACACGACCGCCTTTACAGCGTTGTCGTGTTACTAACGTGTAAACTCACGCTCATGTGACCGTGGTGTAGTTTGTTTGTAGCCTAATGTTAGCTTTTTACTTCTGGCAACTGCATTTAAGCTTCAAAAATCATAAAAGTGGTGTTCATTTGTGAAGATTATGAGTCATAAAAATGTGTTTGCCACAGATCTTATTTTCTGCAATAATCCAAAAGCCAATGGAAAAATCCCATTGGCTTTTAGTCGAGTGAACCAGGGTGATGCTAACTTCCTGGTTGGCCTACAAAAATACATCATCCCTGGAGCGCTCTATATTTACCATGTAGAGATAACAATGGATGTACAGACTACAGTCACCTACAAAAGAACAGTTTAACAAGTTCTAGACGTTTACTGACATTTATTGTGTGTATGTTATCAGTGGAAAATGTAAGTTGTGCTGATTGTAGCAGTAAGTTTACGACTTCAATGCATTCTGGTTTGACTGAGTTATGACTGAGAGAGAGGGGTGCGATGTCCCGGTCAATGAACTGAAGTGGAGTGAAGGTTTTGTAGTTTTTGAGTGCCACATAAAGGTCCACCGGCTGCTTCAGATTATTTCCCCAAATTTGACTTTTCATATTGGCACAAGATATCCCCTATTGGCATTCCTTTGTGAAAAAAAACAAAACAAAAAATCGAGATCGGCTTTAGTATCGGTTTTCAAAACACATCGGTCGGAACGCAGTGTGCAGTTCATGTCTGGAGGCAGGGAAAGGAAAGTAACGTCAGCTCCAAATCTTTCATGACACTGTTATAAACTTTCCTTCCGCTGCTGAGTTCAGCTCGCAGCAGCTGATGTCATCACCTCGTCTCACCCTCTTCAGCCTGCCCGCAAATGCCAAAGTATAAAACTGTCACCTCAGCTCACCTCCCAAACAACCACGTCCAACTATTCACGATGATATAAAAGATCAGGCGTTCAGTTTCTCGACACGCTTGAACAGAAGGTGATGAAACACTCAGGACACGGTCGTAAGATTCACAGAATTTAAAAGCACAAATCCCCGCTGGTTTGTCTTTGGAATCACATTGCTGTTAGTTGTATGAATATATACAGTTGTTTTGTTAAAACCAAAACCAGACAACCCAACACAATGGCTTACCAGTCACAGGTTGCTACAAGTCCCTGTTTGCCCTCTCTGTCTGTCTCCCTGTGATGTTCAGATACATTCCACTCTGACACCTGGAGGCTGAGGGCTCAGCACAGGAAGGTAAGAGCCTAAACAAACATGGAAGGTGTCCCAGTGGATCTGTGGTTTAGGGTCCACACCCTGCACATTTGTGGGTACAGTTGAGCATGATATGATAATGTGGACGTCTGTTTTCCCTTCCCTGCTGAAAGTCACATTTTTTCTTTGTTACACTTTTAAACTACATTTTTGATGGTCTGCATCATTCTACTGTCCTGTCTACAAAGAAAGGGACCACACACCTGGGAGATGACTTTGTATTAAAGCATAGTTGCTCGAAATGCATACATTATGTTTAAATAAGCTGCGGTCCATTTCAATACTTAACTTTCGATGGCCGAAATTTTATACGCTACCCAGCTAGTGCATCAAACTGCGACCAACTCTTGTGTGACAGGTGCTTCTGATAAAAACTCCCACACACTGTCTCGCTTACTTACGCTTTATTTGATTGCCACTTTTCCCAAAATGCTGAACTATTCCTTTACATTACCAAATCCTCTCAAACAAGGTCACAAAGAGAAATATTCTACAAGTATTCTAAGGCTGTTACGTTACGTTGTTACATTACATTACTACGTTATGTTGTTTCGCTTGGTTGATACGTTTCGTTGATACGTTTCGTTGTTACGCCACGTTCTTACGTTGTTATGGTACGTTGATACGGTAAGTTCATACGTTATGTTGTTACGTTATGTTGCTTCGTTATGTTGTTTTGCTGCGTTCATACGTTACATTTCATTGTTGCATTCCGTTGTTGCGTTATGTTGTTGCGTTACGTTGTTTTGCTGCGCTGTTCCGTTCCGTTGTTCCGTTCCGTTGTTACGTCGCTACATTATGTTGTTATGTTGTTTTACTGCGTTGTTACATTGCGTTGTTACACTGCGTTGTGTTGCGTTGTTACGTTACGTTATGTTATTATTTGAACTCAAACCATGATCTTTTTTTCTAATCTTAAACAAGTAGTTCTGAGGCCTAAACCTAACCAATCTTTTCACAACGTTAACAATGTGGCATGGTGCGTTTCTGCAAGTGTGATAGGAGGCTAATATGAAACGTATTTATGAAGTCGACATTCGGCGTATCCCGAGGTTTGCAGAACTTTTCTGCCGACTGGGTTGGTATTTGGGTCGATAACATTGTTTGCAAGTGTCCTCGTCTATGTTTCTTCCTCATCACGCCCTCTTTTTGTTGGCTAACCTGTGGGTTTGGTTGGTTGAGAGTTTGGCCTGGAGAGCAGCATGTTTGTCACACACACACACACACACACACACACACACACACACAAACACACATCTCTCCTCCCCTCTCCAACTGTGTGCCACATGAAAGCGGTGTACACCCGTCTCTCTGTGTTATTAGTATCCAGAGACTCCAGAGTGTCTGCTGCACTGTCACCTCCCACAACCTCCTTTACACGCACTCTGTGTGTGTGTGTGTGTGTGTGTGCGCGTGTGTGTGTGTGTGTGTGTGTGTGTGTGTGTGTGTGTATATAATATATAGATGGGTGCAACCTGTATCTATTGTCTGACTCACTCTGGCAGGCACACCAGCAAAGCAACGTCAGCACACTTTCAATGCTAGTGTGTGTGTGTGTGTGTACTGCATTCACACGTAAAAAAACGCTGAAAATAATACACTTGTAGCTGATTCAAATATATTTTATTTTTTCTGAAAAAAAAAAAAAGCTCCTAAGGAACAAACTGTTGTGCCACTTTTGTTCTACAGTTGACACTATAAATAAAAAACCTGAGTACAGCAGATGTGTTAATAGAATATATACAACTTATTTTCCAGATGTTTTAGCACCGACCCCGCTATCACTTTTGCTCTTGATAGTTTTTTTAGGAGTTAAGGAGGAGTTAAAGGGGCCACTTCAACAATTTTACCCATGAGAATCCGTTTACTTATCATGAAGAAGAGCACTACTCAGCCCGTGGAAACAGTTGTATAATGTTTTCTGTGGCTCTAGAGGAGCTTTGTCAAATTACCCCGGCGATGTCATAGTGATGTCATCACGGTTATCTCGGTTTAGGGTTGCAGATTTCAAATTCAAAACAGAAAGCCTTGTATTAAAAAGCTAACATGGAGTGTGAAAGATGTGGGTGTTTAAGGAGGGTGTAATGAAAGACGCTACATTGTGTTGAATTGTGGGGGTTGTTTGATTCAGCATTTTCAGAGCTCGGGCTAAAAGTCGGGATACCTCGGCCTCCACTGGCTCAATTGTGCCTCTCGCAAGTCCCCTAACTTTTTGAAAGTGAGACTGAGAATAAGCTGCACAGACGTAAAAGACTCATTCATTCTCACTGACTCTGAACTGCTGCTTGTACCCGACAATTATTTTGACTGTTTGACATAATATTCGAGGACGTAACCCATATCCTAAACAAAAAACGGATAAACAGTGCTGGATAACATTTCCATCACATTTTGTACCATTTTGTACATCTCTGGGGTTTTACATGTACCCTTAAGCTTTTACTCCATGAGGCTGTTTCCTGTATGAGAAGGCCTCAGCAACGGGTAAGGTAGGAGGAGGGAAGACATTTTAAAAAAGGGATATATTCTTTGCAGTAGGTTGAACACCTCTGAGCTGAGCTAACATGTGAAATCAACTTTTAAAGGTCCTTAAAGGAGCTCTCCACCATGTTAGCATTGCACTCCTACATTATCAAAAAGAAAAATCTAAATTGGTGCAGCAGAACCAGAGATATGTCTTTTTTTATTTCATGCATTATTCTTGTCAAAACCTGGCGCCTACATTACCCACAATGCAACTCAACCACCGACAGTTCGGTCGGAGATTCAGGTGTGTTATGCTTGTAGATCACTTCTTTTTCTTTTTCTAATTTTCAAACTACAACCACCTCTGCTTCAAGTGTAGGGATGTCATGCGAACCCAAAATTCTGAAAACGTGATGGTACACATTTTTCTACAGTACCTACCGCAGGCACCGTCAGGTCTCAAGACTAACAGTGTTCTGTCGTACCGGGGACGATAGAAAACGTGTTTGGGACACAGTAAACTCACTATCGACGCATCCAGGGGACGTACCCTATTTTTCCCTGATAATGCTACATTGTGGTCAACAAATCCATGTATCAATCTGCCGATTGATCGCAGGATGAGATCTAGCTAACGTTGGCGGTCAGCAGCCAGTAAGCAGCACAGTCCTGTACCGAGATAACTGCTACCGTTACCGGGAGGTGCAAAAGAATTACATTATGATGTGTTCAGGCTTTATTCAGTGAAAATGAGTATTGGGTGAAGGTAAATTCCAACGTTATCATGATGTGTTCAAATATCATTCATTCATTCATTATCCCATTCGGGGCCGTGGGGCACCTGTTGAACTTCCTCACAAACACCAGAATGCAAACGGTACAAAAGGAGTGGATGTTGAAATACATGGGATTTATTGTTTTACTTTTGTTTTTTACCGTGGTATCGAATTGGTATCGAGAATCGTGGAATTTGTTCTGGTATTGGTATCGACTATAAGTTTCTGATATGGTGACATCCCTACTCAGATGACATCACTGGAGGCACTTTATCAAAAGTCTGCATACAACATTCTGCTTTCTTGCCCATTGTTGTATGTACATTTTTTTTTTTTACTTTTATCTGCTCCAGATGGGTTTTATAAGTAAAAAAAGCTTTTTGACAAAAAAAATCTATGGACACAAACATTGTTTGGACAGTACTTTGTGAATGGCGGGTAGAATGTGCCGGAGCTACAGAAGTAAATCCTCCCATTAATGTCCTATAGGACTTCCGTTGCTCCGTGTATGATGTTCTTTTACAAATTACAAAAACACCCTCTCATGGCTCATTTCAGTGTTTGTCTGATATTGATGTTTTTTTGTTTTAAAAGGTTATCAGCCTTTCAGTGTTGTTCCCCTCTAACATGGTGCCTGACCTGTCAAACAGTCCTGTTTTCTGTCAGGTTAAAGCCCAACATATCTTAAAGTTTGCCGTGTTGGTGTGGTGGGCTTTAATTTGCTGCGAAGCCCGGAAAATGTCAGTAGTATTCCGTTTTAGAGGGGAAATGCTGCGTCAGAGGCCCTTTCCAGAAGAAGAATTTATGGAAGACTGGAAGGGAAGTTTTTTTTTGGCATAAATACGGTCATATTTAAAAAATATTAAATATACAAAATATCATCTGTTATCTGTGATTTAAAATAAGAATTCAGTCTCAGCACTGAATAAGACATATCAATCGCTCTAATCTCCACGAGTTCAATCAGTTCATAAACTCCGGAGGCCAGCACTTGTTTTCAATCCACGTTTACTGTAGAAAAGCCTGTTTGACAACATATGTGTCGGGTTTAACAGTCATGACTCGTATCTGACGATCACTGTCGGGTGTTTCTGTTCCCAACGGCGCTCCAAAAAAAGAATTCCCCTCAGTGTTTAAGCGCGGAGCTCCTGTTGTGCAGTCCATGTTCCAGCGTCAGTAAACGGCTCCCAGACTATGTGTGGCCGACGCCCCCGTTGACGGCGCGAGGTGCGTCGGGCCCAACTGTAGCAGACCTAAATGTGCGCCCTGCTGCTCGTACCAGTTCTGGTGTGTGTACTCTCCCATGCAGGCCGGCGAGGAATCCACAGGAGGCTGATAGGGACCCTGCCCTCTGCTGGTCGGATCCATCACTGCACTGCTCTTGATGCTGCTGCCGCTGTTGCTGTTGCTGTTGCTGTTGTTGTTGTTGTTGTTGTTGTTGCTGCTGCTGCTGTTGTTGTTGTTGCTGTTAGTTTTGCCGTTACTGTTTTCCCACACGGCCGGGGATGGAGGAGAGTTGCAGGCCATGGAATCGCTGGCGTCTGGACTGTGTTCAAGAGGAATTTCCCCGAGTGGAAACTCTCCGTTCTTGTAGAGCTTCTTAAACTTGGAGCGACGATTCTGGAACCAGATTTTGACCTGGAAGAAAGAGTATCAACTGTTGAGGCAACTTAAAGGGGAAATATTATAAAAAAGTGAGATTTATAAAGCAGGCTTAAGTCCTATATAAATACTGTGAAAGTATCGAAAGGTTCAATCCACAGAGACATACACACAGCCCGTATTCAGAAACTCTGAAGAAAGAAATGCGCAAAAACGGAGCGTTTCAGACAGAGGGTGAATACAGGCATATTCATGCCGACACTATGAGGAAAATAAAGGGTTTTTTTAACATTACAGCATGTAAACATGTTCTAGTAGAAACACAAAATACAAGTATGATCCTGAAAATGAGCATAATATGGGACCTTTAATGCAATATTAATTTCCAATACTCACTCTTGTGTAAGGGTGTAAGAAAATACTGATACATATTTCCTGGACTTATTTCACCCATCAGCTGCTATATACAATACTGACTTAACCGTACAATAATTTGTGCAATAATTCAACTGTGCAATACTGTCTTTAATTCCGGCTTTATACTGTAGATACAAGAAATATTCTTATTAATTTACTATTCTGGCATTTATATTTAACACACTTAATAGATCCTACTTCTCAGTATGTTGTGTTTGTGTTGCACTATGGTTCTTTGTTATATATTGCACATCTTAATGCAAATATTTGCACGTTTCATATTTTTTATATTCTCATTTTCTTATTGTTAATTTTAGTACTTACTTATATTTCTTTACATATATTTTGTTCACATTGTAGCATTATGTACATAATTGACATGTTACATACTCATTTATTTCTTACATTTCTTATGTTTGTACAAGAGTAACTGTAACGCTGACCCCCCGGTGTCAATAAAGTATTTCTGATTCTGAGTATATTATGTTTTGTGATACTGTATCAATTCTCTAATACACTATTGATTTTTAATTAACATTTGGAGGCATCTACAATTCTGCCAGGTGGCTCCACACACCAGAGGCCTCTACTACGAAGATTTGTGGTTAGCGAGGTAACTTCAGGGTTTTCCGTCCTACGAAGCTGGTTCACTTCTTACCGGGGTAGATCGCCATGGTAACTTATGCAGAACAGCTAACCTGCTCCGGAGCAGGTTATGTTCCAGATAAGAGATCAACTTGTATAAAAGCACCGCCTGCCGACAAATCAGAGCTCAGTGCAGTGACTATATGATAATATTAAAGACATATGAAGAAGTTTAATTCATAATACAGGTGGAAAATAACACAGTTTAAACTGACAAATGCAGGAATGACAGCTGGATTTATGCTGTGGGTGTTTACCGCTTTGAATTATATTTTTATATTTATTATTTTACTTGTTCTTGAGTCTGTTTCACACCGCCGGAAACGGGGACGCAGCTGGAGAAGACAGAAATAGTCATACATGCCGTATCGAAATGAATGGATATAATGAGGTGTAAAAGTGAACCGAAACAGTTTAAAGTTAAAACCAAAACAATGACCTGAAAGGTGCTAAAACGCTCTGTAATGCTGAGGGGTAACTGCAGAGTTCTCTGTGGGTTCGTCAGTACAAGTGACTGCTTTGAAAGTCGCTTAATCATTTGATCCATTGTTAATATATAAAAAAAAAAAAACTAATTTAGCTTCTTTTAGCTCATTGTTTTTGGTTCTTTCCCTATAAACTCTACTTTTAACAATCTTGTTTCCAAGGCAGCCGTTTTCAGTGAAAAAGCTCTGGTAAAGCCGCCGTGCACTACCTGCCCAGCACAATACAGCAGACTGGCAAAGTCTGCAACTAGCTGGTGGCAACGTAGCTGAGCATTTAGCAGCTAAAGAGACAGATATTGTTTCTCAGGTGATGGTGGTGACCAAAAACAGAGTTAAAAGTGAGCGAATATTAGACTTCCATTCATCAGGTGGCCAGAACCACGACTCCAACTGAATACTAATGTTGTTTCATTACTACAGGATGTGTTAATAGGCACTTTGTTTGCCGACACACTGGCCATAACAATGTTCCCCACTTGTTTTCAGTTCAGTTCCTTAATCTAAACTATTCCTCAAATGGATCTACTAATCAGTTGTTGCCAAAAAATAACATCCTCTGAAAATGTTTTTGTCATACTAAATAAAGCATGTTACAATAAATGCTGTGTACTAGTCATAAACCAGGTAACTAGTAAGTAATATTTAACTTCCATAAACAAGATATCATCTAAGAACAGTTATTGGCCAGCAGAGGTGATGTCACAGAACAGATTACAGCTCATTGAAATGTAATATTATGATAATATGAGAGCTATTGTCATTTGTATAAACAATAATGACTCCATGAGAGCATCAAACCAGACGACATGACAATCATACATTTCAAGTTATTGCTCATGCCTTTTGTTTTCATAAAGCATGTGTATGCAACCCAAGCATAACACTGAACAATGATTTACAGCAGCCGTGATAAAACAACCTGCACCGCAAGCTAAGAAGATAATTCATGTGGCAGTAAATCATTAAGGAAGGAGGAGTATGACTGCATAAACCATACTGACACAACAGTAACAACTCACAGGGCTGATAGGATCACTGTCTAATGCTCCGGCAAATAGATTTCTATTTTTATTATAAATTATTTTTATAGTATCTATGTTTTATTCTTAATTTATTTTGTTAAATGTTATCTTAATAGCCTAGTATGACCTTGTATTTTATATTATTGTATTTTAAAGGGGACATATGCTCATTTTCAGGTTCATACTTGTATTTTGGGTTTCTACTAGAACATGTTTACATGCTTTAATGTTCAAAAAACCCTTTACTTTCCTCATACTGTCTGCTTGAATATGTCTGTATTTAACCTATGTCTGAAACGCTCCGTTTTAGTACATTTCAATGGAATTGCAATGGAATTGCAACAGAATTGCGTTGCTAGGCAACAGCTTTGGTCCATGTTTACTTCCTGTCAGCTGATGTCATTCACATACACTGCAAAAGGATATAAACTGGGACACATTTAGAATGTTTACGTTTAAAACTTTGAAATGGTCTAAATATTGTAGATTTGTAACATCACAAATGGACAGAAATCCTGACAGCTTGTTTGAAAAAAAAAAAAGGCTCAGTTTCTGAATACGGACTGTGTGTATTTCTCTGTGGATTAAGCGTTTCGATACTGCTTTATAATATAAGAGTCATGAAAATGTCACTTTTTACAATATGGGACCTTTAAGGTGCCAATATCAAAATTCTGAGAATATCTATTGCCTCTACACAGCTCTCAATATGGCCGAAGGCTTGCGCACAGGGCTTTCTGCCTGTAATCTCCCTGAAGACAAAACTTCTCCCATGTGCATGGGTTGCAGCTAACAGTGCTAACAGTGCTAACAGTGCTAACAGCGCCAACAATGAAAACCACAGTAAAAGTACTGACGGCGCTAACAGTGTTAACCTGGGGGTGAAATGGGGGGGTGGGCGCTACGTTGTCAGCTGTAACCGCTGTATAAGCACAGTGCAGAGCGGCGGCTGTGAGCTAGCCGTTATTTCCTGCTATATTAATGCTCTGAATATCGTACGGAGCACCATTAAGTATATTCCATTATTCTGCAGTCAAAAGAGATCTCGCAAATTACATTTTAGTTAGAACTGTCAAAGTTAACACAATAATAATAATAATAATAATGTATTAACACAAATTCCTTTAACGCCACTGATTTCTTTAACCCATTAACACAACTTGCAATTTTTAAGTTGTAGCGGGCTCAGTTTTAAAAATCTCATATTAAGGTTCATTTTAAACAGATAAAACATGTGTGATTAATTTGCGAGTAAATATTGTAATCGATTGACAGCTGTAATTTGAGTGTAACCTATAGCTTTAAGATACAGTATTGCTCATAATCTGTGGACCTTTTCACCTCCTCTTCAACATTCTTCATACTCATTCGTATGTTCACCAGGAGACTTCATTCAAGCACTACAACTGTTTACAGAGCACATACGTCAAATATCTCTGGCACTTCAACTAAACTGTCTGCTTTCATCTTCTACACATCAACTCACACAACTATTTTTTTTCCATTTTTCACTGTAAACATTTTGAGTTCTGTCAATCCATCTGCTGATACTTCAACTACTTTCGATGCACTTAAACTATTCCCGGCGCTTCAAATTCAACAGAAATTCCAATTGCTTTCATCGCTGATAAGTTAAACTGACATTTAAACTGCTTTAATCTCTTCTAATCTCTTTGAATGACAGTTCAGCTACTTTCATCTTTCACGCTTCATATGACGATTGAGCTACTTTCAGTGTTTCCTTACGGTCTGACGACTACCTAACGGGGCTTAGATTTGAAAGTAAATCGTTGACTGTTTCCGGCTCTTACACACAAAAGATATTTCAAACCCTTTCAGGGCTTCAACTTCAACTGACACTTCGACTACTTTGAGGGCTTCAACTTAAACTGCAACTCCCATTCAACATCTGACACAGGGCCAGCTCCAGCCCTTTTGGTGTCCAAGGCGAAATCCGGATTTGGAGCCCCCCCCTTAGGGTTTGTGTTCAACCCCCCAGAACCCTAACCCCGTAAACCACAACACAATCAGACATCACAATGGTGTTAAGACAAAGATTAAGATTTGTATTTTCATAAATAACTGTATTTATTATAATATAAATAAACATCTGGTCCCTGATATTGTTGGCTAAAAAGTGTTTTGTCAGTTTCGCTACACTTTACACTTTTATTAACAAATAAGTATTAATAAGGCAGATGAAAAAGTGTGAGAAAGAGAGTTACAGGGGTGAAAAGTGTATTTATGTATGTGTTTCTTTCTTTATTCGTTTGGTTTGTTACCTCAATGCAGAAAATGAAGAAGGGCACCAGCAAATTTTTTTTTTCTCTAAAAAGATTATTTTAGCGGGCGACCAGAAGGTGGCGCCCTAGCTGACTGCCTATATGGCCTATGCCTTGAGCCGGCCCTGACCTCACAGACAAAAAAATAACATTTTAAAGGTCCCATATCGTGCTCAGTTTCAGGTCCATACTTGTATTTTGTGTTTCTACTAGAACATGTTTACATGTTAAAAAAAACAACTTTTTTTTCCTCTTACTGTCTGTCTGAATATACCTGAAACGCTCCGTTTTAGTGCATTTCAAAGGAACTGCAACAGAATTGCGTTGCCTGGCAACAGTTTGGGTCCATGTTTACTTCCTGTCAGCTGATGTCATTAACATACACTGCAACCAGGAATAAACTGGGACACATTTAGAATGTTTACGTTTAAAACCGTGTAATGGTCTAAATATTGTATATTTGTGACATCACAAATGGACAGAAATCCTAACGGCTTGTTTCAAACGCACAATTTCTGAATACGAGCTCTGTGTATTTCTCCGTATATTGAGCGCTTCGATACTTTCATATTATTTATAAAGCACTTAAACCTGCTTTATAATATATAAGACATGAAAATCTCACTTTTTATAATATGGGACCTTTAAGACATTTGAACTTGTTTACACCTGTGATCTGCAGTGTAAGAGAGCACGCACTTTGTTTCTTCTCTCATTTAAACTGAAGTGTACTGTCGGTGTTCCCTGCAGCCTCACCTGCGTCTGTGTGAGGCCCATCTGTGCGGCCAGCTCGGCCCGCTCTGGCAGGGCCAGGTACTGCGCCGACTGGAACCTCCTCTGCAGGACTGCCAGCTGGTAGCTGGAGTAGATGGTCCGGGGCTTGCGCACCTTCTTGGGCTTCCCGTTGACCATCCGAACCTCCACGTCTGGTTCCTCTTTCACTGTGGGAGGAAACCATAAAAAAAAGCCATGTAATATTCCTGCAACACTCCTGTGGGGGGGACTTTTAGTTTGTTTGTGGAACCTCCCAGTCAAAACGATCACAGTGCTGTTCTTCTTCTTTGATCTTATAAAGTGTGACACGACCCGTATGAGACTTCGAACAATTAAATGAACTTTTCTACATGGCAGTTTGTGCCGAGAAGTTATAGCACAAAAATAGCCACGGCCACTACAACCCCGAAATTTCAAAGAAATTCCGCCAGCAGCAGAACTTGTAATTTTGGTCGGAGTGTCTCCCACAGCCGGGGAGGGAGACAGAGATTTATAGGTGCTTTTCATGTAGCCTGGAGGCCCGCTTGTATACATCTCGCCCCGTTTCAGCTCTTATTCTTGTATCCAAATCCTTTTTCTGGTCTTATTTTAGATAAACAGCCAACCTGACTCAAATACATTTGTTCACATTTGATCAACACATATATTTGTATCACCTTAAGATGGGGAAACAATACAATTTAAAAATCTATTCTAATTTGTATAGGAAATGCAATGCAATATATTTCATATGCATTTATACCTATTTACAAATTGTGTGTTTTTATTTATATTATTTACTGACCACATTTGAATTTAGATATTTTTAAATGATCATAATTAAAAAAAAAAGAGATAATTAGTGGCTGAAGGGCTGTCAAAGTTAACGCGATAATAACGCGTTAACGCAAATTTGTTTTAACGCCACTAATTTCCTTTACGCGTTAACGCAACTTGCGATTTTTAGATTGTAGCGGCCACAAACCTGATGAATCCATCGGTACCAACCATGTCATGCTAGCTTGTTGGGAAACAACGCTCCAAACTTCCGCTACATTTTGGCAAGGAAAAACTGGCATGGCCATTTTCAAAAGGGTCCCTTGACCTCTGACCTCTGAACTTGCAATTTTTAGGTTGGATGCTGGCACCGTATGAAACTTGAAAACTTAAGGACTCCATTGGTACCAACCATGTCATACTAGCTTGTCATGAAGGAGGTTAAATAACGCTCCAAACTTCCGCTACATTTTGGCGAGGAAAAATTGTCATGTCCATTTCCAAAGGGGTCCCTTGACCTCTGACCTCTAGATAAGTGAATGTAAATGGGTTCTATGGGTACCCACGAGTCTCCCCTTTACAGACATGCCCACTTTATGATAATCACATGCAGTTTGGGGCAAGTCATAGTCAAGTCAGCACACTGACACACTGACAGCTGTTGTTGCCTGTTGGGCTGCAGTTTGCCATGTTATGATTTGAGCATTTTGTTTTATGCTAAATGCAGTACTTGTGAGGGTTTCTGGACAATATCTGTCATTGTTTTGTGTTGTTAATTGCTTTCCAATAATAAATATATACATACATTTGCATAAAGCAGCATCTTTACCCACTCCCATGTTGATAAGAGGATTAAATATTTGACAAATCTCCCTTTAAGGTACATTTGGAACAGATTACAAATGTGTGATTATTTTGCGATTAATCGTGATTAACTATGGACAATAATGCGATCTATTTTAAACAGCCCTTCTATTTATCTCTGAGTTTAATTCGTCACCTATTTGTGTATTTGTTTGCTGGTTATTTGTGCGGGCGTGGCCACGGGCCTTGCATGATAAGAAGCCTTGTCGGGTGATTCAAAGGCCAAGGCTGACTGACATGTCGTGACACCTGATGTGCGCGGCTGCGGGCCAAAGTCCCCCGGGGCCAATTTCCAGGAGTCAACTCCCAACTGGAATGTCAAAAACAGTACACCAGTCTGTCGAGCTTGTTTTCCCTCTCTGTCGTTTGCACAGAGACGTCTTCCAGGCTTTTGAACGCAGTCTAGCTGTAGGGGCACTTCTGTTTAAGTTAAAGAGCCAAAATGATGTTCCAAATGTTGTCTTTAGTGGTCTTGTGATATTTATTTATGGAAGGGTTAGGGTTAGGGTTAGACTGTTTAGGTTGCCTATGTAGTGCACATAAACCAACAAGTGTTGCCTGTTAATTACTTCTTCATCCCTGATATACAGTAGCCTAGGTGAAGTTGAAATGCCACTCGCTAGAACTAGGCCATGGCTTCCATCTAAAGACCTTCAGGCTGATCTCCATTTTCCTATCAAAATAAATCTGAAAGAAGCTCAAAGACGAGATGATTGGCAGGTGTGCTTCCATTTACAGTGAATAACAATGAGACACACAACAGCAGCAGCTAAGTGAATTTACCCCCGTCAAACTCAAAGCTTTGTTTTTTTCCCTCTATACAAACTATTCTCCTGCAGGCTGAAGCTTTATCTCGCCAGCAATGATCTCCTATTTCCTCTTCGCCCACTGACACCTCCCCCCGCTCCTATAGGCTACCTTTCTCTCAAACTTTGAGTCGCAAGTATTTTCTTCTGGAAACTTTAAGTGCATGGCGGAGCTGGTTAACACTTGTACAAATCTGGGACATCCCTGGCAATAAGAAGCTGCTCCACTTACAGTAAAAGACAGACTGGGTTCATTCGTGAGTCCTTCCTTTCAGTTAAATCAAATAAAGATTCTACTTCTGACTAGTAGCAGGAGGAGAGTACAAACCTCACCTGGCTGTCACAACTACTGTATATCTAACTCCCCATATGAAGGTACTGTGTGAGTGGGAACCCAGAATTCACATCCTTTTCAAAGCTTTACAGTCTGAAAGGTAACACGTCACTAACCTTGAATATTGTACATTTGCAATTAATTTAGATACAGTTCTGAAGAAATACATTATAGCTGAAAATATTCTTATAAACATCTGTGACATCAGCCCAGTCGCACAGCAGTTCATGAAATAGTCTCGAAATTAAATGTAACTGTTGATAGGTGTACATACTGTAGACACCAATTTCACATCTTTTTTGTGATGGTCAGGAAAAAAATCAATTTGTACTTGAGCCACGCAACCCAGAAGTATAGAGAGCGGCAAATGTTGCAATGGGAAGAGGTCGGGGGGGGGGTCAAACACAGGACGTTCACCCAGGAGACCGGTGTTCGTGTCCCGTGTGAAAATACAATTTTTTATTTTAACCCAAACCGTGATCTTTTCCTAAACCTAAGTAGTTCTGTTTCCTAAGCCTAACCAAGTAGTTTTATTTAAAAAAAAAACTGGGAGCAGAAATTGACACGTGCGTCAGTTGTTGCTGGACATTGGTAGAAAAATGCATGAAAAATACATTGCTGAAAGTTGTCCTGAGTCTCTATGGACAGGAATTGAATAGATTAAAATTCGTGACTCTTTTACGAACTGCCGGTGACACATGTGTTTTTTTGAACAGGGAGACAACTGTGGCAGGTTCTATGTATATAGAGGTATATGTATATACAGTGTGAGGTATTGGACTGTATATACATATAGTGTGTATAGAGCGTCTCCCCTACTTCTATTAACTCAATACCATAAATACACTGTAACTGTGACTCCACTACTCATCTTCTACTGAAGGACATTAACAGAGCATCAGTTCAGTGTTCCAAAACAATGTATAAAATGCGATGTGAATAGTTTAGGACAGCAGTGGAAACGTTTTCTCCGTGCGTAAAACCCGTGCGTAATGGGTGGGGGGGGGGGGGGGGGGAGGCAATGTGGTTTTAAGACACATACTGAGATACAGTTCTTTATGAAAATGATCCGATATTAATATATAACCGGTGATCAGTCACTTCTACTCATGCACGGAAACTAACTTGTCCTCTCGGGTCCAACTCACCGTCCTGCAGCGTCGCGTGCACCTCCCTGCTGAATGCGCCGTGCTCCCGGTACGCTGCGTGGGGGTACGGGTACTCTGCCTTGGCGACCACCGGGTAGGCCCCGCCGGTCCCCAGCCCGTGCAGGTTGTAGTGGTGGTGGTACGCGTACGGGTTCATGTGCTGCGCGGAGTACTGCTGCTGCTGCTGCTGCGCTGGGTACAGGTCGTGCGCGCCGTGGAGCGCGCTCTGTCCGCTGTAGAAGCCCATGTCTGTGGACGAGGACTCCGGCAGGGTGGGGGACTCCTTGGTGGTGGAGATGGAGCTGCCAGCCATGATTGGGAGGGGGGGCTTCTTCTCCTCGAAGACAGGTGGACACTGTCCGTTCATGTCTCTCTGCTGTCCGATTTAAAGTCTCTGAAGCAGCAGTGTTGAGAACGAGATGAGGTCTCCTCTCAGTCTGGAGCTCAAACCAAACAGCAGCCAGGCTGTCCACCGTGGCGGCGCCCAACCCAACTACAGCTCCTAATTACAGGGCGCGCCGAGCTGAGCCGAGCCGAGCCAGGCAGGACGAGAAGGGGGGTGGATGTCTCCTTCCTCATTGGCTCGTCTGCTCGCTGCCTGTAGAGGCCCTGAGGCCAGCCAGCGCTGCCTGTCTGTCTTTCTGTCTGCCTGTCTGTCTGTCGCCTGTCTGTCAGTCTGTCTGTCTGTTGCCTGTCTGTCTGACTGTCTGTCTGTCTGTCTGCCTGTCTATCTATCTGCCTGTGCCTGTCTGTCTGTCTGTCTGTCTGTCTGTCTCTCTGTCATCTGCCTGTCTGTCAGTCTGTCTGTCTGTCTGTCTGTCACCTGTCTGTCTGCCTGTCTGTCTGTCTGTCGCCTGTCTGCCTGTCTGTCTGTCTGCCTGTCTGTCTATCTGCCTGTCTGCCTGTCTGTCTGTCTGGCTCCCTGTTTCTTCCCCACACTAACCTCCAGTAAGCCTCTCCTCAGGCCTCCACCACAGCCCGTAAAGTCCTCTAACTAACATTTAGCTCGACAACAAGAGGCCGTCAGCAGCAGAGCAGATCACAATGTAGCAGACTGAACCCAGGCATAATGGTGCTGAGATAAGGAGTGTTTACGCATTAGCTTTACGGTGCTGCCTCCCATTCAGATGCAGATACAGACTGTGTCGACCCATGTTGGGACTTATTTACACTTAATCAGGGCTCACTTAAAAAAAAGTCTTTCTATGTGTTGACTGGGCCCCAGGGGAGAGAAGCAGCCATAAACTGAGCCTGCAATCAACTTTAGGTGCATATAAGGACACTGTAGCCATGAAGGCCACACCACAAGGACTACTACCACACTGTAAAAAGACTTAAAGGTCTATCATGCTCTTTTTCAGGTTCATACTTGTATTTTGCGTTTCTACTAGAACATGTTTACATACTGTAATGTTCAAAAACCCTTTATTTTCCTCATACTGTTGGCCTGAATATACCTGTATTCACCCTCTGTCTGAAACGCTCAGTTTTAGCGCATTTTGACGTAATTGCAACAGAATTGCGTTGCTAGGTAACAGCTTGGGTCCATGTGTACTTCCTGTCAGCTGATGACATTCACATACACTGCAACCAGGAATGAAATGGGACACATTTAGAATGTTTACGTTTGAAATTGTGTCAAGGGTCTAAATATTGTATATTTGTGACATCACAAATGGACAGAAATCCTGACAGCTTGTTTCAAATGCAGAGTTTCTGAATAGGGGCTGTGTGTATTTCCCTGTAGATTGAGCGTTTCGATACTTTCACAGTATTTATATAAGACTTTAGCCTGCTTTATAATATAAAAACATGAAAATCTCACTTTTTTATAATATGGGACCTTTAATCTATATAAAAGAAAATTGTAATTTACTGCAGTGGAAAGTCAAATCTGACTACACGTACCCTAAATATATCAAATATAACATTTGCCGTTTTCAATTTCCTTTTGAGAAGATAGAAACAGTCTCGCTCCACACTACAAATAATAATGACTGCAACAAAAAATACATGGTGTACACAAAGAAAGAACAATATCCATGTGACTGAAAGGTTTAGGAGTTTCCATCAATACAATGACATCATCTCACCTCCAGATGTCACTGTTGACTCTTTACATGAAAGTAGTTCTCAGGAAGGATTGGCAACAAAATGTCAAGTGCATTAAATGCACTGATTTAAAAACAGATTTTGGAAATTAACCCTCTGAGACCCACAATAGACCAGTTTTTTGTCCTTTTTGGAGGGGTCCAGGGGGTCTTTAGGGGGAGATAGCAGGTCAACAGTAGATGTCACATAGAAGTGGTGTACATCATCTGAAAGCTGGAAACCTGAAGATTAATCTGAGATGCTGCTCAGCACTGTGTGTCAAGTTGTTCTACTCATAAATTAGAAATAAACATGAATGAATGAATTAAAATGAATTGTAAAAGTGTATAAGGGTTTAGAACATTATGATAGAAGTATAGGATGGTCATCCTCATGCTCTATTATGTCTCAGAAGTTGTTGCAGCAATTTATGGGCTGATACCATTTGTTGCACAGATTTGGTGCTAAATTTAATAATTTTTAACCTATCGAGAACTGATAAAAATGATCAATAATCCCTCCAAAATACCACATTAAGATGCCAAGACCTTGAGGAACACCATAGAAATCATAGAAAGGGATCGAAAACTTTTGACATTTGGAGATTTCTGCAAAGAATTAAATTTTTTGGCGACTGGATGGAGAGCACTTCTGTTCTGGAATCTGCTCAGAGACCCCCTTATTGTCAATCTAGCTAGGAGAGCGATCCATCCTCTGAATTCTCTAGGCCTCTAGTTTGATCCATCCATCCTCTGAATGCTCTAGGTCTCTAGTCTGATCCATCCATCCTCTGAATGCTCTAGGTCTCTAGTTTGATCCATCCATCCTCTGAATACTCTAGGTCTCTAGTTTGATCCATCCATCCTCTGAATGCTCTAGGTCTCTAGTTTGATCCATCCATCCTCTGAATGCTCTAGGTCTCTAGTTTGATCCATCCATCCTCTGAATGCTCTAGGTCTCTAGTTTGATCCATCCATCCTCTGAATGCTCTAGGTCTCTAGTTTGATCCATCCATCCTCTGAATGCTCTAGGTCTCTAGTTTGATCCATCCATCCTCTGAATGCTCTAGGTCTTTAGTTTGTGGCTGTAAAGTTTCATGAGGCTGTGATTATCCTAGAGCTCACCACAGGTCATTATATACAGTGAGGTCAAGTTTCAAAAAATGGTCTCACTACAATGAAATGGCTCCTATGGGGTCTAGACCACCCCCACGACCAGTCCAGATCGATGGGGACGAGGTGGAGGTCGTGGGTACCTACAAGTACCTCGGGCTGCAGCTGGACAACCAACTGGACTGGACAATAAACACTGACCACCTCTACAGGAAGGGCCAAAGCAGACTGTACTTCCTGAGGAGGCTGGGATCATTTAACATCTGCTCAAAACTCCTGCGGATGTTCTACCAATCTGTGGTTGCCAGCGTCCTTTTCTACGCTGTGGTGTGCTGGGGGGGGGCAGCACAACTAAGAGGGACACCTCGAGGCTGGACAAGCTGATCAGGCGGGCCGGCTCTGTGGTCGCGTGGAGATCGACACTCTGGTGACGGTGGCAGAGGAGAGAACACTCAACAGACTGCTGGCCATACTGGTCAACGCCAGCCATCCTCTGCACGCCGTCATCAACAAACAGAGGAGCTTGTTTAGCGGCAGGCTGCTGCTCCCCAAGTGCTCCTCAGACAGACTCAGGAAATCCTTTGTCCTCCGAGCCATCACACTGTACAACACCTCTCTAGGGAGGAGGGGGACAAAGGAGGACGGTCTGCAGGACAGATAATAATGCACTATACTCACTTTTAACAGTCTCTTCTGTACTATATTCACTTTTTTTAAAAGTCGTTTATCACAGCTGTTACCCTGCACTATATTCAGTTTTAACAGTTTTCTTCATCTCCTGGTATTTTTATATCTGGTATATTTTTTGTACTTTTTACTACTAACTTTTTTAACTGCCTTTTTACTAACATGTTTGCACTTAGCTACGGAACTGTGATGCTGGAAACTGGAATTTCCCTCGGGATTAATAAAGTAACTATCTATCTATCTATCTATCTATCTATCTATCTATCTATCTATCTAACATCATCACACATGAATACAGTTGGGCTCATTGGAGTCTCAGCTTTACAGTGAGACCCAATTTATGTGATTCAAGACTGTTCAGGGACCCCTGTAGGTAGAAATATTAAAATACACCATTTTAAATCAGGAGACAATAAAACATTTATACTGCAGGAAAAAAACTGCATGTGATGATCATAAAGTGGGCATGTCTGTAAAGGGGAGACTCGTGGGTACCCATAGAACCCATTTACATTCACATATGTTGAGATCAGAGGTCAAGGGACCCCTTTGAAAATGGCCATGAGAGTTTTTCCTCGCCAAAATGTTTCCAAACTTTGGAGCGTTATTTAACCTCCTTCCCGACAAGCCAGTATGACATGGTTGGTACCGATGGATTCTCTAAGTTTCTTTCTAGTTTCATATGATACATTAGCTCTAACTCTAAAACTGAACCTGTAGTAGTTCTCAGAGGGTTAACCCCTAAGCAGCAGACACTGACTCAAGTAGAGTTACAAGTGTATTTTGTTATGCATGAATTCTTGTCCGAAGCATTGGTTCCCCATCAGACGAGCTCAAGCACACGCCACCTACACCGCCCGCTGTGTTCCAAATGTGTTCATTTAAAAAAGTGGACGTTATTATAGTACAAACCTCTTAATTAATAGTAGATATTGTTACATATTCTTTTCATATAATTGAATGTTTATGTTGGGGTGGTGACTTTAGAGTGGAAGAAGCATTAAAGGTGCAATGTGTAAGATCTGGCCACATGCCCCAAACCAACAGATCAGCATTTCACCGTTATACTGGGTCCATCCAATGTAAATCTACAAGCAGTAGTTATAATTCTTTAAAAAAAAAAAAAGCCAACTACTAGCTAACAGCAGGGCAAGAATACGTACAATTCAACCAAACTGCTGAAACTCTGAGTGCTGGTCTAAATAGCAATGCTATTTTACAATCTTCACGTGTGGCGTCGGCCTGTAGTTTAGCCATCTGTGTGTTCAATGTGCCGCTAAACGGGGGCTTTGCTGACGTTTTGGTGCATAATAAGTTGATATACAGTACATGTCTGAGGGAAATGTTGATATTCCCAATGGTCTCATCTTTTTCCTCTGTCATTATGTCTTTGCATTTCCTTCATTACGTTACCCGCTTGCTAAATTGTTAGCCTCTGTGCCTTCTAGACGCCGACAATAACCTTAGCGGCGGGGTTTTATCACAAATTAACCATTTGAACTCCCAAGCATATTGTGTACACGACTTCCCATGTTGGACATGCAAGCTGAAGAGTTCCATTTGAAGGCATCATGAATCCAATAAACAGACAAAACATAGACGGATTCTGTACCTTTAACGGGATTATTAAAGGTCCCATATTGTACAAAGTGAGATTTTCATGTCTTTTATATTATAAAGCAGGTTTAAGTGCTTTATAAATACTGTTAAACTATCAAAACACTCAATATACGGAGAAATACACACAGTCCGTATTCAGAAATTGTGCGTTTGAAACAAGCCGTTAGGATTTCTGTCCATTTGTGATGTCACAAATCTACAATATTTAGACCATTACACGGTTTTAAACGTAAACATTCTCAATTTGTCTATTTCCTGTTGCAGTGGATGTAAATAACATCAGCTGACAGGAAGTAAACATGGACCGAAACTGTTGCCTAGCAACGCAATTCTGTTGCAATGCGCTAAAACGGAGCGTTTCAGACAGAGGGTAAATGCAGGTATATTCAGGCAGACAGTAGGAGGACAATAAAGTTTTTTTTTTAACATTACAGCATGTAAACATGTTCTAGTAGAAACACAAAATACAAGTATGAACCTGAAAATGAGCATGATATGGAACCTTTAAGCCCTCGGGTCTTCTCATGTTGGACTGAGAGACTGGAAGCTACAGTGACTCACTATCGCCTGTCAAGGTACAAGTGTTTACGCTGTAACCTCTTTAAATCCTGCTGATAATGTTAGTTCATTTTATGAATGTTTTTGAACTAAAATTCTGACCAGATCTTACACATTGCACCTTTAAGTCACCATTTATCCATTACTTTTAGCGAACTGTTGGGACTTGTTTGCTTGCTAACTAGCTTTCATGCTCTCTCAATCATACTGTACTGTTAAGGTGTTTTTTTTTTTTTCAATCAAATCTTTTTTAAATTAATTGCGCAACACCTTTTAATTACCAGGATCCTAAAATCAAACAACTTGCCGGTTTCATTTTTTTTTTATTAGCGTTTGTCTTTCTCTATGTCATATATGGTAAACCCTCGAGTCCTTGCAAAATTTAAGTTCCCAAAAATGTACAGCATGATTTTCTTCGGCGAAACCCGCTCTCTTTTCCGCCCAAACAACTCAGAGTTTCCTCTCCGGTCAAGTCTCAAGCGTCAAAAGCACTTGGTTTGACTGACCGAGCTTTCGGTGGGGCGACGTTTATACAGTTCTTACGCATTATAAAAAAAGGGGGACAGTGTGATACATCGGGCCTTGGATGAACAGAGGTGCTTGGCAATGTTATATACAAACAGGAAGTGGGAGTGCAGGAGGGGTATAGGAGCCCCTCCCCCGTGTGTTGATGAATGTCCTCCTCTCCTTGTGGCATGGTCCCGAGTGGACAGAAGAGCAAATTCCCTGTATGGTCCACGAATCCCAGAATGCCTTGTGAGTGAGTGAGGGTGAAACGGGGTGAGGGGGCAAGGGTCGTAGTAAGGATGTGAAGAGAAGGGAGGGGTTGTTCTGATGGCCGCCGTTGACTGTGGGCCGATTTCTTCAAAACCATCAGAGAAATTCAAACATTCAAGTTTCAGGGCTGGTTGGCAAACTGAACAGAAAGGGTAGAATCCGGTGAGAGACAGAGACCAACCAACCAACCTACGTTTACCCCCAATTACACTCCTTGTTTTTAATATATAATACATGTATGTATAAGTACTGTATACGTATTCTTTATTGTTATTTTACAAGATTCCCTGATGGCCAGCGCAGAGAGAAACAGGGAAAAAAAAGGTGGGAAAGGGAGGCTCGTCCAATTTGACATACAGTAGAAACCAGTGGTGGGAGGAGAAGAGAAGAGGGGCACAGTGCCTGAATTAGTTCACAGGGAGGAGCACATTGAGTCAGATCAACCCCAGTCAGATTGGGAGGAAGAGACGAGAGATGAGGGAGAGCAGAGGAGGGAGGGAGGACTAGGAGGAGCGGCGCGTCCACTCCCGTCGCTGTGTTGTTCCGTCGGGTTGTCTCCGGTTGGTCAGCTGGTTTGTTTGCTTGCTGGGGTGTTAAAGTGTTTGTACTCTCCTCCTCCCCTCGTCCCTCCCCGGGTTGAAGTGAGCGAACGGCGGAGGTGTGACTGGCCCGCGGCGCTCCTGACAGGAGGACCGATGGTTTCGCTCTCTCTGAGGGGGAAGACAAAGACAGGGTTGAAGAAGACGTGTGTTTTTGGTAGGGCTGTCGAAGTTAACGCAATAATAACGCATATTTGTTTAACGCCACTAATTTCTTTAACGCATTAATGCAACTTGCGATTTTTAGGTTGGATGCTGGCACCATATGAAACTTGAAAACTTAAGGACTCCATTGGTACAAACCATGTCAACGCTCCAAACTTGCACTACATTTTGGCAAAGGAAAAACTGGCATGGCTATTTCCAAAGGGGTCCCTTGACCTCTGACCTCCAGATCAGTGAATGTAAATGGGTTCTATGGGTACCCACGAGTCTCCCCTTTACAGACATGCCCACTTTATGATAATCACATGCAGTTTGGGGCAAGTCATAGTCAAGTCAGCACACTGACACACTGACAGCTGTTGTTGCCTGTTGGGCTGCAGTTTGACATGTTATGATTAGAGCATATTGTTTTATGCTAAATGCAATACCTGTGAGGGTTTCTGGACAATATCTGTCATTGATTTGTGTTGTTAATTGATTCACAATAATAAATATGTACATACATTTGCATAAAGCAGCATATTTGTCCACTCCCATGTTGATAAAAGTATTAAATACTTGACAAATCTCCCTTTAAGGTACATTTTGAACAGATAAAAAAAATGTGTGATGAATCGGGATTAACTACTTTAATCAATTGACAGCCCTAATTAGTATACATTGTAGGGACTGTGGATAGGCATGCACCGCTGGAAAAAGCAATTAAGTCTCATCTCAGGCTACATCCACACTAATATCTCCGTGCACACGAGCGTTTTAGCACCGTTTCAGAAATAACCTCTGTCCATACTAATACGCCTGAAAACTCACATCACATCAGCATTCACGCAAAATTTTAATTGTCGCAAATCGTACGAATAATCGCTTGCCTCCTGCGCATGTAGGCAGTGGTAGAATTACAGAATGCAGAATTTAACTGCACAACAGCTGTTAAGCAGAGACAACAAGGTCAGCAACGCTTGTAACTTGTTCCATCCATGTGGAAATGAACCACTGGTGGTTGAGGCTGATGTTGTTTGTTTTCTTCTGGAAAAGGGTCACGTGATAGGGGCGTGTCAAATCAGGGAAATCAGGAAGCGTTGGTGTTTTCAAAGGTCTCCATTTCTGCCCGTCCAGACTAAAACATAATCCCGGAGTCTTCAAACTAATACTGGATCAGCAGCGTTTTCACATCTCTGCTTTAGGGGTTTGAAAATGCCGGAGTAGTGAGGACGCTAGGCATATTATTAGGGCCCGAGCACGAAAGTGCCAGGACCCCAACGGTGTCCTGGCACGAAGTGCAAGGAACCTATTGTTTTTGTCAGTATTATTATTTTTCCGCTGGGAGATCGCGTTTTTGGGACCTTAGCCATCCCCAAAAACTCACCAAAATTGGAACATGCGTCAGAACTGGTGGGAAATTCAATGTTCTGGAGTGACTGGGCTCGGGTGTCTCCAGGGGGCTCCATAGCGCCCCCTAACGTACGCAGTTTTTCCGAGAAAGTTTCTTCGATCTTCACGAAATTCAAGTATGTCATTGCTCACGCCCTCATACCTGGATTAAATGTTTTTGAGATATTTTCGGCCAACAGGAAGTCAGCCATGTTGGACTTCCTGCGTGATTTTAAAATTTACGAACGCATATTTGAAGACTTTAGGATGCACAAAAAATGATGAAACTTTACACGCACATCCAAACTCGTAATTACTTTATTTTAGTGGTGAAATTTTGCTTGGGCGTGGTATGTTGGCTCTCTAGTGCCCCCTTATGTCTTTTAGATTTTGAACATACCTTTAGGTACTCGAAAACTCATGAAATTTGGCAAAATGATAGACACCTGTGAACTTTATGTAAATGTATAGCCATTAGGCTCAGTGTGTTTAGCCGGCTCTATAGCGCCCCCTAACGCGTTGAAATCTTAACTTTCTCAAAGTTGATCCGATATTCATGAAATTTGGTATGCATATCCCACTCATCATTTGAAACATATTCCTAATTGGGTTTCATTAGCTCCGCCCACCCAGAAGTCGGCCATATTGGATTTCATGTCATTTTTAGCGTTTTATAGGACGCGTACTTTAACGAACTCCTCCTACAGATTTAATCAGATCGAGTTGAAATTTGGTCAGGACCATCTTAAGACCTTGAGGATGAAAAGTTATTAAAATCGTGAGTTTTCACTTAACGACCTGACTGTGGCGTGGCGGCCATTTTGAGCAATTCGCCATGAAATGGAAAAATTGATATCCGCGCTCCGGTTTCACCTACAAGTACAAAATTTGGTAGACAGATGTAAGATGTGGAGAGAAACAAAAAAGCCTCTTGGAGGTATGCCCAAAACTCAACAGGAAGTCAGCCATATTGAATTTTATGTGCGATTTTGCCCATTTTTCGCCCATTTCTGGGTTTTTTTGTAGGCCGTGTACTTTAACGAACTCCTCCTACAGATTTGATCAGATCGAGTTGAAATTTGATCAGGACCATCTTAAGACCTTGAGGATGAAAAGTTATCAAAATGGTGAGTGTTCACTTAACGACCTGACCGTGGCGTGGCGGCCATTTTGAGCCATTCGCCATGAAACAGGCAGTTATTGTAACTTAACTGTACATAGTCCGATCTGCCCCAAATCTCTCAGGTATGATGGTGGACCAGTACTGATAACATGCATATGAAAAAATATACTCATAGCCCCGCCCCAAAACGTTAGCCCCGCCCCCTTTCATATCTCATGAACCGTTTATAGTAGAGTCTTGCGGGATGTGTCATATCACTCAGCAGAGAGTGCCTGTTTCATTGGTGAAGGTTATGCCCGCCCCCGACAGCGTGTTCCCCGACGTGCGCGTTCCCCAGACGTGCCCGCGGGGGCGAGGGCCCGTTCATCGCTGCTTGCAGCTTTAATTGTTTTTATCTCTGCACAGTAATAATACACCAAAAGGTATCTCAGCCTCATGGGTTGCTACACCTTGTCATTTATTGAATTATCACACATAGACAGACACCAACGTGATCAGTTGCATCGGGGCTTACCTTATGTTAGCTTCTTGGCTTTGTTGTAGAGCGAGTCCACCACTTTGCTCATGTTCTGAATGGTCTCCAGGGCCGCCTCGTATGTCTTGTCCACCACCGGCTCGTCGAAAACAATCAGCACTCCTTCACCTTGATCCAAAATACCTGTCAGGTAGAGAGGGGGAGGGGAGAGTGATAAGAGGAGGAAAACAGAGAGAGAAAAAACGTTAAAAGGCTGTCGATTACAGACCGGGGTAAAAAAACAAACCATTATGAACTATGATGGCACAAAAACGTCACCGTGAGTGTAAATCTGACTCATGTGCAGGAAACAACCAAACACACCAATATTGACAACAAGTAAATAATAACAGTAATAATTAAAGCTGCAAGCAGCGATGAACGGGCCCTCGCCCCTCCTCGCGGGTCGGGGTTGCTGGCGGGATGCCGACTGACGCGGCCGGGCACCGTGAAACCGAAACTCTGACGAGCGCCATGACGCCTGCCGCAAGGCTCTACGACAAGCGGTTCACGAGTTATGAAGGGGGGCGTGGCTAATGTGTAGGGGGCGGGGATAACAACACCAATTTAACAGGCACTCTCTGCTGAGTGATATAACACCTCCCACAAGACTCTACGACAAACGGATCATGAGTTATGAAAGGGGGCGGGGCTAATGTGTAGGGGGCAGGCATAACCTTCACCAATGAAACAGGCACTCTCTGCTGAGTGATATGATACCTCCCACAAGACTCTACGACAAACGGTTCATGAGTTATGAAAGGGGGCGGGGCTAATGTGTAGGGGGCGTGGCTATGACTATATTTTTGCATTTACATATAATCAGGACTGGACCCTTCTCATACCTGAGAAATTTGGGGCAGATCGAACTATGTACAGTTGAGTTAGGGTTAACCCACTCTCTGCTGAGTGATATGACACATCCCGCAAGACTCTACTATAAACGGTTCATGAGATATGAAAGGGGGCGGGGCTAACGTCTTGGGGCGGGGCTATGAGTATATTTTTTCACATACATGTCATCAGTACTGGACCACCATCATACCTGAGAGATTTGGGGCAGATCGGACTATGTACAGTTGAGTTACAATAACTGCCTGTTTCATGGCGAATGGCTCAAAATGGCCGCCACGCCATGGTCAGGTCGTTAAGTGAACACTCACCATTTTGATAACTTTTCATCCTCAAGGTCTTAAGATGGTCCTGACCAAATTTCAACTCGATCTGATCAAATCTGTAGGAGGAGTTCGTTAAAGTACGCGGCCTACAAAAACCCCCAGAAATGGGCGAAAAATGGGCAAAATCGCACATAAAATTCAATATGGCTGACTTCCTGTTGAGTTTTGGGCATACCTCCAAGAGGCTTTTTTGTTTCTCTCCACATCTTACATCTGTCTACCAAATTTTGCACTTGTAGGTGAAACCGGAGAGCGGATATCAATTTTTCCATTTCATGGCGAATGGCTCAAAATGGCCGACACGCCACAGTCAGGTCGTTAAGTGAAAACTCACGATTTTAATAACTTTTCATCCTCAAGGTCTTAAGATGGTCCTGACCAAATTTCAAATCGATCTTATCAAATCTGTAGGAGGAGTTCGTTAAAGTACGCGGCCTATAAAACGCTAAAAGTGACATGAAATCCAATATGGCCGACTTCTGGGTGGGCGGAGCTAATGAAACCCAATGAGGAATATGTTTCAAATGATGAGTGGGATATGCATACCAAATTTCATGAATATCGGATCAACTTTGACAAAGTTACGATTTCAACGCGTTAGGGGGCGCCATGGAGCCGGCTAAACACGCAAAGCCCAATCGCTTTACATTCACGTAAGGTTTACGGGTGTCCATCGTTATGCCAAGTTTCATGAGTTTTCGAGTATTCCAAGGGTGTCAAAGGCATGTTCAAAGGCTAAAAGACATAAGGGGGCGCTAGAGAGCCAACATGCCACGCCCAAGCAAAATTTCACCACTAAATCAAAGGAATTACGAGTTTGGATGTGCGTGTAAAGTTTCATGAGTTTTTGTGCATCCTAAAGTCCTCAAACATGTGTTCGTAAATTTAAAAAAAACGCAGGAAGTCCAAGATCGCTGACTTCCTGTTTGCCGAAAAAATCTCAAAATCATTTAATCCAGGTATGAGGGCGTGAGCAATGACATACTTGAATTTCGTGAAGATCGGAGTAACTTTGTCTGACAGCCTGCCATCATTAGAGGGCACTATGGAGCCCTGCTGGAGACACCCGAGCCCAATCACTACAGAACTTTGCAATTTTCGCGACTTCTGATGCATATTCCAATTTTCATGAGTTTTTGGGGATGGAAAAGGTCCCAAAAACGCGATCTCGCAGCAGAATAAGAATAATTAAAGCTGCGAGCAGCGATGAACGGGCCCTCGCCCCTACTTGCGCGTCGGGGATGCTGGCGGGACGCCGACCGACGCGGCCGGGCACCGTGAAGCCGAAACTCTGACAAGCGCCACGACGCCTGCCGCAAGGCTCTACGACAAGCTGTTCACGAGTTATGAAGGGGGGCGTGGCTAATGTGTAGGGGGCGGGGATAACAACACCAACTTAACAGGCACTCTCTGCTGAGTGATATGACACCTCCCACGAGACTCTACTACAAACGGATCATGAGTTATGAAAGGGGGCGTGGCTAATGTGTAGGGGTCGGGCATAACTTTCACCAATGAAACAGGCACTCTCTGCTGAGTGATATGACACCTCCCACAAGACTCTACTATAAACGGTTCATGAGATATGAAAGGGGGCGGGGCTAACGTCTTGGGGCGGGGCTATGAGTATATTTTTTCATATACATGTCATCAGTACTGGACCACCATCATACCTGAGAGATTTGGGGCAGATCGGACTATGTACAGTTGAGTTACAATAACTGCCTGTTTCATGGCGAATGGCTCAAAATGGCCGCCACGCCACGGTCAGGTCGTTAAGTGAAAACTCACCATTTTAATAACTTTTCATCCTCAAGGTCTTGAGATGGTCCTGACCAAATTTCAAATCGATCTTATTGAATCTGCAGGAGGAGTTCGTTAAAGTACGCGGCCTACAAAACCCCCCAGAAATGGGCGAAAAATGGGCAAAATCGCACATAAAATTCAATATGGCTGACTTCCTGTTGAGTTTTGGGCATACCTCCAAGAGGCTTTTTTGTTTCTCTCCACATCTTACATCTGTCTACCAAATTTTGTACTTGTAGGTGAAACCGGAGCGCGGATATCAATTTTTCCATTTCATGGCGAATGGCTCAAAATGGCCGCCACGCCACGGTCAGGTCGTTAAGTGAAAACTCACGATTTTAATAACTTTTCATCCTCAAGGTCTTAAGATGGTCCTGACCAAATTTCAAATCGATCTTATCAAATCTGTAGGAGGAGTTCGTTAAAGTACGCGGCCTATAAAACGCTAAAAATGACATGAAATCCAATATGGCCGACTTCTGGGTGGGCGGAGCTAATGAAACCCAATGAGGAATATGTTTCAAATGATGAGTGGGATATGCATACCAAATTTCATGAATATCGGATCAACCTTAGATTTCGACGCGTTAGGGGGCGCTATAGAGCCCGCTGGCGACGCCCGTTCCCAATCACTACAGAACATTGCAATTTTCGACACTCCCGACGCATGTTCCAATTTTGGTGAGTTTTGGGGATGGCTAAGGTCGTCAAAAACGCGTTCTTGCAGCAGAAAAATAATAATCTGCAGAAAAACAATAGGTTTCCTTGCACTTCGTGCCAGGACACCGTTGGGGTCCTGGCACTTTCGTGCTCGGGCCCTAATAATCTGCAGAAAAACAATAGGTTCCTTGCACTTCGTGCCAGGACACGGTTGGGTCCTGGCACTTTCGTGCTCGGGCCCTAATAATAATACCCAGAAAAACAATAGGTTCCTTGCACTTCGTGCCAGGACACCGTTGGGTCCTGGCACTTTCGTGCTCGGGCCCTGTTGGGTCCTGGCACTTTCGTGCTCGGGCCCTAATAATCTGCAGAAAAACAATATGTTCCTTGCACTTCATGCCAGGACACCGTTGGGTCCTGGCACTTTCGTGCTCGGGCCCTAATAATCATATTTAGCTATCTAGCATGACGTGTATACTAGTAGAGCTGCAGACACACTCACCGTGAAACTTCTCGTCCAGGATCATCTGTGATAATTTCCTCTCCACGTCTCCCTGCAAAGCACACACAGTCTGATTGTTGCTATTTCACTGTCAAAATCTAAAGGATTACATCAAACAGGCAACTCATGTATAATGAAAGTGAAAGTCTACACGGAAACGTTGATGAAGATTAGCTAAATCGTACCTCAGATAGTTTGATGAGGGAGGAAATGTGTGCCATCTGTTAGAGAAAAGAAGGACAAGCATAATGATTAAAGACATTACTTACAAAGTATACTCAGTGTTCTTAGTGTGCTTACTAATACTTAGGGATGTCACAAGAACCAATATGGTAAATGGACTTGCATTTATATAGCGCTTTTCTAGTCTTCCAACCACTCAAAGCGCTCTACACTACATGTCAGTATTCACCCATTGATGGCAGAGGCTGCTAAGGTGCCAACTTTGCCCAACAGGATTTAATCTAAATACTCATTCACCCACCGATGGCTATGCTTTCGGGAGCGATTTGGGGTTAAGTGTCTTGCTCAAGGACACATCGAAATGTGACCGGAGCAGCCTGGTATCGAACCACCGACCTTCCGATTGGTGGACGACCTGCTCTATCATCTGAGCCACAGCCGCCACAATACTTCGGTACCAAGTCGATGCCAAAATTCTGAAAATGTGATTGTAACCCCTAACCTGCAGGTACCATAGGTACCGTCAGGGCTCGACATTAACGGCGTCCCGTCGTCCTGATGATAGAAAATGTGTTTGGGAAGCAGTAAACTCACTATTGACGCACCATAATTTTTCCCCGATAATGCTTCATTCCAAACAACAAATCTGTGTTGAAGTCGGCAGGACGACAGCTAGTTAACGTGAGCTGTTGGTTCCATGCAGGACTGTGCTGCTTACCGGCTGCAAACAGCTCACGTCAACTAGCTCTCCGTCTGAATACAGACCGACGTTGAAAAGATGATCTACCTGGACCCTGGAGAAAGGTTCGATGACCCTGATGAGGTTCTGCTCCAGCAGATTGTCATACAGCTTGGTCAGATGAGTGCTGATGATGGGGTCATCCCTCAGCTCGGCTTTGTACTCTGTTAGTGCCTTGAGAGGGGAGGACGGGGGAGGACAGGACAGTTTAATCACAAATGAAAATGATCCAAAAAATGTAAACATGCAGAGAGGCAGACAGTGTACTCAGCAGTTTCATTCATAATGTAACAGCTTCAACACAAGTCCACACACAGCATCAAACTCTGGACACAAACCTTTTCAAAGTCTGCCAGCGACCGGTTCTTGCTGGCTTGTGCCACACATTTCAGTGAGTCTGTCTGTAGAACAAGAATACAAAGGAAAGGTTATGGGCACATACAACATAAATATGTCAATAAATAAATACAGAAAATCCAGCTAATAAAACTAAATCTAACTTTCAATGACTGTTCGCTAAGCCCTTCCCTCTTAGTTACTGTTGATACACCTGTCAAGCTTTCTGCTCTCTAATGGCACATTTTGCAGTTTACAATGACAACAACCATTGAGTTTGCCAGCTGAAATGACAACTGTGGCTGGCAGGTTTTATCAGCTGTAGCCAGCTAGCTAATTAAGCTGTTAGGTAGTTGGTTCAAAACACCAACTCTGTCTTCCAGCTGACTTGTTTTAAAACCAGAACCCTGTGAAAGGGCCTTAATATGTACTTAATGGCTATGTACATGACATTATGCTAAAAAAACTGAGGCTTCCTCCTGCCTGCCCCAGACTTACTGACTGCACACCAAGCAAGAGGAGAGGGAGAAACCCCACGCTGTTGACAGAGGAGGCGCTCACTGGGATTACTCTGAGCAGCATTGGGAATAAATTACAATATAATATATTTAAATAAAGTTCTCGCTCTTTCCCTGATTGTCTGAATAAGTCGCTAAATTTGTTGCTAGTCGCCTTTTTTAGAAATCACGTCTAGCGAGAACACCGGAGTGTGTGTGTGGCTGTGACAACAGTTGGCTACTGTCTGTGCCGCAGTGTGCGCGACGTGAACCATTGTGCGCCACATGCGTGTAAATTTGGCCGGCACAGAATCGGCCGTATCCGATACTGATCGGCCGGTCACCGGTCACGGCTGATCAAGCTGATAATCAGCCGATTCCGGTCACCGGCCGATCGAACGGTGCGTCTCTACCCCAAAGTCAATAAAGAGCAGGGCAGAGCTGCTACCGTTAGCTTAAACTCTCCATTCCACAGAGGTGAATATCTCACAGTGGGTGTGCTCATCAGGAGCAGGGCTTTATTTGAACTTAATCTGTAACCCCACAAATGAATGTAGTTTGTTGATGATGTGTTCCTGGCCGGGGAGATGTCTGGTTAGGTAGGTAGTATGCTAGTTAGCCAGACATGCTAACATTTGCAGCTTCCTTTAGAGCAGACAACGATACCGTTTAATCCATTCCTTACACATTGGCTCCTGTGTTGTCAGTTTTGGAAAGGCAATATAAACACCACCCTTCACACTCTATAATTGCAGAGAAGCTCATCTTCACCATGTAGAGAACTGCAGAGCTAGACAGACCTGTCATGCCTACTTATGGTGGCTAAGCTATGATTCAACAACTGTTGTTCAGGGGAGGGGTTTAACAAATGGTCAGCTAAGTTTAAATTAGAATTCAAATGCTTAGGAATAAAGAGAGATACCTGTCTGCCAGCGTGCCGCAGAGCTAGCTTGCCACTGATGAGGGACTGGACATCCTCTGGCCTGAAACACAAACAACAGGCATCAAGACACAGCAGGACAAAAAGCTTACACCCAGTCTGGCTTCTCTTGTCAACAAACTGACAACGGAGTCGCACGTCTTACATTAAATGTATTAAAACCCAATATTCCATGCATACTGGCTGGATATGGTGCTGAGCATGCGTTTGCATGTATCTGTGTAGTATACCACTTACAAATTGAGCATGATTTTGCAGAGCAGCATGTATTTGAGGGCTGTGATGGCTCTGGGGCTGTCAATGGAGTCATAGCCCTCAAAGGCCTCGTAAAAGTAGGAGTAAGCCGTCTTCCAGTCTTTCTCCTCCGCCGCGTGAATGATCCCTGGAAACAACCAAACACACATAAATGTATATACTATACATATATATATATATATATAGCTACATGCAGCTGAGCAACAGATACCCCACAACAGCGATTGTACCTGACTGCATGTCTAAAGCAGCTTGTAGTTTGGGTGGGCAGTAGATGGCGTTGGCGGTCGTCCTGGCGGAGGTGAGGGCGGCGCGGGCCTTGGGCAGGTTGCTAAGCCCGTGGTATGTCTTACTCTCCAGCAGCTGGACCTCCACCAGCAGGGCCTTGTCGTCCATCTTCTTCAGCTCCTGCAGCAACTGGGTGCCTGAAAAAGGAGGCAAGTTTAGAGTCAACGCAATAATTCAGTACGTTTTGACATCTTTTGACATCTACACTTTCTGTAATATTCAAGGAAATTAAAAACTCCAGGAGATTCAACACTTACCGAGTTGTAGTGCCTCCTGGTAGCACTTTGTGTCGAAATACAGTGAGATGAGACGAGCCTGAGGAGAAAGGAGAAAAAACACCATTTTAGGGCCCGGGTCTACAACTTGTTTGAAAACCAGAAAAGACGACAGACAAACCGCTGGGTGTGAACAAACCCTGCGACACCACTGATTCTCACCTCTAGAGCCTGTCTGAGGAAGGTCCTCTTCTCGACCTTGGCCCACTCTATGCACTCCAGGCAGAGCTCCACCTCCTGACCCGTGGCAGCCTCCATGTCCAGGAACAGGTCCAGCAGGGAGCGGACCAGCCGGGCTGCCTTGGCCTTGGAGATGGAGTTAAGGAAGGGGCGTACATATTTCAGCAGACCCCCGAGTTCTGAGAGGAGAGTGGGAGGATAAGAAAGACGTATAGTACACAAGTATGTATAAGTCAATCTGCCACAATGGCTGGTAAATGCAAAAATGTGATGCAGGTAAACAGAGTTGCAAAACACTAAATAACACAATATTTGATAGTGCGGGGTACAGATATGGAACGCCAAAATACACATAATCAAAAGCGCTGTATCCTTGGAAAATGTTTAAATGAAATTGTCATCGCATTCAATCCATGATGTCTAATTAATTCTTGACGGGTTTATTTTTATGTATATGTATGTAAGTATGTATGTATATATATATATATATATATATTCTCTTCTTTGATTTTTGTTCTGTTTGTTTTTTTCATATAGTTATTTGTTTTTCTGCTTAATTTGTGTGCTTTAGTTGTCATTTTTTGTATTATTTTTAAATTATGTTAGCTTCATTTTCTTTTGTTTTACTCCTCACGTTGAGGGGAGGTCCGTTGTATAAGCCTGTGGCTTCTTGACTTCTCCGGTCACATTTCTTATTTTTATCTAGATTTTATGAAGTTTTATGTATGTGCAAATAAATAAACATAAACATTTTACAAGAACACACTAATTCCAAATTGTTTCCCAACTGATACAATGACACATGATGTTTAAACCTTCGCCAGCTAATATCTTCCTTGCATAGTGTTTTGTTTTTGTTTTTAAAAGGCAGACGGATCCTTGGACATTTTATAGCAGATTTGCTGACAGGGATTAAATCTAAACCTAGACTAAAGAACAAATTCCTTAAAGATGTCCTGGTCTAGTACTACGTTAACTCCATGTCTTAATCCTTGCATTTCAGTTTTAGTAACATCACTAAAAGGTACTTTCAAACAACTATAACTATCAAAAGCTTTACAGCATTTTGATACAAATATTTAAACACAAACACTTGCTACAGTTTGATTCATTGCTTGAACCTGTGCTCATGTGCATGTATTAAAAAATATATATTTTTGCTGAATTTTCATCCGACAGCCAAATAATGAAATAATAAATAAAAAGCCTGACACTTAAAGGAGCAATATGTAGCACTGACAGCTAGCATTTAAAAGGAGTATCAGCAGTCCAAATTCAAAACAATGGAGCCGTGGCCCATCAGCTCCTCCGGTGTGACTGATAGCAGTTAGCACACGTCTTCGCAATTTGAGGGTTACCTTCTAGTCACGACTGCGTTAGCCTCTGGCCACCAGCAGTAGTTGGAATCACTTCTCCGTCTGTATGTCTCAAATACTCGCTACCTTGATAACCCAGCTGCACACGGACCCCGGAGAGATGTGCCGAGGCTTTTCAGGTCGGGCAGAATCTAACACTAACGTTATCTCTGTTGATCCAGTTGGTTAGCTTGCTTCCATGGTTGCAGAAGGCTGTGTTTGTATGCCAATTTGTTTCATATGTGGCAACGGGGTGTTGAAATGGGCAGTGGACGGGATCACACCAGCCAAAACAAAAACAGACGTTTCGGACCAGAATGTAAATTGCAAAGGAACTTACTGGCTTTAGACTTACACTTAGCATGTTCCCTTAATCGCTGATGACATATCATGGACATTTGATGATTTATTACAGTAAATATGTTACATATTGGTTGGTTAATGAAAAGTTTAATGTTGTAATAAGATATTAGGTCAATGGTCACAGTTGCAGTCTGCACAAAAATGGTCAATGACATCAAAACTCCCTCATAATAAAGCCTGGTAAGGCAGGACATGATTTGTCAGATTTGTCTGATTGTCCACTCATATTTCTTTGAAACTTTGAGCTTCATAAAATTCTGCTGCATGCAAACAAGGCAGCTAGTGCATTCAGCAGATGAGGTGATCAGTTAACATTTACATTTGACAGACTCTCTCCTCTTAAAAGGTGGAGTCAGCGATTCTGGAGAAACATTGTTGATATTTGAACTCAACACCCAAACAGATACTAATAATAGATTTACGGTCCCTCTCACTCCCACTACCTTTCTCTTTTAATTAGGGCTGTCAAAGTTAACACAATAATAACGCGTTAACACCATTAATTTCTTTAATGCTTTAACGCACTTCGATCTTTCGGAGGTTGCAGCGGACTCAGATGTAATACTAGAATGAAGATACTGGTATCATGTGAAACTAAAAACTAGTTTTTTAGTTTGTTACCAACTTGGCAACTTTTTTGCTATATTTATCGTCTTTTCAGACCCTCTTGGCGACGTTATTTCTAAAAAGCGAGAAATTAATTATTCAACTAGAAAATTTAAGGAATCCATTAGCACCAACCATATCATGCTAGCTTGTTGCAAAGGAAGCTAAACAACACTCCAAACTTATGCTAAATCTTGGCGAGGAAAAATTTGCATGTCCATTTTCAAAGGGGTCCCTTGACCTCTGACCTCCAGATGTGTGAATGTCAATGGGTTCTATGGGTACCGACGAGTCTTCCTTTTACAGACATGCCCACTTTATGATAATCACATGCAGTTTAGGGGCAAGTCATAGTCAAGTCAGCACACTGACACACTGACAGCTGTTGTTGTCTGTTGGGCTACAGTTTGCCATGTTATGATTAGAGCATATTGTTTTATGCTAAATGCAGTACCTGTGAGGGTTTCTGGACAATATCTGTCATTGTTTTGTGTTGTTAATTGATTTCCAATAATAAATATATACATACATTTGCATAAAGCAGCATATCTGCCCCCTCCCATGTTGACAAGAGTATTAAATACTTGACAAATCTCCCTTTAAGGTTCATTTTGAACAGATAAAAACTGTGTGATCAACTTGCGATAAATCACGATTAACTAAGACCAAACAGAGTCAGGGCTGTGTATGAACACCAGAGTTTTTTTCCAGCGCCCACATAGAACAGACAGCTAGCGGACAGTGAGGAGATATTCTCAGAATTTAACAAAAAGTGGATTGGATTAGAATTGCTCCTTTAAAAGCCTTGCTGCTCAGCATTCACAATTTGACAACATTATCAGATCAAGTGACAAAAAGCATAAGTCACAATTTCTCAAATTTCAAGTGTTGCTCTCTTATAAAAAAAAGAACGATCCAATCAGACCAATGTCCAAACTTCCTCATGTGGTTTGACTGAGCTTGTAGTGATACAGTATGATATAAAGCTTTTGTGTGTGTCTGGACATGATGTTGTTACCTGCAGCCTGTCCTGTCTTGGCCAGCAGCCCACCGAGCTCCAGGATGCTCTGCTCTTTAACACGCACCGCCTCCTCATCACTCTCCTGGATGTCCCGCTTCACTACAACACACACACATATAATGATGATGTAATCTGATCCGTATTGACACAAATCACCGTGATATACCAACAGTGACAATGCTGATGTTACACTCTATCCATCTGTCTCTAGAGACTAGTATTAAGTCACTATATATGCATATATCATGGAGAGGTTGGATCTGTCTCTAGAGACTAGTATTAAGTCAGTATATATATATATATATAAGTATATATATATATATATATATACTTATATATATATATATATATGAATGGGTTGAAAGGCAGGCAGCCAGGTGACGAAGCTGTCACATTAAACAATAAACGATCAGAACATAATTCCGATGTAATAATCCACATCAGACATCAGATGGTACATGAACATCAACTGTAGGTTGTGGCACAGTAGCTGGTGTTGACAGAGTCAACTCAGTTTCACGTTGATGTCCAGGTCGGCCTGACTGACATCTGACCAGACGAGCTGTTAGCTGCTAACAGCGGTGGCTGCATGCTAATGCTAACGCTAACTAGCCAGCTGTCACACTAGCTGCTGTCAAATGAATGAGTCGGGCTAGCTACCGTTAGCTTGTCTGCTAAGCTAGCCGGTATGCTGCTAGCCGGCTAGCCCGCTGCTGCTGACTCACTGTGCAAGCAACGAGAAGAGAGAGCCGGCCAGCACTGGGCGTGCTAACTTAGCTTAGCATGCTAACTTAGCTTAGCATGCTAACTGTAACTGCTCCCCATCTGATGGAGGGCTGTACAGCTCCGGTGTCTGAGCGGATGCTTATTGTCTCTCTAGTGCCGTATTGTGTCGGTTATATTTACCTATAGAATGTAAGATATCGATAGAGGCATTCCGGTCTGTTCCCAGAAGAGACTGTGCTCTCTGAAACTCAGCCACTGCCGCGGCTGCCATCTTTCCTCTCTCTCTGCCTCCGCTCTGACTCGGCTCTACTCGGCTCTGACTCGGTCTGCCTCGTTGTTTTCCGGTCAGGTCGTTCTCTGACTCGGCTCTGCCTCGTTGTTTTGCGGTCAGGTCGTTCAAATCACGGTTCACATGGTCGGAGCAATGCTGCCCTCTACCGGTGATGGAGAGTTCTGCACGCCCAGATGTGCATGCACTTGCAAAACACTAGTGGACTATTGGACTGTCGGGTTCATAAACGTAAATGTATATTCTATTTTATTGTCACACATTGTACATAACGCAGCACATAGTGAAATTCAGCTACCGCATTTAACCCATCCTGATATATATATATTGGGAGCAGTGGGCAGCAACTATACAGCACCCAGGGAGCAGGTTTAGGTGATCAGTGCCTTGCTCAAGGGCACCGCGGCAGTGCCCAGGAGTGCCACTGGCACCTCTCCGGCTACCAGTCCACACTCAACACTCGGTCCGTGCAGGGACTTGAACCGTAAACCCTCCGGTTCCCAAGCTGAGTCCCCGAAGACTGAGCTACTGCCGCCCCAATTATTTTTGCATTAATTCTGATAGATTTGATAGACGTTTATAGCTTATGATTATGTGGAGTGATCAAGGTTTCTTTGCACGCTAGGAACAGAGTTTCATTGATTGGATAAGTCTGAAATTTGCAGGGTTTTCTTAATTAATCTGGCAGTATTTCCACAGGCGAAGTTTCCTTGTCCTTATGTTATAATTAGATCTTTAGCCACATGCCAAGAAATTAACATTGAATATGAAATTAAGATGAAGTTGCCATAAATATGTGCTGGTAACTCCACTTGATCTGACAGACAAAAGCGTGGATGCATTATCGCCGGAGCTGATTTTGTAGCTGCGGAAATATGTATCCCCTAGTATTCAGAGTGAAATTCACTCTGTCAAGCCAGAGAAGCCCAACAAATACAGGGAAATGTTGCATCAGCCAAAAAAGACATTTCAAAATATAAATATGTTTTCTTGAAATCATTTGTCCATCTGTAGTGTGCACTGTAATAGAAGCGTTGCATTTTGGAGCTTACAGTTACATAGGTGGTTAGGGACAAATTGAAAAGGTTGACTTGTCGGCCAGACTCCAGTCAGCAACTTCAGGTCCATTACCATCCTCAAACCATAGAATCACACACAGTATTATACCTCAGACAGGAGGCAAATAGAGTGAAGTTTCAGCAACTTCTAGAATGGAAGTTCAGCAGTCTTAAGTAACTTGAATTTCCTAATTGTTTCCATGAAAATACTTGGCACTAGTAAAATGATGCATACACTACATTCATCATGACCATTGGTTATGAAATGGTAGTCAGAGAGGGGGTAGCAGACCGTACAATAAAGAGCATCAACACATTAAATATAAAAAATAGTCTTTATTTCACAAAACAACAGAGAGCATAAAACAGTAAAACTCAAAATCAGACGAGTTAAGGTCACTCATAGCTGCTTTCACAGGACAATGGACAGGTAGTCACACACCTGGAAGCAGAGAAAACAGTAAAGTTGTGATGGCAAAGAATCCATCCGTCACCAGTGACACTACTGTTATTGTGTGTCATACCGATTATTATTCTATTGGAGAAACTGGGTCAGTCTAGTAGCAGAGAACATATGTGGGCAACAGGCCAGTACATACATAACAACAGGGAAAATACAGCACTTCATTACAACAAAAGGGCCTAAAGGCCAATGGAAAAAATCCTCTGAAGCACAGTTGAAACGTCTGTACAAAAGACTTGGCAGTGACCGTACCTTGCAGCTTATCATCAGGTTGGGGGAGCTGTCTGTGTTGGGAGCTACAGAGAAAACAGGGTTGTGGAGACAGTCCTCCATGTGCTCCGACACCCTGGACTCCAGAAGAAGCCGCAGGACATCGGGGGTGATGTTCTGATTCTAAAGACGAGGTGTACAACATGCAGCATCTTAAGCAAAGCCATTACTTAATTACTCAATTGAACCCTGGGCTTTTTTTGCTCTCTTCCTTTACATACTGGCTTTTAATAGTCACCACATGTGTAACCAGGCATGACATATATCCAACTATACCCTTTAAGAAAAACTAAAACTAAATTAAAATGATATTTCCTGGTCAAAAAACGAATAAAAATAAAATAAAAATGAAAGCAACTTAATTTCAGTTTTATTTTTTTAGCTATAATATATCAGTACCGAAAAAAGGAGACAGCACGAATCTCCGTCAACTCTTGTGACATTGAACCACAGAAACCGAATGGACTCGGCATTCCAGGAGATGGCGCTATGCCACCACTGCATCACATCGGACACTAAAACAGCACGAACATTAAACATTATGGCCATTCCTACACAGTTCTCCAACCATGTATTTTGTATGTATATGTAGCTACATACTTCTGAGCCATTATACCTGTCCCTAACAAAAACAAAAACTAATTGAAAATTCAAAACTATTATAACCATGACTCCTGTTTGGGGGATAATCATGATTCAAGTTTTAAAACTCTAAAATGGAAAATACTGTATAATGTTATTTTGGCCTGTATATTATGTATTATATATTATATTTAGGCAATTTTGCATTATTAAAAGTGTGCCGAATTAGCTATTAGCAGTTCCTATATATATATATATAGATATAGATATAGATCACACCGGCAATATTTGCCCTATCTGTTTATATCACGTTTATAGCTTATTTTGTATATTGGTAGAAATTCAATTTGTTATTCTTATTTTATTCTAACGTTTTTATCTATTCTTTTGTTTTTATACTGTTTGACTTTCACCAACAAAACCAAAGCAAATTCCTATTGTATACTTCTTACACCTGGCAATAAACACGATTCTGATGTCTGTGTGTTCAGATTTGCCTGAGTTATGAGTGACAGGTGTCCTCATTTGTCCCTTATTTTTGATAGGATAGAGCAGGGGTAGGTAACCTTGGACACCAGTGGCACACTAGCAATAAGTGTGCAAGAGAGTTTTGGAAATGTTGTAGTGCCCTCTCATCTGCATGCCAAACGGCCTCTTTCACAGCCATTGGAAGTTGTGCGGCCTGTTAATTACCGTAGTTTGATTGATTTTTGTCCCCACCCTCATCAGCGAAGACCCGCCCTACGCTGCCTCTGATTGGCTAGTACTCGTCTTCACAGAATTTATCAAATTTGTTGCTGAAGAACAAGACTTGTTGAAGGTTGGTAGGGCTGATGATTTTAACTCAGATATGGATGTTTTCATACGCATGGCAGCCTTTTTGTATAGCTCTCATACAGAATTACTGTGCAATGTCCAGAATTATTTCTTTTAAATGTTGCTATGCACGTTGCCTATACAGATGGAATAAAATGACAGATTGGTTGGAGATTTTCATTTTGATGTAGTGTCATATGGTGCCTTCAAAAATGGAACTCGTGAGCCGTGTTCACAACATGGGAAGTCTAGTACAAGATATGCTTGGCATTCAGGTGGTTAACTCGTGATAACGCCGCTGCTAACCAACGGCAATATTAACGTTACTGTCGGCATCTAGAACAATTTAGCCAGCTAGCAAGCGGGTAACATAATACAGGAAATGCAAAGGCATAATGACAGAGGAAAGAGATGAGGCCGGTGAGAATATCAACATTTTCCTCAGACATATTATACAATTACATAGAATTACAACATACGACTAAAATTACTAATATTCACTTATTATGTACCGAAAAATAAACTTCCATGTCCTCCGCCATTTCTGACAACGTCAGTAAACACGTCACAACTCGTGAAGCTTTCAGAAACCACATGGGATGGGGGGGCGTTCATATGGACTCTTCTAGTGAACACCGTAAACACAAACCCATTTGAAGGCACCAACTATTAAAGGGACTGTTTGTAATTTCTTACACGTATAAATCATTGTGGGTCGGTGTCCCATGCTCGCTCGCGTGTTGCTACGCTGTTCAGACTCAGACTCCAACACAAACTACAGTGAAGCACCAAAACCTCTTGGTTGTATCTAGTGAAGCCCGTCTGTTAAACAGTGTTGGCCGCGGTCGGAGGATGCGGGGGAGACCGTAGCTTTGGTCTCCAGGACCGAAGTCTCTGAGGTACTCTGCTCCTCTGCCTGCCTTCACTCACACACCGCGCTCGTTCTCGCTCCACTCTCACGTGCATGCGCGCGCACTCCACACTGCAGAAGAGTTAGTAGCTCTGAGAATATCTAGTGAATGTTCAGTGGACGTTTGTGCAGAAATAACTGCTGCACCTCCTCCAGACCAACAGAGGTTTCCCGTGTCTTGTGAAGTGACGGGGCTCCGCAGAGAGAAACGTTATCGTCTCCGACCAAAACTCCGGTGTCTCCCCTGTTCCTTCTGACCGCGGTCGGGAGGCTGAGGCAGGAAAAGCCAACACTAGGATCAGCAGTGATTCATGGAGAGACCTTCGTCTGGTCAGCTAACATTACTGCCAAGCAGCTGAAATATAGAGTGATATTGTGCTTTTAGCTGACGTGTGTCGCCTCACTGTGTTGAGCGATGCTCGTTCATGTCTATGTACAGCGAGGACAAGTGTGAGCAACAGGACGCTGACTTTCGTTGACTTAACGGCCACAGGTGTCGTTGTTAACAAGACATTTCTGATTCTTACAAAGTCCCTTTAAACTGAACGTTATCCTTAATGTTGATGTATTGTTGTGAGCCATACACTGATTCACAAAAACATTTTTTAAAAATGGCACTTCATATCAATAAGGTTGCCGACCCCTGGGATAGAGTTTATCAAACGAACTAACCTTAGTGTTAATGTACAGTCCACAGGGGCAGGAGATGAAATAGTTGTTGATGGTCAAGTTGTTCCTGCCAGACAAAAAAAAACATGCTAAAGTTGAATCATAAACTATCACTGGTTGAAAATTGTGTTAGTGTGACTTTAGATTAGTATTAAAAATGAGTAGATAAATATGCAAAAATATCATCCTTTGTCACTATGTTATGTTATAGCAGTCATCTGCAGGACTCACGTGTGACATATGGGGCAAATAATATGCGTCTCCTCCATCCCCTCCACAACAGATGATATGCACTGCTGCTCAAACTGCAGGTTCCTCTCGTATTCTTCAATAATAGACATTTCTGGGGCACAAAGAAGAGGATACACAACATTAGTAGGGACTCAAAAGCAACATCTTCCTTGTTTCCAGTGCATCCGCAGATATATCTCAACCCTGCTGCAAGTAAAACTGTATAGAATAATTTACAGATCCATTTATTTTACTGGACATTCGTCTTAATATCTACAGTCAGGAGTTTGGATTTAAAGCTGGAGTAGGCAGGTTGGAGCAAATATGACTAAAAATGATCATGTTCCTCTGTGTCCTACGGTGCTCCTAATGGCATCTGCAAGATGTCACAGACCGGAGGAAAACAACCAATCAGAGCTGAACTGGAGCCTTGCCGTCTCTGAGCAGCTGTCAATCACTCGCAAACTTTGTTCAAACGGTCAAACTAGGAAGCGTTGATCAAATATGAATCAATATTCTGTTACTGTAATGCCTATTTCTTTTCTTACTTATTACTTTTTCAGAAACATCTTGTAGTGCACTGTTTAGCTGTAACATGAGAAAGTTTGTTACCCGGCCGCCATGTTGAGATCTGCTGAAGAAATACCAAGCACCGCCCACCAGTCGGAGCAAACTTTCTCATTTTATAGCTAAACAGTACACTACAAGATGATTCTGAGAACATTTTATTTGAGAAATAGGCATTACAGTAACAGAATATTTATTCATATTTGATCAGCGCTGCCTAGTTTGACCATTTGATCAGAGATTGATTGACAGCTGCCTCCGTTGAATGAACAGCCAATAGGAACGCTCTCTCTCTCTCTCTCTCTGAAATGACCTGTGATTGGTCAAAGTCTCCCGTCACGGGCTAGATTTTCTAAAGCCTGAAAACAGAGCCATGAGGAGGAGCAGAAGTCTAGTTATCTGTCAGAACACTTGAATTACAATATGCTGAAAGGTTATTATGGATTTTTTGCCCAATGATGCCAAAGATATTCTGCCTACTGCCACTTTTAACCCCGCCCCACCAAAAAATTTAAATGATTTATAGAAATGTATTACCATGAGACATTAGTTCCTGTTGGATTTCTTCCAGTACTGCTAGTTCATCGTACTCCTTCATGACACTGAACATCTGCTTATAAAAGAAGAGACAGCAGACCTCCACTAGGTTATACTGTAAAACTCATACAGATAATTCAACTCTACAAGTCCACTCCACATGATGACACCCCAGGTCTTTGCTCTCCAATTCACTCATTCATTATTGAGTGCAGTTCTTGATTTGCTGATTTCTTTTGAAGACAGACTTATTGTGAAACTGTGTTTTTATCAAAGGCGCAGTGCGATCTACACAGTACAGGGAGCTCTCTCTGGGACCACACACACCTGACAGAGCTCAGAGTTACACAGAGAGAGACCCAGAGACAAACAGAAAGACAAGAGACAAGCCTAGAAATAGCTAACGTTACAGAGAGCCAAGAGTAGAGAAAGTATACCTAGTTAGAGAAAAAGAGCGAGAGAAATAGTGACAGAGAGAGACCGACCTCTGCCATGCCCTCTGACCCCTCTGACCCCCACAGCGAGGCCAGTCTCCGGTCCTCTGCCTGCAGGGCAGTCCACTCCTCCTCCATCACCTCCTGGACGATGACGGAGGCCCCGGAGCCGGAGCCCCTCTGCTGCTGGCTCTCTCCCACCTGACGGTATCTCTGCAGCAGCCTGGACCGGCTGTTCTTCAGCCTGTCTACACAGCGCTGCAAGAGACAACACATACAGACCAGAAGTGTTAAAGACTGAGAACCAAGAAGCAGCTGCGCCTCCACATGCTTAGATATTTAACAATATCCTCCTCACAAACACTTACCATACACTTCCACGCAACACACACACACACACACACACACACACACACACACTTGTCTTTTCTGATATATTTACTGTATTGTTATTATATATATCTTGTCCTAATTGTTTTGTTATCACTATGATGTAGTCATATTATGTCTTTATATTAAACTAGTCTCTAGGTGGAGGCTTCAGATCAGCCCAGTGGGTTGTTTGTCTCTTCCTGCACTGAATATTATTCATTTATTTCTTTGTTATGTTGCATTGTCTGAAATTGTGCAAAACAAATAAACAACAAACATGCTAACGCTAGCTAGCTACCTGACAAGTTAACGTGCTGTCTCTCACCTGGCGGTAGGTTTCTTTCCATGGCGGAGTCGTCCCTTTATAAAGTGAGCGGTGTCTGTGCAGAGCATCCATCTCTACTGCTACTGGCGAGGGTAAAGTGACATCAATAAAAAGACTTGTTCCAAACTAACTGGCTAACATTGAGGAAGACTTCTAAACCAAAACACTTCAGCTTTTAACCCCGTGACCCGGAAGTTGATTTGCGCTGCGGCGGATTGCATGGTGGGATATGTAGTTCTGTGCTGCCAAAAAATGGTTGAACTGCCAGCAGAATGCCAGCAGCAGTTATGAAGGTAGGAATGACTCAGAGACAAATGCCATAGTCGGGATTTTAGAAAATGAGTCCAACTGTGAAAGAGTGAGTGAATAAAGAGTTTTTCTTGTGCAAATTTGATTTCTTTACATGCTCTGAATGCTGTTTCAAAGCCAGTAATAACATCATAGTGTAGATTTATTATTAACGACTACAATATTTATTAATGAAGTCGTAATTGTTGTGTTAGCCTAAAAGTGGTAAAACTTTAAGTCTAAAATTGTGGAATCAGCCTATAAAGTATCAACCATGTGTTGGAAAAACAATCAAACGATTTAAAAAAAATAGTACTTTGTCTAATTGGATTTCTATGCACAGTCTATTTGAATACAGTTGAACCATCAGAAACTACTAACTACCTCAGATGAACCTACTCCCAAACACTGCATAACCACCATGGTTCCACATGTTTTTTCCAGTTTACTACAAATCAAATGTTGCTCTACTTTACATTTCCACCGACTATTTTCCAAGTCATGGTTTAGTGTTTTATATGTTCAGTTTGATTTTTTTTTTCTTTTTCTTTCTTTTTTCTCCAATTGTTGCCACGCAATAATCAACTTGCAGAGGACTGAACCTTGCTTAAAGGTGACATATTATGCGAAATGCACTTTTTCATGGCTTTTCAACATAAATATCCCCGGTGTGTAGAAACAATAAAGACCACCCTCACTCAATAAAGACCACCCTCACTCTTTTTCTCCTGCTCCATCTATCAGAAAAGTAGTCATATTTGCTGCTGGATATGATGTCCCGTAGGGTGCTGCAGGAATGAGTCCTAAAACCCAGAAATGAGTTAGTATTTTAGCAATTCCATGTCCCTTGTCTTGAAGTCATAGGATTTGGCACCATCTAGTGGTGTGGTTGCAGATTGCAACCAACTGAGTACCCCTCCGCTCACTCCTCCCTTTCCAAGACTGTGGTAACGTGAGTCGTAGAGTGCAAAACCGTGGTAACGCCGTTCACCTCGCTCAGAGGCCTACCTTACCATATAACACGACTTTAGGAGCAACGGAAGTCAGACGGCGGCTGGCGGTACCACAGGATTTGCACTCTGCAACTCACGTTACCGCAGTTTCACAAGCCGGTCGGAGAACTACGGTGGCCTTCAAGTAATATAAAAACGTGAAAGGCTCTCTCTAGAGCCAGTGTTTGGTTTGTCTGTTCTGTGCATGGCGCAGCAATATGGCTTATTACCTCCGCCAAGGCCAAAGGCCTAGGAAGGAGGTTACGTTTTCACCGGCATTGGTTTGTTTGTTGGTTTGTCCGTTTGGATGATTACTCCAAAAGTCCGTGATGGATTTGAATGTCATTTTTTGGTGGCGATCCAGATCATGATCTGGCTTCGGGAATTGTTTTTAATAAATCCGCTCAGCCTGTGCATTAACACCACAGGCTGAAGCAGGAAAAGCCAACACTAGGATCAGCATTGATTCATGGAGAGACCTTCATCTGGTCAGCTAACATTACTGCCAAGCAGCTGAAATATAGAGTGATATTGTGCTTTTAGCTGACGTGTGTCACCTCACTGTTTTGAGCGATGCTCGTTCATGTCTATGTAGAGCGAGCACAAGCGCGAGCGACAGGACGCTGACTTTCGTTGACTTAACGGCCACAGGTGTCGCTGTTAACAAGACATTTCTGATTCCTACAAACAGTCCTTTTAAGTTAAATATCTGACTAGGTCTTGCATCACTGTCACAGCCAAATAATAATTTACTGCTACTAAACATTGTCAGTCTTGAAGTTTGACAATGAATTGAAGAAACTAAGCCATATAATAATAAGAAGTCTGGGCGTTTAGCAGGGAGCTGCTGCACCTCATCCAGGCTGTCTAATGAGTGCGTGGCAGTGACGTCACACAGAGGGGCGGAGTGAGATGCTCCTCCGCTGCGCTCTCTCTCTCTCTCTCTCACACACACACACACACACACACACTGCTGGATCCTCACAGGTGAACACACACATGCCTCTAACTTGGAGCGCTTTACGGTCATTTAACCAACAGGGAAGTCACGGTAAACTTCTATGCGGCTGGTGTAGAGTAACAGCTCGGTTTCACGGTGTGGTGACGCGGTGAATGCATCTTCATTTTCTGTGAGAACTGCTGAGCTCCTAACAGGTGTTGGGACAAGCGTCCTGCTCGGAGAGACAACATGTCCAGTAGGAAACACGCAAATGCTGCGGGAAAGTGAGTATACAGCCAACTATAACATTCACTGACTCTACACAAGTTTGGCTTTTCCTAAAGTTCTGATATCTTGGCCGTTTCTTCGCTGCCTGTATATCAGCAGTAATAGGATAACTGTGAAAAACAAGCTGTACAGGAACTATTAGATTAATATATTAAAGTCACCCTCCGCTGCACAAGGAAACACTAGTTTAGTCCTCGTTTCCTTGTCGTCTGTCGACGTACTTCATTCTTGTCACAAAGTAGTTCCAACTCCAGACAGCAGCAGGGTCTTGGTAAGCAGCTGGACTGATGACACTTGTTTTTTATGATAATATTAGAATAATTATAATATCATAATTCAATATGATTGATGATTAATATATTTATGGCATAACACAGGTGTTGCAGCGTGTTGGGTGATGATGTGTTCATGTGTTTAGTGGAAAGACGGTTTACTTTGGCAACTTTAAAGTGGCCATTTTCAAAATTGATGTTATTCCTATATGGTCTAAGACAGTCTCAAAAATATTACCATTACAAACATGAACAACTCTCTCCCAAATCCAAAAACTAGAGTGCTAAAACTCCAATGTGTGATGTCATTGGGTATAAAGTGTGGAACAGCTCAATAGACAATGAATTGGGAAAGATGTTGATACTGAGGGCAGCTGGTGTATGGGGACATTTTCTGTTTCACAACTGAGAACACTACAATAGAATAAAGCTCATCTGGGTTAGGGCTGGGCAATACATAGATGTTATATTGATATTGTGATATGAGACTAGATACCGTTTGAGATTTTGAATATGGTGATATGGCGTAAGTGTTGTCTTTTCCTGGTTTTAAAGGCTGCATTACAGGAAAGTGATGTCATTTTCTGAACTTACCAGACTGTTCTAGCTGTTCTATTACTAGCTTTTACCCACTTAGACAATATATATATATTAACATGTATTATATGTTAAATTAATTCTATCAACATTTACTGATATTTATTTATCAAAAATCTCATTGTGTAAATATTTTGTAAAAGCACCGATGTCAACCTTACAATATCGTCACAATATTGATATCGATGTATTTGGTCAAACATATCGTGATATCTGATTTTCTCCATATTGCCCACCCCTAATTTGTTATAAAAAAAGAAAACAAACATTCAGTGTCTCCCATTTATTGTCTATGGGGCAGCTCCAGACTTTATACCCTATGACATCACAAGTTTGACTTCTCTGGTTTCTGGCTTTGAGAGAGAGTTGCACATACATTGATTGAACTTTCCTCGGCCATGGTAATAACATATTGGAATTCTTAATTTAGATGGTGTTCCCCTTTAAAGACCTAAATTCTGGAGCTGCTCCATAGACAATGAAAATGCTGACATTGAATGTTTGTTTTCTTTTTTATACCCAAATGAGCTTTATTCTCTTGTTCTCAGTTTTAGCACTCTAGTTTTTGGATTTGGGAGAGAGTTTTTCATATTTGCTAATATTTTTCGACTGTCTTAGAACATAGGAATAACATGTATGAATTTTGAAAATGGGCGTAGTTCCCCTTTAAATGAACCTGTGAACCTCTTACCTGCACCACACATGGATCCTGTTTTTATCAGTGCGCACCGTGCTGCTGCTGACTTCCCCTCTACCCCCTATACTACACATTTGCTTTGTATTCATCCGTGTCTGTGTTTTTGCGGCAGCTCCTCACAGATGACTCTGAAGGAGTGCCTGGATGAGTGTATGGAGGCCTTGGATCTCTTCCTTAACAACCACTTCAGTGAGAGCCTGGAGAGGCTGCGGCCAAGGTAACCGAATAATCCATGAGTCATGTTTGGCTCCACAGAGGTTTGAACCAGCTGAGGATCAGGTTGAAATGTACTGTATTCTAAGTTTTAGCGCAATTACGATAATGTCAGCTGTATTTGGTCTTGTGTGATATTAATAAACTTCTGTGGTGTGAACTGTGAAGTAGTGTACTTCCTGTTAGCCAAGACACAAGGGTGGCCCGGGGTTAATTCTCCAGGATATGAGGTGTTTGCTGAAGCTGACGCCCAAGGTCTAACAGATTCAACAGCCAACAGAATGGCAGCCCTGCAAAATAAACAATAGGCACAAGACAGACTGGGACAGCAGAGGAGATAGGAAGAATAAAGAGAACCACATATTTACTCTTATCATTTCTCAACAGGAAAATGCGTAGGTCATACAGTAGCTATCCTCTTTACATTGCCTCTGTTTGCTCACAGTATGATGATGTGTACAATGTTGATCCTGCGACTCCATGTCTCCTATGTAGAGTGAATGAGAGTATGTACCACGCTCTTATCTACGCCACAGTGCTGGAAATGCAGGCCATGATGACTTTCCAGCCCGATGACATCAGCAACGCGGGGAATACCATGAAGAGTGCACAGGAGGTCTGCCAGAGGTCAGGATGTCTCGTGAATGTAGATTATTTTCTCCAGGTTTAAACAGATCATCATTTTACTCATTTCATAGATTGGGATTATTCTCTAAAGTGCTGCTAACTCTTCTTCCCCAGTCCATGAGCCATAAGAGGCAAATTTACATGAGTGCATTTACATGGCCAATTTGACTATGTTTGCATGAGAGAAGCCAATAGCGGCTACTAAGATAGCGAAAAAGGGACACTTGATGTAATTAGTGCATGCTTGTTGTCAGCAAATATGTGCTTTGCAGGAGTAGTAACACCATTTCTTTTTTTTTGGTGTTTCAGGTTTCGACGGAAGTCCCCAATTTTGGCTAACAAGTCAGTCGGGGAATCACTCACTGAAGGTAAAAGGCTTGAATGTCTCTCTTCTTTTTTCTTTTTTTAAGGAAAGTCCATCCAAAATTAGTAAATGTTACGGAAAAAATGTATAATTTACGTTGAATTTTCCTTATTTCAATGGCGACGTGTTTGTGTACCGAGTGTTCATTATGTCATATATCCAGTACATTTCCAATGCAGTTTGATAGCAAATTTGTTTAACCTACAGTATCTAAAAGGGTACATGCTAATTAACTTGGTGTTGACAACTTCTCCATATCAATAGTAAGGACTTTTTTTGCAGTCTTACAGTTGTTCACTGACATTCAACGTCCATAGAGAAAACAGCTCTGTGAAGCTGTACTTAGGCACAGCGCTGTTTTAAGCTAAATACTAGCATTAGCATGCTGACACGCTCACAACGACAATGCTAACATAAAGATGTTTTGCAGGTGCAGTATATTGTTTACCATGTTCACCATCTTGGGTTAGTGAGTTAGCATGCTAACATGCTCACAATGACAATGCTAACATATGGGTGTTTAATGTTTTCCGTGTTCACCATCTCAGTTTAGTGTGTTGGCATGCTATTTTTGCAACACTTTTGCAAATGTGTGTGTGTGTGCAAGTCATTATACCCTTAAATCTACTCGATGCATAGTCAGGTGGAAGACAAAAACGAATGGAAGATTAAGTCTGGAAGCTCTTGTCTGATAGATCAACCGTATAGTAACATCTGGCTGGATCTGATGCTTTATTGCTTGTTGACTATGATCATTTAATGTTATTTATTACTAAATGTGTATGTGTTTATGGATGTGTTTTTGCAGTGCAGCTTCATGCTGAAGTGTGTTACGCAGAGTGCCAACTCCAAAGAGCTGCTCTCACCTTCCTACAGGTGCAGTAGTCTAAACTTCTTTTTTAAAACACAGAAATTAACTGTATATCCTGATATGTTTGTATGTATGTGACATTACACCCCAGTTTCCACATTATCCAGGTTTTCAAGACTGTGTATCATTTAGATAGTGTGTAGTGAATATATGGCGTGAAAATTCCACTTAGGCCATCTTCTATTTGTGGAATGAAGTCTAATCCAAGCACCTCAATTCAAATTCATTCATACCCTCTTATTTATTTATTTATTTTTATTTTTTTGCAGGATGAGAACATGGTGAGTTTTATCAAAGGAGGGATCAAAGTACGAAACAGTTACCTAATTTACAAGTAAGTAATGAGCGCCAAGGCTGTATACATTATCTGACTATTTAATGCCATCGCAAAACACATTTGTAAGGTTATTATTAAAGGAGCACTCCACTTTCTAAAGAATAACCCTAATGATGTCATAGTGATGTCATCAGGGTTATCTCAGTTTGGATTTGGAAACTCAATTTAATCATAGAAAGTCTCCATTTCAAACTGGGAGTGTGGAGTATAACGGCGTATTAGGGCCACTGTAGGTTTCAAAAAAAAAATGCCGCCGGGGGAGGGGAGGTGGAAAAAAAACTTGGGTGGGACTAAAGTCATAAATTGACGGGGAAAAATTCGCAAATTTATGAGAAAAAATGTTTAATATTCTCTGAGGTTATAAAGTCATAAATTTGCGAGAAAAAACTCTGAAATTTTGCAACACCATTGGTACGACAGCCACCATATAAATTTCGTTTCACCTAGTGTCATTATGGTAAGGATGGCCTCTGAGCAAGGTGAAGGTCCTGAAAGAACCTAAACAAATACTTGTTTTCTTTCATGTTCTTTTGGTGTTATTTTATGAACATAATGCTGACACTGGTATGCATTGTACTTTATCCTCATGTTAGACCTATTGTATGATTTATTTTGCCAATGGGTTATCAGATATATCCTAAAGATTGCTGTTTCCGATGTCCTCTCTGACGGAAAGCTTCTGAGCAAGGCAAAGGTCCTGAAAGATACATACACATGTTGTCTTTCATGTTCTTTCATGAATATAAATAAATACTAATATAGTTAATATATTTTGGTCCAACCTTGCAAAGTGAGGCGATGTGGTTCCTTGACTATTCTCGTAAATTTGTGACTTTAATCCCGGATAATTTCTGAGTTTTTTTCTCGCAAATTTATGATTTTTTAATCTCAGAGAAAAGTTTCGTAAATTTGTGACGGAATATTACCCCCCTTCCCGGCTCTGTTTTTTTTTTTTGGGGGGGGGGGGGGGGGGGGGGGGGGGTTATACCTACAATGGCCCTGATGTGATGTTGTACGGAGTATCAGGAAGGGAGGTTCTAAAAAAGATGGCATTGAGTTGCATTATGGGAAATGTAGGTGTTTTTTGGAGCTTGGGCTATACAAGGGACTAAAAGTCAGGATATCTTGGCCTCTGTTGCACAGATTTTGATCATTCTTTTATTTATTTGTATCTCAAAAGATTCCTAACCTTGTGGAAGTACAACATTAAATCGCTGGAGTACCCCTTTAAATTATTATTTATTTATTTTTTGCTTAGTCACATGTCATTATGTTTTACACCGTTGGGTTATTATGCTGAGCTGTGTTATTAAACAATTGACATAAATGCCTTTTTTTTATCCAGAGAACTGCATTCCTTCATAAAATCTCACAACTGTCTCAAAGGACCCAGCCACGTTCACTTAGAGGGAGGAATATCATTTGGAATAGGGGCATTTAATCTGGTACGTCACAAAAGTATCTTTGTATAAACACCATCGACTATATGTTGTGGGTAATCGTGTGTTTGTCCCATCCAGTTTATCAGGTCTTCCTTTATTCACAGACACTCTCTCTATTTCCTCCACGGATACTCAAAGTTTTGGAGTTTGCGGGCTTCTCTGGAGACAAGGTGTGATATATAAATTTCCTACGTTACGCATTCACTCGTTCACTGACACACTCATAAATGTTTACAGTACTACACGTGTGATCTTGTTTTAGGAATACGGTCTGTCTCTGCTGAATGATGGTGCAACAGGGATGAATCTGCGCTCCATGCTGTGCGCTCTGCTGCTGCTCTGCTACTACACCTTTCTCACGTTCATACTAGGTAGTGATGTACTCTGTCCACTCTTGATTGTGTGATAACCTGACACTGAACATTTCTGTACAATATATCCTGTCATATCACATTTCATGCCATATCATGTCTCTGTTTTATCCTCTCAGGTACAGGCGAGGGAGAGGTGACTGAAGCTGAAAGGCTGCTGAAACCTTTCCGTCTCCGCTACCCACGGGTGAGTGACAATAAGGTTCATCTGTTTACAGGATAAATCACTTTCTAGGAACAAACTGGTAATGAAGGTGTTAACACTGATGTGTGCTATTCAGCTGCAAATGTGGCCTCACAGACAGATATCATAAGAGTAGCTACTCATTATCTCTAACAAATGTATTTTTCAAAAGAACTTGTCATCACACAAACGTATGTTTGAATGTAAGCAGTTTTGGTTGGGTATTATGTTTTGAATAGGGCTGTCAAGCGATTAAAATATGTAAAATAATTTTATTTTACAATTTAATATACAATTTTTATCTGTTCAAAATGTACCTTAAACAAAGTTTAATACTCTTATCAACATGGGAGTGGGCAAATATGCTGCTTTATGCAAATGTATGTACATATTTATTATTGGAAATTAATTAACAACACAAAACAATGACAGATATTGTCCAGAAACCCTCACAGGTACTGCATTTAGCATAAAACAATATGCTCCAATCATAACATGGCAAACTGCAGCCCAACAGGCAACAACAGCTGTCACTGTGTCAGTGTGCTGACTTGACTATGACTTGCCCCCAAACTGCATGTGATTATCATAAAGTGGGCATAAAGGGGAGACTTGTGGGTACCCATAGAACCCATTTACATTCACTGATCTGGAGGTCAGAGGTCAAGGGACCCCTTTGAAAATGACCATGACGGTTTTTCCTCGCCAAAATTTAGCGTACGTTTGGAGCGTTATTTATTTACCACCTTCACGACAAGCTAGTATGACATGGTTGGCACCGATACATTCCTTATGTTTTTTAGTTTCATATGATACCAGTATCTTCTCTGTAGCTTGAAAACTGTGTGTCTGGCATTAACACGCTATCATCGCGTTAACTTTGACAGCCCTAGTTTTTAACAAATGACAGTAACAGAAGTTGGCAAAATCTTGCAACACATATTTAAAAACGGAAACATTTTGCAGCAACTATGACGTGGCAGTCTGCACTGTTGACCAATAGCAAGCCGTCTTGACATTGTTGACCTTTAAGGGAATGAAGAAAGAAGGAAGGAAGAAGAAGTAGAAGAAAGGCACTTTATTAATCCCTGAGGGGAAATTCATTTTTTTCACTATGTTATATTTACATAGTACACACAGGCCTGAAATACAGGCCTGAAATACAAACACATGCACAAACAGGACCTATATACATGCATTAATGGAGAGATATCAGAGCGAGGGGGCTGCCCCTGACAGGCAAGGTTTGGTGCCTTGCTCAAGGGCACCTCAGATGTGTCCAAGAGGCAAACTGGCATCTCTCCAGCGACCAGTTCACAGTCAATACTTCCATGCGGGGACTTGAACCGGCGACCCTCCCTGTGGACTGAGCTACTGCCAACCCAAAAGCTACCTCCTTCGAGCCGGATTTGAACCAGCGACCTAAGGATTTCTATGTATTCACTCTACAGTCCTCCGCTCTACCAACTGAGCTATCGAAGGGGATAAGAGCAAAAGAGTCCAAAATGGATCAAGAGATCATAGATAGCCGTGTGTCAGCAACCAGTTTTATTTAACTCTTATTTTTTAACACTATTGTGTTAGCTGTTAGCTCGTCAGCTAATGTAGCAACTAAACTGGGAAAAAAAAGTTAGCAAACTTGTGTTTGGTGGATTATTTCTCTACTAATTGTCATTGTATTTTACATCGTTGGAAAGCCTGTTTATTTACCTTCACAATGATGTCCAACTTGTAAGGATCATGCATTTGTGGGATGAGCAGCACAGCTGATTATGTGGGGAGCGCCCAAGAAAAATTTGCCAAAATGCTCTGCCGATGGTAAACAGTGTATTCTCCTGTTGGTATTGACTCTTTTTTTGAGTTGTTTGGTGGATTGGATGATTGGACTCTCTAAAATAAAATTCAATGCCAATTAGCATTGTAACAACAGAGAAATAATCGACCAAACACAAGTTTCCGAACTTTTCTTTCCCAGTATATCTACTAGAACAATTGGGATATTTTCTGCTCTTAACCCTCTGGCAAATGATAGAGTATCCCAATGTAACCTCATTCTATGGCTCCAATGAAAAAATGCTTTTGAGTTGCATGATGGGAATTGTAGGATCCAATGTTTTTGGAGCTTCACCCATAAGCCGACTAGGGAGTAAATGTCAGGATATCGCAGCTCTGCTTCATCTGTTTTGACCATTCTTTTTTTAATGTGTCTCTTACAAGTACCCTCTTACATCACTGAAGTACTCTATTAAAGAGTATTTATTTACTTTTTTTTTAACTTATGTTGATCTTATTTTTGTAGTTTGGGCCATTATTTCTGTCCGTTAATGACGGTTATTGATTACATTGTACTCACCTAAGTAATGCTGAGTTTCCGGAACGTGGCGACATCGCAAAGTCCGACTGGTCAACTTCCTGGTACAACTTTGACCTACCTTATGTGTAATTTTTTTGCTTGCATACAGTTTCCTTGTGCAATAATGAGGGATTATTAAAGTGGTTCAGATCATCTGGATTAACACCATTGTTCTCTCGCCCCGTCGGACCTCGTTTCAACGATGTCACCGTGTTCCCATATCTCAGCAATCAGCTTGAGTGGTGCTCGTTCTATTTTTGAACGTTCATTGTGTCTGTATGTCAGCTCTTTCTTTCAAATCCCTCCTTCCACTCACACTGTTTCTCTTTTCTTTCTATCGTCTGGTCACACGCTCCGAATCATCCCCACCCTGATTACTTTCATCTGATACTCACTCCACCTTCCGCTCACGCAGTCCCTTCTGCACCCTGAATCCTTATTGTACACCATCTTTCCTGCATTTTACATGCACTCACTCACCTTTTCATGCTATCACTCCTACCACTCCACCTGACTCACATTCTTGTAAGTTCACAATCCCTGTTCCCACTCCACCTTTTAACTACATGCCTGCCCATCCCAGAGAACAAACTCAGAGCTGTGACACAGTGTGTACGAAAGCAGAATGGAAATGTCTTGGTTAAACACAGTCAAGAGTAATTGCTGTACAACAGGTCTGCCGAGCAGATAGATAAGAATTTAACACACAGCCGATTGGCATGTAATACTGAGCAGTTTTTTTCTCTCTCTTCTGTCCAGGGAGCAATCTTCCTCTTCTTTGCAGGCAGGACTGAAGAGATCAAGGGGAACATTGATGAGGTGTGTTTTCAAAGAATGTTTCAAATGTTTTTTCTTATTTTGAAGCATCTAGGGATGTCCATAACTAACCGTTTAACCGTTAACCGACATTAAGCATTTTAACCGATTAACGCTATCGGTTAAAACGGTTAAAAGAAATGTTAATAATTAAGTCAAAAGCTGAGCGGCTCAGAGGAGCAGCTCGTCTCTTTAAGGAGAAAAGCTGGTCCACCTTAACAGCCCACCTTAAGAGGCAGAGCCAGAGCTGCAGGATACAGGAAGTCGGCTCCCGTCTCTGGCTCGCATGAGCGGAGTGGAGGAGTTGTAGTTTCATAGCATTTATTCACCGACAAATAAACTGTACACACACTGCTGCACCTACGTTCACAGCTAGAACGCCACCAACAACCTCACACTCACCACCAACACACACACACGGTCTGTTGGAAACTCACTAAAGTTACACAGACTACGTGTGCGGCGGCGAGCACGAAGCCTCCGGCAATGCTAGAGCTGCTAACGTAGCACAAATACACACACTGTTTGTTGGCCACTCGCTAAAGTTACGCCGGGCAGACACACAGCTGACAACCTGCTAAACTAAACTAAATGTGCGGTGGAGACTTTTACTGGGAAAGTGGCTGCATGTCCGCGACACTACACGCAGCATCGTAGCTGCTAAGTTAACGCTCCCGGACGGTGAACTGGAGACTCCCGTCAACCAATATCTGTTGTGCTCCTGCAGCTGGTACACATTAACTTGTTGGTTAACGGTTAATAATCGGTTAACGAGGGTCGTTATCGGTTAAGAATTTTTTTTCGAAATTATCATCCCTAGAAGCATAATTTTCAAAGATAACAAAACATGGTATTGCCATGCTTCTTTTCCTTATTAACAAAATTAATGTCAAAAACGTGTATATACAGTATGTATATATGTATACATATACAGTATACTGTATGTATATACTGTATGTGTGTATGTATGTATGTATGTATATATATGTGTGTGTGTTAATGTATATGTGTATGTATATACAGTATGTACTGTATCTATATATGTGTATATGTACATATATATAAATATATAAAACAAAATAAAGAAAATTATAATATTAACAATATTACTTCACCTCATCATATCATATCATATCAAAGAAACACAAAACCTCTGTATTTCACAAAATGTATCAGTAACATGGCTTGAAAGAATGATTCATGTTTTATTACATATATATTTAATGGTTTTAATAGAGCATGTTCTTCTCACAAAATGTAAATAATTGTAAATGATTGCATACCTTCTTGGGAGCGAAAGAAGCATGAATCACTTCTGGTAATATTGACGCCATATTTTCGCCCCCTGAGCTATAGAGGACCAGTGGCCAATATTAACATTTATATAATGAAAAACTCCCTTTTTCAGTGCTTGTGCACATACATTTGGGTATCTGGAGTGCCTACCAACCCACAAACTGTGAAACAGGACAACCCAGTCACTTTACTGACCTTTGCAAAGGTGCACCATGTTTTTCTCTAAAGCCAATCAGAGCACACTGGGCTCGACAGGCGCTAAAACGGAGTGTTTCAGACAGAGGGTGAATACAGGTATATTTAGACAGACAGGATGAGAAAAAGAATGTGTTTTTTGAACATTAAAGTATATTAACATGTTCTAGTAGAAACCCCAAATACAAGTATGAACCTGAAAATGAGCACGATATGTCCCCTTTAAAACACAACATACCTCCAACGCAGTGTCGCTGATCCATATCCTTATTAATGTGCTGTATGATGGAATGCCACTGTTCCACCAGGCGGTGGCACTCTTTGAAGATGGCTGCAAGGCCCAGCAGGCGTGGAAGCAGTTCCACCACATGTGCTACTGGGAGCTGATGTGGTGCTTCACCTACAAGCGGGCGTGGAAGATGGCGTACTTCTACGCAGACCTGCTGAGCCAGGAGAGCCGCTGGTCCAAGGTACGGAACACGGGACGGGTTCTGAGAGATCAGAGTGGATTTAGTCGGATGATCTCTCGATATAAACCTGTGCGTCGATCTCGTCAAACATCTCTCGTCTATGTGTTTCTCTCTGCCAGGCCATGTATGTTTTCATGAAGGCTGCTTACCTCAGCATGCTGGGTGAAAACGAGGCCAGGCCTTTTGGGGAGGACGAAGTCGAGCTCTTTAGGTAAACACACGCACACACACACACACATGATTTATCTCAGGAACATACGGCGAGTCCTGAGGCTTATGATATACTTACCAATGCATATGCATAGACAAGATGGAGTGTGAAGTGTCAACTAGGGATGTTCATAATTAACCGTTAACCGACATTAAGCATTTTAACCGATCAACGCTATCGGTTAAAACGGTTAAAAGAAATATTGATAATTAATAAAAAGCTGAGCGGCTCAGAGGAGCGGCTCGTCTCTTTAAGGAGAAAAGCTGATCCACCTTAACAGCCCACCTTAAGAGGCGGGGCCGGAGTTGCAGGATACAGGAAGTCGGCTCCGGTCTCTGGCTCGCTTGAGCGGAGCGGAGGAGTTGTAGTTTCGTAGCATTTATTCACCGACAAATAAACTGTACACACACTGCTATACCTACGTTCACAACTAGAACGCCACCAACAACCTCACACTCACCGCCAACACACACACAGTGTGCAAAGTTGCGTTGCACTGACAGAGCGTATGTGTGCGGCGGCGAGCACGAAGCCTCCGGCAATGCTAAGGCTGCTAGCGTAGCACAAATACACACACTGTTTGTTGGCCACTCGCTAAAGTTCCGCCTGGCAGACACACAGCTGACAACCTGCTAAACTAAACTAAATGTGCGGTGGAGACTTTTACTGGGAAAGTGGCTGCATGTCTGTGACACTACACGCAGCATCGTAGCTGCTAAGTTAACGCTCCCGGACGGTGAACTGGGGACTCAGTTTTCTGTTGTGATCATACACTGCAGCTGGCGTGAGGCACAAATCTTGTCGATTAACGGTTAATAACCGGTTAATGAGGGTCGGTTATCGGTTAAGAAAACTTTTCAAAATGAGCATCCCTAATGTCGACATACTTGTCTGTGTACTTTGTGTGAACCGGGAGGATTAAAGAGTGTATTTGCTAGGGGGTAGATCAGAGCTGGATCATCTCTGGCCAATGCTGCAATGTCTTCTGGGAGAGCTTTCAGTTTTGTACAATATAAACATAACAACACTTCAGGACATTACTAAATTAATACTAAAAGATCCCTTGCAGACATGTTTTTGAGACTTATGAAAATACCCAATACTTAATTAAATTGCTTTGAATAATAATTCTTGTCCAGCTCACACATGGATGTCATAAACATCTTTACGACTCCAAACTTAACTGTTCTGGGGCCTCTACTACGAAGCAGGATTTGGGGTTTGCGAGGCAATTTAAGGGTTTTCCATCCTACGACGGTTGTTCACTTCTTATCGGGGTAGATCGCCATGGTAACTGATGCAGAACAGCTATCCTGCTCCGGAGCAGGTTATGTTCCAGATAAGAGATCAACTCGTATGAAAGCACCGCCTACTGACCAATCAGAGCTCGCCGGGCAGATCGTATGATAATATTACATACATATGAAGAAGTTACAGTCATAATCCAGACTAAAAACAACACAGTTTAAACTGACAGATGCAGCTGGCTGTATGCTGTGGGTGTTTACCGTTTTGAATTATGTTTTTATATTTATTTTTTCACTTGCTCTCAAGTCTGTTTCACACCGCCGGAGACGGGGACGCAGCTGAAAGAAGGCATCATTAACAAAGGGCATAATGAAGTGTAATCTGTGCGTCTATTCCTTTCTGAAAGATTTTTATAATATCACTGCCCCATCTAGACGACTATATCTGACTTTTGAGTATTCTGTTAAATTAATAAATCTGTTAATTTACGCATTCATACATCGGGAGTTTTTTCTTTTGCCAGCTGTTCTTCCTGCATTTGGCAGCTTCAACTGTGTTAATTCAGGAATATTTTGAAGGATTCTAATCAGCCTGAGCATTAAGACCACAGGGTATGACACATGCGTGTGGATGTGTGGTGAGACATCGAGGTGCGGGAGCTGCTGGACGTCCCGTTCTCTTTATACATCCATGGTCCATCCGCCGTGAGAAAGAAAAAAGGCGGTAGATGACGGGATGAGAGACAACGTAGTGTAACGTTATACAGAAATAACAAGGCTGCTGAATGAGAGAGTTTTTAAAGTCACGCACCTTGGCGGAGGTCTGCGCTCTCCGAGTGCCATTCTAGTTTTCAATGCAATCGTTAACTGCCGCATTTTTCAAATGCTGCGACAAATGCAAATCACGATTACGATTACGATAGTTCAGTTCCGTTTTGCGCTGGTCAGGGGTACTTGGCTGAAAAATATTTAAAAGTGGGTACACTATTGAAAAAAGTTTGAGAACCGCTGCACTAACTCATGCAAGGCCGAACCCCACGCCTTCTTTCCAAATGTGTCTTTATTATTTTCCTGTGTCTTTAGACAAGTGCCCACCTTCAAGCAGAAGATAGCAGGGAAGTCTCCCCCGACTGAGAAGTTTGCTATCCGTAAAGCCAGACGCTACAAGGCTCGCTGTCCAATCAGGCTACCAGTGCCAGTGTTGGTAAAGCTTCACACACACACACACACACACACACACACACACACACACACACACACACACACACAATGTGCTGTATGTGTGACTTCCAGAGCCTTCCAACAGTATTCACTGTCTCATTACAGGAGATGATGTACATGTGGAACGGTTTCAGCATGATCAGCAAACGGCCAGAGCTGACTGAAGGCATGATGCAGACTTTGGAGGAGGCAGAGCGCACCCTGCTGGAGTCTCCTGGTAATACAACTAATCCCAAACCCACGTGCCAGAACAAACCCCGCTCACTTTAAAGTAGAACTGTAGACTAAATGAGATCACTTGGCACATGTCTGCTGCGCTGATGACGTCTGCTTCCGCCTCTACAGAAAACGAGTATTCGGTGGATGACCGCTGTTTGATCCACCTGCTGAAGGGTCTGTGTCTGAAGAACCAGGGTCTCCTCCAGGCTGCTGAGGAGTGCTTCAACAAAGTGTTGTCCAGGTGAGCTCCGGTGGATTCAATTCAAGTACAAGCAAGTTATTCCCAGCAAATACCGCATGCAACTCCACAAACCGTTTATCTTCTGTGATCAGTTTGTGCACTGCATGTAACAACCTGGAGGCACTTTTTGGCAACATAGATAAACACACGCTGACCATGTGTCGTGTGGAATTGGGGCTAGAAGACCACTTAACTTTTTAAATTTCAATCATAAACGGTTCCAAACTCATCCTTAAAAGGCCTTTAAAGGTCGACTCCATCTGGGTTCTTTTCCGGGTTTTCAAATGGAAACGCCCACTCAGTCGTTAGCAGAAGCAGTGCCGTAGGTTACCACAGTAAGCTAATCAGTGAGGTTAAGAATAATGAGAACGCAAGCACTATCTGAGTCAACGTTAGCTGTGCTCACTTTGTAAATAAATGAAAGGGTTAAGGCCGTTTCGTTGGGAAAAAAACTATGCACACCGGCTCCTAATTATCCGCGTTGTCGTGTTCCATTTTTGCAATGAGTTTCCTCCTAGATAGTGTCAGTGTTAGCTCCACACAACAAAAATCTATCCAGAGAGAGAATGTCTGCGGGGCTAATGTTAACTACACAACACATTAACTAATCGGACCCCAAATGCGATGCTAACACTAACGTTAGCGGTTTTGGCTAGCCCCGTTCCTTGACCAACATATAACGTTAGCAAGTGCACATCAGCTACATTACTTGCAGCTGCTGGGCGATCTCAAGCCATATATTGTCTTTTATTGGGTGTTGAGAAGGGGACGGCCCATTGTTATTAATACCATTAGTTTGAAAAATGTCCCGTTGGACCAAAAAAAGCCCATTTGTCCGACAGGTACCTGTTACCTGACAGGTACCTCGAAAACAAACAGCCATTGTTCCAAGGCTCAAAAAATACAAACAGAAGTACATGGCACATGCATGGTGCATGGTACAGAATTATTATGGATAGTGATGGCGATCAATTGGAACAAAGGATTTCATTAGTTAAACAGGCAGAAATCCGCTGTAGTTGAGGTCAGTCCGAAAAATGTTTTCCCTCACACGAATGTTCCGCAATGGTGTGTAAGCATTCATAAGAACCCACAAAAACAGTTTTTATAAATATCAGTGCAAATTTTTCGGATGAAAATTCCTGCTTGGTGTGAAACGGCTTTAATTTTGGATTTTTTTTAAGTGGGGTTGTATGTAAACTTCAATGTTCTGCAAGGTAAAATTACTGTTTTCGTCAATGGAGTCTGGTGGCTTGGGAGAGAGCGATATAATGCCTTCAGTTCCCCGTCAGAAAGGGCTGTCTGATGTGGACGGGAGCAGCAGAAAAAAAATATTTTAGCCACCTAAAAAATCAATATCAGTTTAAATGTATGCTATATTTAGAATATTTTCACAGCTTTACCTCGCTATCAGACAACCCTTTCTGACGGGGGAACTGAAGCCGTTATATCGCCGTCTTTAAAGCCACCAGACTGCATTCACAAAAACACTTATTTTACCTCTCAGAACACAGGAGCTGCTGGTCTACAGCTGCCTCTATCGGTTAGTTTGTTTGTGTTATTATGTGACTTTTGGATCCAGACTAACGTGGCGTCCAAACAGCAGTACATTGCTTAGCTTCCGTGCTCCTGTCCTGAAACCAACATCAGGTCACGTGGGAGAACGTTTTTAGAAGGGCTTGGGAAAATAGCATTTGACACTAAAACATACATACGTGGATCAAAATTTGAATGTTCGGATTTGACTACATATAGAACACCACTGTGAAGCTACAGAATGATAGAAAAACCTAAAAAAAATAAAAATAATGGAGCCGTTCTTTAAGTTTAATGTTTGCTTAGCTTTTGTCAAAGTCTGAATTGAAGCTTTTCCTCATGTCTGACATATAAGAAATAGTCTTCACAATAGCAAATCACACTGACATTGACTGAAATGACTAAGGAGGTTTTCCAGTAGGTCCTGTGAGAGTAGGTCCTGTTTCCCGCGTGGGAAAACAAACCTCTTGTACAGTATTCCATGACATTGACTTAAAGGGACTGTTTGTAACTTTTTAAGCGTATAAATGTAGCGGGTCGTCACACATGCGCGCTCGCATATGCGCGTTCGCGTGTAGCCGCTGTACCCTCCTCCTCTGCCTGCTCGCCTTCACTCAGACAGCACGCGTTCTCGAACAGCTCGCTCCACCTCTAGACGTGAACGCGCGCTCACTCCACACTGCAGAAGAGTTAGTTTAGCTCTGAGAATATCTAGTGAATGCACAGGGGACATTTGTGCAGAAATAACTGCTGCAGCTCCTCCAGACCAACAGAGGTTTTCCGTGTCTTGTGAAGTGACGGAGCTCTACAGAGATTTACGTAGTCTTCTCGTTACCGACCGGGTGCCGGTGTCTCCTCTGCTCTCTCCGGCTGCGGGCGGAGAGAGCAGGGAGACACGCTGCAGAGCCCCGCTGCTTCAGCCTGCACTTAGGCAGGAAAAGCCAACACTAGGATCAGATCTAAATCATGTTCATGGAGAGACCTTCGTCTGGTCAGCTAACATTACTGCCAAGCAGCTGAAATATAGAGTGATATTGTGGTTTTAGCTGACGTGTGTCGCCTCACTGTTTTGAGCGATGCTCGAACAGGTATATTTAGAGCGAGCAAGCGCGAGTCCAACGCTGACTTTCGTTGATTTCACGGCCACAGGTGTCGCTGTTAAGAAGCATTTCTGAAAGTTACAAATAGTCCCTTTAACCTATGTGTACAATGTAACTGTCTGTGACAGACGCAGTTAATTCTTCTGTCTTGTGTCGCTCAGTGAAAAGAAGATCAAGTTTGACCACTACCTGGTGCCCAACTCTCTGGTGGAGCTCAGTCTGCTCTACATAGACCAAGGCAGAAGGGACGAGGCTATTAAGCTACTGCACAAGGCCAAGTAAGTTTCTCCTTTTATAGCGGCTTCATTGATGCACACAACATCAGAGACACAGTCAAATACTGCCACATAGATGACAAAGTCCAATATGTCATTTTTGTGTCCATAATACTGTATATGCATTTAACAGAGACTTGCGGTACTTTAAATAAAGTTATAAAATGTGGCAGCAGCCAGCAAAGCTTGCACATACAGCATTTGGGGACACAAACTGCCTGCATAGATTAATGTCAGGGTATAAATTTATATTTTTGTTAGCTGAAATCTAAGCCCTTATTCAGCTGCCTTCCTACCTCACAGCAGCACATATTTGCTTCCTCTCGTGTCTCGTTTAATCTTCCCAACACTTAACAAAAACGACACCATGAGTACCTCCACGTATAATAAAGTGGCGGTAATGAGTAACAGTACTAAATGTAATGTACTTTGCAAAAACCTGAATGACCAAAGAAATAGGCCCTGTGTAATGTAATTCATTACAACAGCCTTGCAATAAATCACATAGTGAAACTTTAACATTATTTAGGTGGAGGCTTCAAATAAGCCCAGTGAGTTTTCTGCCTCTTCTTGCACTGTATATTATTTGTTATCTTTATTATGTTTGTGTATTTTAAAATTTGTGCAACTAAACTAAATACTTAAAGGTACAGTGTGTAGGATTTAGTGACATCTAGTGATGAGGTTACAGATTGCAACCAACTGATTACCCCTCCGCTTTTCCAACCATGTTGGAGTAAAAATGTGAAAGTCTCTCTAGAGCCAGTGTTTGGTTTGTCCGTTCTGGGCTACTGTAGGAACATGGCAGTGCAACATGGTGTGGACTCCATGAAGAGGATCCGCTCCCTATGGAGATATGAACGGCTCATTCTAAGCTAACAAAAACAACAAATCGTAGTTTCAGGTGATCATGCACTAATGAAAACATGGTTCTGAATGCTGGGCGTGTCATGATTTTGATTCCAGTCAAAAATTGATCGAAATGAGCTTCCAATTTCAACCATCGAAATCAAAAGCAGGATCTGCGATTGTCCCAGTATTCTTTTTTCTCTTTGCCCACGCCTACTTGTGTGCATCCGAAGTAAAAAAACAACAACACTTCAAAGACAACGCAGCGTATCTTACCGGTAGCCTGCAGCTGCACTTTGAGACGCTGAAAAAACGTAACTTGTTGTCTTCACACTTTCATTTTTGTACGTATCACAACCAAAATACAACATGCTAAATAGTGAGCTTTTGAGATGCTAGTGTTTAGATATCGTTAGCTTTGGACAGAGCCAAACTAGCCGCTTCCCCATGTGTCCAGTGTTCATGCTTAACTAAGATAAAGATTAATACCGCTCTCATGTCTGTGTGGTAAAGGTAAGGCAGCAGTGGGTTAGCTTAATTTAGCATAAAAATAGGAAAATGGGGGGTAACAGCTAGCCTGGCTCTGTCCAAAGGTAACAAAATCCACCTACCACAGCCATGAAATAGTTTGGCACAATAAACCCCCTGAAAAACCACAACTTGTTGTCTTTACACTTTCGTTTTTGTACGTATCACAAACGAAATGCAACATGCTAAACAGTGAGCTTTTGAGGTGCTAGTATTTAGATGTCGTTAGCTTTGGATAAATCCAAACTAGCCGTTTCCCCATGTGTCCAGTCTTTATGCTAAGCTAAACTAACCAGCTGCTGGAATAATAACACAGACATGAGCGAGCAAGAAAGCAAATAAGCTTCCAGTATTTCCCATATCGTTTACCTATCGCTATAAAATGTCCTTTTTTTCTTTTTCCTACTACTGAAGTTGTACATTGACACAGTTGTTCTTGTATAAATCAGTTAATGTGCTGTATGGTAGATGTGATGTATATACTAGGGCTGTCGAAGTTAACGCGATAATAACGCATCAACGTAAAATTGTTTTAATCCCAATAATTTCTATAACGCAATGGATCTTTGGGAGAGTGTAGCGGGCTCCGTTTTAAAGCTGGTGAGCTGAAGCTTGCTAGTGAAGATGAGGTACCATAAGAAACTAGAAAACCTAAGGAATCCATTGGTCAATTGATTGACAGCCCTAGTATATACAAATATAATTTATCACTATATTATCGCCTCTTATATGCATTTACTTATTGCAATTAGAATGAATTCACCAAAAAAGTATTTCTTACAGGACTGTTGGGACAGGATAGTAGTACAATGTACAGGGAGCACTGTCTCTCTGGTTACTCTGTGTACAGCCACTACAGGAACACTAGAGGTCGCTCTCTGCCTGTTACATATAGGTCTGAAGGGCTGTCCAAAACACAAATGCTATCCAATCTCGATGGGGGTAGTAATATGGGTTGTAGAAGACTCCCATTGGATAAAAGACAAACTATTTGGGCAGATTGCTACTTTAAGTTGAGAATTACTTCACAAAAATGTAATGTAATATACAATAAAACACCAACACTTTGGATGTGGCGCCTCTTTTCTGTCACACTTTAACCCCCTCCACTGTTTTGACTCTCAGACACAACTACAAAGAATACTCGATGGAGTCTCGCACGCTGTTCAGGGTGCACGCAGCTCTGGCCAAACTCAAGGCAGACCCCGGTGAAGAGGAGGACACTCACATGTAGGAAGACATTTCTCCACACTCTGGACTCTCCGTTTCCCTCACGGTTTATGGCTGTTTTAACTCCATACCCAGTTGTTGTTTTTTTAACCTATATCTATTTTCTACAAGTGAATGCTGGGTATTTTATCACTGTGTTCAGGTATACCTTTCGTTTCACTGTCTACACTAACCTACCATGGAACAAAGGTAGAGCCTGTGCTTCTCAGACTGGGAGACATTTGAGTCTATATACAGTAGACATTTAATTTTTTAGACAATGTTTTTATGGTTTACATTGAAAATTAAAGAACACTCGATTTTAATCAACTGATTGAAAGACACTGAATATTAAATGTCAGAAATTCTATGACTTAATGAAAGGTATATTAATGACTTTATTTAACTGTATGAAGAGCTCTACATGATTATTACATAATGAAGTAACTTCAGCAGACTGTGCTGTTTTAAGGTGTTAAGATGTTCATGGTATTTCAACTGCTAAAACATTTGATACAAATCAGTTTTAAAATTTAGAAAAATGGTAAACTGGCTTGTAGACATTTCTGAGCCACAGTCAGCAGCTGGTATTCTATGCACCGTCATTCATTTGACTCCTTCTGCATGGTTGCTATGAAAATGTTGTTTTAAATTCAGTGTTTAGGTGTATCTTTAACAGTGCATGCACTTTCCAGAAAGTTCAGGATGTACAAAAATTATTTTTGCACAAATAAATTCTACATACTAACGTCTGTTTGGTCTTAAATTGGCGGCATTCTGTTGTGCATCACCTTTACTATCTCTCAGAGGCTGTAGCAGGTTCAGTTGTAGAGCTAGAGTGAAGGTACAGATTTCATATGAAACTAGAAAACCTAAGGAATCCATTGGTATCATGTTATGTGGGAAGGAGGCTAAATAACACTCCGAAGATGGGCTAAATTTTGGTGAGGAAAAACTGGCATGTCCATTTTCAAAGGGTTCCCTTGACCTCTGACCTCAAGATATGTGAATGAAAATGGGTTTTATGGGTACCCACGAGTCTCCGCCTATACTAAAATGGCGTTTGAATATTTCTGCATACTGGGGTCCCTAAATGGTCTTGAATCACATAAATTGTGTCTCACTGTAAAGCTGAGACTCTGGTGGATCCAATGAGCCCAACTGTATTCATGTGTGATGATGTTAGTCCCCATAGGAGACATTTCATTGACCTCACTGTATAAAATGACCTGTGGTGACCTCTAGGATAATCACAGCCTCATGAAACTTTACAACCACAAACTAGAGACCTAGAGCATTCAGAGGATGGATGGATCAAACTAGAGACCTAGAGCATTCAGAGGATGGATGGATCAGACTAGAGACCTAGAGCATTCAGAGGATGGATGGCTCTCCTAGCTAGATTGACAATAAGTGGGTTTCTGAGCAGATTCCAGAACAGAAGTGTTCGCCATCCAATCGCCAAAAAATGCAATTCTTGCAGAAATCTCCAAATGTTTAAAGTTTTTGCTACCAAATTCCAACATGGCTTTTTCTAGTGTTCCTCAAGGTCTTGGTGTCTTAATGTGGTATTTTGGAGGGCTTATTGATAATTTTTTATCAATTCTTTAGTGGTAAAAAATGGTTAAATTTAGCATAAAATCTTTGTAACAAATGGTATCAACTCGAAAATTGCTGCAACAACTTCTGACATAATAGAGCATGGGGATGACATCATATACTTCTATCATAATGTTCTAAACCCTTACACACTTTTACATTTAATTTTAAATAATTAATTCATGATTATTTCTGATTTATGACTAGAACAACTTGACACACAGTGCTGAGCTGTATCTCAGATTAATCTTCAGGTTCCAGCTATCAGATGATCTTCACCACTTCTATGGGACATCTACTGTTGACCTGCTATCTCCCCCTAAAAAAAAACCTGAACCCCCTAAAAAAGACAAAAACGGGTCTAAACAGGTTAAAAAAATATTTCAGACAACATGCAATCTGTACAGAAATTAATTTATTTCAGTGAATGCTAAATACATAGCGAGGTAATGAAAAATCAACATGTGCTTGAATGATGGATGATGTTTTCTTTAATCCAGGTCATTGCAGATGCCATCAGGTAACCTGAGGACAATTGTCCCACTCATTTGTATTATGCAGCACACCTTCCATCTCATCCCAGCAGTTATTTGTGTCTGAAATGACTCAGTCCCAGACTAGGAGGAGGCAGCAGGAGGTGTGACGGGGGCTGCCACCTGCTCCTCTTTCAGCCTGCGTTTCATTAGCTTCTTCTTCTTCTTGTCTTCCTTTTCTATTTCGGCAACCATGTCCAAGAACTTGGGAGTGCGGGGGTCCACGGCGTGGCCAAAACGCTCCCTGGCCTCGGCCAGCAACTTAGCGCGGCGAGACTTTTCCTCCTTCAGCTTTTGCTTGGTTTCACGCTTTTCTCTGCGCCAGTCGGCCACCATCTTGGGCATTTTGGCCATGTTGGCTGATACGAGTCTCTCTCTGCGATGGAAATGAAAGAGATTAGCATAGCATAACAGCTGTTAATGTCTTGCATGATGCATAGTTGTACAATGGGTGGTCGGTTCAGATTAGGTCTCCACAACTATGAGAAGGATTGCCATGAAATGTGGTACAGTTCATGGTATAACAACTTTGATCCCCTCACTCTTCCTTTTGGGTTTATTTGGATCTCATTTTACTCAAGACTAGTCGCCAAGTCCGTATTAAAATCACAATAAAAGCACTGTCAGAAATAATACATAGCACACATACATGCACGCAAACACATCATGTAAACATGGTTATAAATACCTGTATGTACACACTCAGTTTGTTTATTATTTATTTATTTGGGACAATGCACTTTAATCTTTATTGAAATTAATGTCAATAAATGTGTCAGGGTTAGCTCGACTGCTAATTTGCACCAGTAGTCACAACACAACTGTCACACATAGAGCTGCAACAAATCAGTTTTTAAGAAAAAAAGTCTAAATTCTCTGATTGCAGCTTCTTAAATGTGAATATTTTCTGGTTTCTTTCCTCCTCTATGACAGTAAACTGAATATCTTTGAGTTGTGGACCAAAAAGCATTTGAGGACGTCATCTTGGACTTTTGGAAACACTGATCGACATTTTATAGACCGTTCGATAAATTCAGAAAATAATCAACAGATTAAATCGACAATGAAAACCATCATTAGTTGCAGCCCTAGTCACATACACAGTATAACATGCACAAATAGAATCAGCAATTAGGAGATTAATTGATAAGTTGATTGACAGAAAATAATCGGCAACTATTTTGCTAGTCGGAAAATTGTTTAACTCGTTCTTTATGCAAAAATGACATTCTCTGTTTGCAGCTTCTCATTTGTGAGGAGTTTTATGTGAACAAACTGATTATCTTTGGGTCTCTAACTGTTGGTCAGAAAAAAAACCAAGATATTTAGACACCAAGCTGGGAAAGTGATGGACATGCTTCATCATTTCCCAACATTTTATACACTAATAGTCAGGTGCAGCAGCCCTACCGCTAGTGACAGTGTCACCCTGAAGGGGTTCATTTTGCAATAATGACCGGCTCGCAGTACATTATCCGTCTTAATACACGGCTACTTACAAAAGAGATCAATAATTTGACACAAAATATTGATTTAAAAATGATTTTATTGCTTCCATAAAAAAGTCGTCCTCTCGCTGTGTATGGAGATCAGAACTGCGTCCATAGCAACGGTCTGTTATTCATAGTAGCATTCTGCTATAAAGAAATAACAGACCATAGAATGCCGTGATTAACCAATCAGAATTGAGTATTCAACAACGCGGTGTAATAAGTATTTATGATGTTGGTTTGTTGGTAGTAGTATATATATATAGTATATAGTCACCTGATCTCCCCGTCTTCAGAAATCCGTCTCAGACATTATTGTATTGTCTCATCTACAGTTGAGATGATTACTCAACCAAAAATTATTCTTGATAATTAAATTGCTTGAGTTATTTTTCAAGCAAAAATGCTAAAAATCTTGTTCAAGCTTTTGAAATGTGAGGATTTGCTGCTTTTCTCTGTTTTATAGTACATCTTTGTAAATTGAAATGCTTTTGAATTTTAGTCAAACAAAACGAGACTCATAAAGGAGCAGTGTGTAGAACTGTGATGGACATGTTTTAACTGAACTGACATTTTATACACTAATAGTCAGGTGCAGCCCAACCCATAGTGACAGTGCAATAAGAAAGTTTCTTGACAAGCTAATTATACTAAAAATACTATCCAGGTGCATTATGGGAAATGTAGCATAAAGCTTTTTTGGAGCCTGATCCATACTGGAGACTAAAAGTCAGAATATCTCTGATCTCTCTTAGGAGTTCCCCCAACTATGTGGAAGTCCATCCATCCATCCACTACATTTCTCTCTTACAGGTGCATCATTCCAATGTTTCATGACTTTGTCAATCATTTTATTCCTACTTAATTCATATCATTGTTTCCTGTTTTGATTAGTGCTTTTTAAATAATAGCCCACTTTAAATGTAACCCTATTGCAGCCTATGCAGTTAAAATAGATCAAGCAGAATAGATGGATCGAATGTTTGCCATAGGGGGGTAAGGGCACTCTGTCAGTCACTCGGAGGGACACCAACACAGATTTCCTCACGTGCTGTGTCTATTTTTGTTTCACACGATGTGCAAATTAACTCACTTAATTCAAATAATAATCTGTTTTGTCTTCAGATGCAGAACATTTGCTGAGATGGTTGTTCATTCAGTGGGTTGTCCTCGTTGGTAGAATGAGGGTGTAATAACACGACCTCACAGGGCCCTGGCTCTACATGATATCTCTAATCATTCTGTCAGCAGTAGGTGTCTCAAACATCAGGATTCATCTGTGTTGATTAAGCTCTGATGTTCTGTGAATGACTTCACCTTGGCTAGATGAGCTGTCATCTATCATCCATCCTCCTCCATCAGGTGCTGTTAGTGGCTTCAGTGTTGTGGGTGGATTAGCTGCTGCTTATGTTCTCCCTGTTTGTACCTCTCATATATTTAGCATTACATAAAGAGAGATAATACATCCCTCATAATGGTGCGGCTGAATGTGAAATACATTTGACTGTGCAATATATCCTTTGATGCAATATACACCTCAAATTAAACTACCTTTGTTTACATTTTATTTATTACATCTACCCTATCTCCTATTTTACAAGAGCAATTACCTCTGTTTACATTACATCTACTTTTATATTTTATACCTCTAGTGTAACACTTGTGTTTATATGTATTTATTACATCTACTTGACCTGTTTTATTTGCTTTAGAACTGTGTGTGTTTCATCTGCCTCGTTTAGTCTTGTCAAGTATTTGTTTTAAAGCACTGACCAGAAGTGGCAACTGTGAATCTTGTTGTATTTAATACAATGACATGAAGGTTTCTATTCTATTCTAGCTAGGACATAACTGCAGTGAGAGGAACCAGAGCAGCTTGACTGTCTGTCCGATAATTGACGCACTGTCGTTAGCTCCGCTAGCCGTTAGCATCACTCACTTCGCAGACCGTGTCTCCGTCTCCAGCTTGTCCTTGGCCGCGATGTTCTTCAGCATGACCTCTAACGGAGGGTGCCACTCCTGCTCCTCCGCTATGATCTGGTCCAGTTGCTCGTGGCTGGGCCACAGCGAGGCGGGATCGATCCCCGACGCTGAACCGTACCGACCGAACAGCTTCCGGTCGTACTTGGCCGTCTTCTGCCACTCCGGTGTCTTCTCGCTGTCCCTGTCCGGGATGAACGGCTCCCGGAGGTTCAGCCTCAGAGGTCTCGGGTTGTAGGACGCTGTCTGCAGCACAAGCGGTTTAGAGCAGCAGATTCCCGTTAAAGGGTTCAGGTTTAGAGGCTTTAAAGTCCTCCAGGACATCACTGTCCTCCTGCACAGCACGGACCCCGCCATCTTTGTTCCTCCACAACAAGGACCCCAGAGTAAAGACAGAGGTGGCTACCGCAGTGCCTGTTCAGAACTCAGTGAGTCCTCCATGTGCTCTGGGATGTTTGGATGGTTTGACATGTTTATTGGTCTTTGCCTTTTTGGCTTGTTGGGGACACATTTTGTAATACATTTATAGTTACATTTTTGCATTGAATATATCCAGCAAAAAATAATTTCGAGATATTTAGAATGTATATTGAGCATTCTTGCACATTCTGTGAACTACAAGGAGAAACAATCTATGATTTGTTTTATACCAGAATATTTAGGGTGGATGTTCAACACACAGAGTGTATATAACACGTGGATGTAGTCACCGGGACGTCACCCATTGGTTTGTGGACTGCCATTTTGAAGCCTTGAGTTTCGCATTTTGTCCGTCGCCAAAGAACGTATGTTGCCAAGAAGTGAAAGTCAATTGTTGGTTCCATTGCAACATCAGCACCCAGCAACAAAGCTACACTCCCGCATTTTGGACTGAAAGCGTCTACCGGACGCCAGTAAAACGTGCGCATAAAAAGTGCCATACAAAAGTAAAACAAAATTATTTCTATTCTATTGTCCTATTCTACTGAAATGGCCTGTGTTTATCAATAAAATATTATAAATAGAAAAAGTGTTTTCAGTCCAAAATGGTGGCAGCGGCTCTTGTCAACAAATACCAGAGTTTCGTCCCTTTCCTTCTAAAGGCTACTCTATACCGTTGGCATCTTGGTATTTGGCCATCGCCATGTTGGTCTTTTTCAACCAGAAGTGACACGAGAGGGTGGAGTTTATACAACTGAACGCTGAAGAAGACATTTTTAGGCGACCAAAAAGGTTATAATGAACTCATGAACTGAAAGCACACTGTGAAAGGGTTAAAGTTGTAAGACAACCACAATGGACAACGCCGTGGTAGCGACCTGTCAATCACAAGGTAGCCCCGCCCTAAAGCATCCCCTGCTTTATGGTCTATTTGACTCTAAATGGGACCATAATTTACTAAATGAACATCATGCTGTATTGAAGAAGACTTGAAACGTTTGTTTACTGAGGTAATAAATCAAGTGAGAAGTAGGCTCATTTTCTCATAGACTTCTATACAATCAGACTTCTTTTTGCAACCAGAGGAGTCGCCCCCTGCTGGCTGTTAGAAATAATGCAGGTTTAAGGGCACTTCAGCATTGGCTTCACTTCTCAGACACCGGAGTTCAACATTATATAACAAGCAGGAAAAACTGGGCAAACAATTCAATTTCAGGATAAAGACATTTTGATATGTTCTGAAGGTAAATGAGAAGTAAAAAAATACAGGTTTGTTTTTTTTGTACTGATCATTTTATTATTGGGAAAATTCCACATTCACAAGAAGAGATTTTGGAAGAAAAAAAATTTAAATCGAGAACTATAATAATAATAATAATAGTAATTATGTGTTTGATAAATTTATATGGACTGATGATACTTTATTTTGAAATTGTATAACTTTTTCTTTATTTATATTTTTCTTTATTTGTTTTTTTACTTTGTATATGTACCCCTGGTATGGACAATTTTGTGTATAAATAGGCCTACTGTTAATGTTCATATGTTTTCTAAAATAAATAAATAAAAGTTATTAAGGTTTATCTACAGTTAGGCCATATAGCTGACTGGGTAATATCTTACTAGGACACGCAAGATCATTTATTTATATAGCGCATTTTATTACAAAAAGGTAGTTCAGAGTGCTTTTAGTAAGACATAAAAGACATTACATCAGAAAATGAGCATATGGCATAAAAATAAAAATACAGAATGAAAGTTGTGTTGAAACTATTAATCAATTAGCCTAGTTAATCAAGAGAAGATTATTCGACCAAAATGTTGTTGATGATGAAAATATTGTTTGTCATTTTTGTCACAAAAATACCAACCATTGTCTATTTACAGCTTCTCAAATGTGAAGATTCACTACTTCTCTATATAAGTCAAGGAAACAAAATTGGCATGGCCATCTTCAAAGGGGTCCCTTGACCTCTGACCTCCAGATATGTGAATGTAAATGGGTTCTATGGGTACCCACGAGTCTCCCCTTTACAGACATGCCCACTTTATGACAATCATATGCAGTTTGGGGACAAGTCATAGTCAAGTCAGCACACTGACACACTGACAGCTGTTGTTGCCTGTTGGGCTGCAGTTTACCATGTTATGATTTGAGTATATTGTTTTATGCTAAATGCAGTACCTGTGAGGGTTTCTGGACAATATCTGTCATTGTTTTGTATTTTAATTGATTTACAATAATAAATATATACATACATTTGCATAAAGCAGCATATTTGCCCACTCCCATGTTGATAAGAGTATTAAATACTTGACAAATCTCCCTTTAAGGTACATTTTGAACAGATAAAAAATGTGCGATTAATCGCGATTAAATATTTGAATCTATTGACAGCCCTAACCAAGACATCGTAAAGCTATACATTTATAGATCAACAATCAATCATAAATATAATTGACGGATGAATCATTGATAAATTACTGTTAGTTGTAGCTCCAGATTAAAGGAATGAGATGAACACAGAAATAAAGGAAGGTAGTGTTTGTGTCTAAGTAGATTGAGAACTAAAATTTTAAAACTATAAAGGTTCTCAGATGTGGGGCAAATCTTTCATATGCTCTTTATTCTTGTAGTTTGCTAATATCACATCAGTTTCAGACATTTTTATTTGAAATTAATCACTTTCAGAGGTTCTTTAAGTGACATTCAGGAGTCCAGATCAGTGGTGGCGGGGAACATGTTTTCCACTAAACATCCCCGTTGACTCGGAGGTAGTTGAGAGCAGGTGGGCCGAAGCCAGAGCACCAGAGCGAGAAGGGGAGCTGATACTCTTTAATACCTTCTTTGAAAGAGAGGATCTTTTGTTTTAACACCCTTAGCTCCACCTCCTCCTTCCTCCTTTTCGCAGCCTCCACCCTCCCTCAACTTTTAGTTTTGATTTCTTTTCAAGAAGCGGAGATCGAACAAATGGGGTTGCTCTGGAGTGCAGCACTTACAGAGACAGATGTCATCGCTTTTGTGTCGTGGGAGCGCCGCGGAGCTCTCCATCGTCATTAAAGATTTAGGGTTCCCATGGCAGGGGTAGCACCAGGCTGGAGGTGGGAGGTGGGGGGTGGGGGTGGGGGTGGGCATGACAGAGGCTTAATTTGGCTTAGGAGCGATCTGGTGCCAAGCCCGGGGCTTTGGGGATCACATCAACGTCAGTCACAGGCAAATAGGCTTGTTAGCAGTTAGACGATAAGGGCACGGTGGCAAGATGACAGGTCTATTTCTGAGTGAGTGTGAGTAGGAGGGCTGGGTGCTGCATTAATACTTGTTTAGGGAAAGTTATATAGAACACCTGAATTATGACTCTTTAAATGGCATCTGTTTTTACAGATGTGTTTAATTTGCATAGAGGGTACATTTGTACTGGATGTAATGAGTAGATGCAGTGGTACAGAGTATCTACTGAGAGATTTTGATGTTCTCTAAGTCTGCTATTCTATCCGGGCCTACTGGTGGGCCGCAGAGGTACTGCCAAATTGTTTAACCTCTTCAAAATCTGACGGCCTATCCTGTCTTTCAGAGGTTATAAAGTGCTCCTGTTAGGATATCACCTCCCAGCCTAGTTTTCCCCAGTGTTTCCTTCTGTTTCCCTGCCCTTTAGTCTCCTGTGTGTTTTCCCTGTCTGTCTTCTGTGCGTCTGTGAGCAGGTGGGCGTGGTCTCTCCTCTCCTCCTACCGGGCGGTTGCTGCGGGTGCACTTGATTCCAATCAGCCTATCATTCCACAACCCTGCAGTATATCAACTCCGCTTTTCCTCCCAGACGTCGCCAGATCGTTCCGTCACCCTCCGTGGTAGTTTCACGTATTCAGGCCTACTTAGCTTGTTTTTGGATCCTGTGTAACGCTGCTTTTCCTCTGCTCAGGTCTGCCTACCTGCCAGCTGCCTCCGTCCTATTCCCTTTGCGACTTACCTGCCTGCTCACGCTCCAGCGCCATTCCTCTTCCTTGGAACCCAATTCAATTCAACTCACCCTGGTGTGGATTCTTGGAGCCCTCTTCCTCGTGCCTCGTCTGCCCCCTTCCTCCTCTCGAAGATACAAGCCGTGTCAAGACGGACGCCCAAACCCCAGCCCCAGCCCCTTTAAAGAACATTCATTTTTACAATAAATCCTTTAGTTCTTTACTTACCTGTTGTCTGTGTGCTGCGTTTGGGTCCACGTGTTGAACCAGTTGTAACAGCTCCAGGGATGACGTATTTTTGTGGGCCAATCAGGAAGTTAGCATCGCCATGGTTCCCTCAACAAAAGGCCAATGGGGTTGTTCCAGTGGGTTTGGGATTATTGCAGAAAATCAGCTCTGTGGCAAACACGTTTATGATACTGACACGTTTTGTTCAGCAAGATAATCTTCACAAATCAACACCACTTCTATGGTTTTTGAAGCATGAATGCAATCGGCAGAAGTAAAAAACTAACGTTAGGCTATAAAGGAACTACACCACGGTCGCATGAGCGCCAGTACACGCGATGAGTCTGTAATGGCGTAATGCTGTTGAGTAGTCTCATTTAGCCACTTGTTAGCAACCACCTTTTTTAAGACACATAAAGGCTTCAAAATTCACGAGTGGGGTATTTATTGATGTATTTGATGTCGTGGAACAAAACGATAAAATCTCTTCAGCTTGTGTTAACCACAGATTTCAGGCATCATACTAGCTTGCCGGGAAGGAGGCTAAATAACGCTCCAAAGATATGCTACATTTTGGCGAGGAAAAACTGGCATGGCCATTTTCAAAGGGGTCCCTTGACCTCTGACCTCCAGATATCTGAATGAAAATGGGTTCTATTGGTACCTATAAGTCGCCCCGGATGCAGTGACACAAAATGGAGCGTTTTTTTAAACTAAAAAGTGATGTTGGAGACAACCCTAACTTATTAGCTAACTAACTAACTAACCTATACTAATCACAGTTATTTTTTTAGTAATTTGTTTGTTTTGGATGTTTGAGTGATTTTATTGATGATGATATGAGTATCTAACATGTTGGTTTGATGGTAGTAGTATACCACCTATAGTCACCTGAAGTCCCCCGTCTTTTGAAAAACATCTCAGACATTATTGTGTCATCCAGAGCTGAAATGATTATTCCATTAGTTGTTCAACATGTTATTCTCAATATATAATCATTTGAATTATTTTTTGAGCAAAAATGCCCCAAAATATTTCTCAAGCTTTTGAAATGCGAGGATTTGCCACTTTACTCTGTTTTACAGGATATCACTGTAAATTGAAATGTCTTTGAATTTAAATAGAACAAAACAAGACATTTAAAGGCACAGTGTGTAACATTTAGTGGGATCTGTTGGCAGAAATGGAATATAATATTAATAAGTATGTTTTCTTTTGTGTATAATCACCTGAAAATAAGAATGGTTGTGTTTTCGCTACCTTAGAATGAGCCGTTTCTATCTCTATAGTGAGCGGGTCCTCTTCACAGAGCCGGCCGCCATGTTTCTACAGTAGCCCAGAACGGACAAACCAAACACTGGCTCTAGATAGGGCCATTCACATTTTCACATTTTTGCTTTTTCTCGTCGGCCACCGTAGTTCTCCTACGTGCTCGGCACACGGGAGAAGTTTCTGTTGGTTGCAATCTGCAACCTCACCGCTAGATGCTGCCAAATCCTACACACTGCACCTTTAAAACCACCTCTGGGAGCTTGTAAAAGGCTTTTTTCCCTCTATTTTCTGACATTTTATTGACCAATTGAATAATCTATTAGTGATGAAAATAATGGTTAATTGTAGCCCTAGTGTCAACCTTGACATATGTGTAGTTGTGCATGCTTTAATGCACTCCTTCTCATAATATAAACTGTTGACACATTTTAAATGAAAGCGCCATCAGTGGCTGTCAATGTGGGGCATCCCAATAAACTTTTAACCGTCTACACATTTTTATAAACGTGCAAAATCTATGCTTAAATACTGTAACTGTAACAGTGACCTTTGACCTTTGCCTCACTGCACCCATTTAATCTGGTTATAACAGGTCATGACTTTACAAGAGGTGCCCCCGAGCAGCTGTGGTTTAAATAGGATGCGACGCCAGATATCGTACAGCTTCTAGGGGTGGGAAAAAAATCGATTCACCTATGTATCGTGATTTTTTTTTAAAGATTTTGAAATATTTTTTTTTTATGCTTTAAATGTTTGCTTCATTTGAGTCTATTTGGAGGTAGAAAGAAGTTACCACTTTTATTGTTGTAGTCTGACGAACGTGACATCATATCCGTTCTGTATCCGTCAAAAACCAGCACTACACATCCAGTAAAGGATGGAAACACTTTGGGTTTCACACATTGACAGGAAAAGCAGAGCTAGACATCACGGCTAAAGCTGCATGCTAACTCTGTCACAAACGGGAAACGTTATCGTATCGCGGTCTCCGTGGTCAAATCGTCCGACGCTACAACTGTAGAGCACCCATATACTGACATTTCTCCTCTCTGCATTCAAATGGCCCCGATGAAGGTGACCATGGATGGATGAAGAGAATGGAGCTGTGTAGAAGTGTATGATTCAACTTTTTCCACATGGTCTAGTGTTAAAAAAAGTTCACAAAAATGTCAATAAATCGTAATATGGAATTGCAATACTTAAAAATTGGAATACATATCGAATTGGCACCCAAGTATCGATTCGTTATAGTATCGAATGGGGACATAGGTGTATCGTCCCAGGCCTAATTCTGTGAACTTGATAATAGACTGCAACAAAAAGTCTCGGGCATATTTTTAATAATATATGTGATAAATATCTATTTATTTAAATAATAATAATTGAGATAATAATAATAAAAAATACTCTCTCTCTCTCTCTCTCTCTCTCTCAAACACGCGCACGCACGCATGCACGCACTCACACACGCACGCATGCACGCACGCACACACACACACACACACACACACACACACAGGCAGCCAAGGTTTGGTGTTGTCTTTCCTATGAAGCAGTTTGCCAAGCCAGTGTTACTATTTGTTGACACAAAGAAGAAATCATAATAAATTGAGTCTAAATGAACCGCTCTTTTGTTGGCCTTAAACAATGACAGGGGTTTTCGCTCTGAATTTTTTGGCACAGAGAATTCCATTTGTCAGCATTTCCCCCAGAACAAGGGATGAGGACAAAATCCAAATAAAAGAGAGCTGAGCCCCAAAAATATCTCCATTTCCTGGTAATGACAGAACACCGCGGCTTCACTGCACAAACTAAGACGAGAAGGAAGGACAAAGCCAAGCCTCCTTGGTAAAAGACGAGTCCCCACAGCGCTGGTGATGAATTACAGCTTTCCGCGGGAACATCACACGGAAATTAATAATGTAACTAATGTTGTCCTTGGCAACGTGGGTATACGTTTCCCATCAAACATGTAAACGTTGAACGTCTGTATGGCTTTCCTGATTTCTCAATTTGTGGGTACAAAAAGGCCATCATGGTCACAACAAAGCATATAAGTCATGGCTGTGATCACTCTTGCAGCTCTCCGCAGGCTGCTTTTTAAACACCCCGACCACCCCCCCCCCCCCACTAATGTTAAACTTGGACTTAGCCCAATTCAGAACTGCCAGCGTAAGCGGTCTTATGAAGGGGGTTGGGGGGGTGGTGGTGGTGGGGGGGCTGATGCGTGTGTGCGAGGGAAAACAGAGGGCAGAGGAGGATGGTGAGCCTTCAGTGGGGAGCAGCAGAGTATTTTACGGTAATGGATGTACCACATGGAGATCCAGTTAGTGATGCGTTTGGAGCGCGACGGGGGGTTTGAGAGGGGTAGAGCGGTGGGGGGCGGGGGGTGGGGGTCTCGGTGTCCTGCTGCAGTCTCCACTGAGTTTGTGGAAAAATGCAAGGGTGTGCTGTGGCTTTCTGAAAGATTCATCCACCTGGGCAGAGTATAGGGGTGATGGAGAGACCAGCGTTAACCACCAGAGAGCTTTTATTTCTGCTCACTTTGCAGCAAAGAGTACAGTGAAAATGGCGAGCTCCCCACCGCATCTCCTGCCACATAACGGCTGTAACTAAATGATCTTGTGTCCCAAATCTTTATACGTCCCGTTCATGTAAACACCTGAAGAGGAGCACATTCCTATAAATCAGACCAGTCGCACAACAGTTCGTGAAATAGTCATGAAATGTAATGTATTGATTCATGTACATAGACACAAATTTCACATTTTTTTCATGATGGTCAGCACGAAATCAATTTGCATGTAATCCACATAATTGTGAACCGGGAAGTATAAAGAGCGGCGAACACTGTGCATGGAGGAGCTCAGGGTGGATGGGTGGGTCAAAAACCACAGGAGACCAGGAGACCGGTGTTCGTGTCCAGTGGGAAGTCACAAGTCTGAGTTGATTTATTTGTCACGTAACTTAAGTTATGGCACTTCTGGAGATATTTTAACCCAAAACGGCAATCTTTTCCTAAACCTAAGCAGTTTTTTTCACGTAAATTCCGTACTATTACGGCACTTCCAGTGTTATTTCAACCCAAACCGCAATCTTTTCCTAAACCTAACTAAGTAGTTTTGTTGCCTTAGCCTAACCAAGTTGATCTTTTTGTAAACCTAACAAGGTTGCCCAAGCCTAACCAAGTAGATCTATTCCTAAACCTAACTTAGTAGTTTTTGTCACGTAACTTCCGTACTTAAGTTACACCTCTTCCGGAGTTATTTAAACCCAAACCACAATCTCATAAACCTAAACCTATCTAGGTAGTTTGTTGCCTAAGCCTAACCAAGTCGATCTATTCCTAAACCTAACTAAGTAGTTTGGTTTTGAAAAGACTGGAGCTGAAATTGAAACGTGCGTCACGTGCTGCTGGACAATCGTAGGAAAAAGCACAAGAAAAATATGTTGTTGAAAGTCACGCTGAGCGTCACTAAAAGAAAAGGGAAATTCGTGTTTATTTACACAAATCAAATAGATTAAATTTCGTGACTATTTACAAACTGCCGTGAGACTGTGTTGTCACTTTGCAGCAAAGAGTGCATTAAAAACGGCAGGCTGGGATTCCCCCGACTCTCCTGCCACATAATGGCTGCAACTAAATTATCTTGCATCACAAATCTTTATATCTCACATTCATGTAAACACCTGAAGAGGAGCACATTCCTATAAACACACACACTGGGTTTACATAAGGATTTGGCATGTGTTCCAGGTCTGTAATGGCACTGGATTCCCGCGGTAGTAAACAACTGTGCCACTTTCTGCCCCTGATACATTAAGATTTTTTTTCCCCTACAAATGATCAAACGGCCTTGGGAATTGAACAGATTGCGGTTTATTAAAAAAGAATGACAGATTTGTAAACAACGACAGCATCTCCAAAATGTTTAGTTATGATGGAGCTCATAGTTTCTCCTTTCTCTTTGGGAGTCGTCGGGCCTGTGCAGCCCAGCCCAGGGTCCTAATGAGATGATGAATGGGAGCATACGGAGTGACGGAGGCTCTCAATCCACCAGTGACTGCTAATTTAAGGGGAGATTCATCAAACGCGGGCCTGCACTCTGATGCACCTTCATAAAGCAGTGCCGGGGTCCAGTGAAGATGAATGGAGGTAATTATCTGGCTTACCTGTTCACAGCCGTCCTCCTCTTCTCCGCGGCTTCCTGCGGTTCCAGGGCTCGTAATCTGTCTGCATGAAGAGACAATGCTTAAATCGAATCCCTCTTTTTACTGATAGATCTCAATCGAGTCTGAAGTGAGAGATTATTCCACATTAAACTAATGCACCAGCTTTGTTGCTCTCGCCTGACACAAAATGCCTGAGTGCCACACTGAATGTCTCATTCTGTACCAAATGATCTAATCACTAGGCTTTCTCCTCTGGATACTGCCGGGCTGTAAGTGCTACCTCCCTCACTCAGTCAACAGAGTTATTACTGTTTGCACTTCCAGTTGGCATTGTTGTAAAATGTCATTGGTTTCTATGAAATCTCAATATGCTTTCTAGCTGCCAAATGACCAGAGTAGTGACCACTGATAGAGCAGTTAGGGATAATATGACAGAAACCTTTACAGTGATGGAGTTTCATTTCCTTGTTGGCACAATCAGAGACACCTTTACTGGTTTTCACCTCAGTGAGTGAAATAGAGATGCTTTTGGCACAACGGAGCTCCAGATACTCGGTCAACACCGAGTATATGTCTGGACCCTGTACGGTCAGTCTGTGAATCTGTGGCTTAATTGTTATACAAATAGTCAGTGGTCTTGTCTATAGTGTTAAATTAGTGCTGTCGGGATATTCATTTTTCTCAATACGATTATCACGGCAAAAATATCACAATAACGATATTATCGCGATATCATTAGAAAAAGGATGCAATCACTTAAAATACATCTTTATCTTTATTTGGTCCAACGTTTGTTTGTTTTCTTTCCAAAACAACAGATAGCAGTGTGTTCTACATGTCAGTGAATGTGTCTGAACTGAATAAACATATAGAATATAATAAACAGGCTGAGCTGACCTGCTCCTTTTTCTCTCCCTGATGATTTCTCACATTTCTTGGATGCTGCTGCCTGACGACCACAAGAAAAGTACCAGCTGTCACTGTCTTGTTGAACGGACCTCAATTAAGTTATCCAACTTTACTTAGCACATATATTAGCTAGCTAGCTAACATAGTCATTCACTATCACCGGTGGGGTCCGAACTAGCTAACACCGCCCAGCTCCAGCCGGTTGAAGCCGGGCAGTGCCGGCCAGCCGGGACCCGCCGGTGGTGACGGGTGTCTCGGCCGGTTGGAGCCGGGTGGTGTTGGCCAGCCGGGACTCGCCGGTGGTGACGGATGGCTCGGCCGGTTGGAGCCGGGTGGTGTTGGCCAGCCGGGACCCGCCGGTGGTGACGGGTGGCTCGGCCGGTTGGAGCCGGGTGGTGTTGGCCAGCCGGGACCTGCCGGTGGTGACGGATGGCTCGGCCGGTTGGAGCCGGGTGGTGTTGGCCAGCAGGAGCCCGCCAGTAATAGCGAACGACCCAGCCAGCCAAAGCCAAGCAATGGCAGCCGACCGGTTCACTATCGCTGGCGGGTCTCCGTCGGCTAGCATTGCTTGGCTTCATCTAGCCGAGCCAGCCAGCCAACACCACCCAGCTTTAGCTGGCTAGCTAACATTAGCCAGCTAGCGCACGTAGTCATTCACTAACCAAGATATGCTAACGTTGTACTCGTATAACTCAACTGACATGTTTATAGTTATGCTAACATTATAGCTTACTCGCTCTACGGTGGTGAAATGTTCAGCATGATGATTGTGAAGGTGACTATGCAGCAGGTTTGAAGTATTCCCTCCTTTGGCTAATACTGTAGCCTCACATTCCCTGCACACTGGAGCAGTATCATGAAGGACTTGGTTTTTCTTGACCAACCCGAAGAATTCCCACACTGCAGAGTTAACGTTTTTAGCAGGGCGATAAAGTATCTCCTTTCCATTCATCGTCATTTTGACAGAATCATGAAGACAAGACGTGCACTTGCTCATGGTGTTTTTCACTTTATAGTCTGTTTGTGGCGTGCGTGTATGACGTCATGTCTGCTATAAGCTTTTATTTACTGCGTGCATTAAACACGATATATTGTGGCTGGATTTTTTACACAATATTACTATTTTCATGTTTTTAATACCACGACACCCCTATGTTAAATCCAGCGGTAGGCCTACATGTCCACCAGGTCTGGCGAGGACACTAGGGGACACGCTGCTCCTCTCAACTGGCCGTTCACGCCGTGACTTACCCTCACGTGGAATGCACCTGATTGGTTCCTGGTTTTCTGCTCGCCGTTTCAAACATGGATGTATTAAAAGAACTAGATACAGCGTTGGAGGAGAGTTGTTCATTGGAGCATGAAGCCTAAATGGCTCGACTTCCGTCTGGAAAAGTACCCGGATGTTGGCGGAGTAGCGTCCGAGATGATTGGCGGAGTAGCGTCCGCTCGGTCACATGACTCAGTCACATGACTCGGTCACGGCGTCCTAACATCATGCCGTCGTCACGGCTTGCACTCCAGCCTCAGTCTGGGTCTCACTCACATGAACGGAGGAAGGGAAATAACTCTGGATTCAGCTATTAGTGCATTTTACAACTTTAAAAACTAAATTTTTTAAATAACGGCTATTTAGGTGTTCGTACTGGGGAGTTGATTCACCTAAAAAAAAAAGATCCGCTGAGTTACAGACGTCTCTCTCTCAATGTAAGTCTATAGGAAAAAGTATTTTTGGGCCCAATGGCATCACGTGACGAACACGGAAGTTGCAGTACCGCCGTTTGGCCTCTACGAAAGTCGGGATCGACAGCCGGTACTCTTCCTGGGGGCCTGGTTTCAAACAGGAAACAACATGGCGGCCTGCTCGTAAACTCTCTGTTATTCCGTCTAAACAATCCACTGAAATGTGGTTGAAGCTGCCCTCATCAAGTTGGATCGATAACGCCTGGTCACGTAACGCCCCCAAAGTGAAACTCTGCCAATCTGGCAGCTCATGCAGACCGGCTCCCGTCTCCCTCCATGCCGCTACCGGGCGAGGGAGCGAAGAGTCCTGGCAAAGGGGCGCCGTTCATCTGCATGCACGCTCGCGCTTGGTGAGACATCAGCAGAATAATTGGCAGCGAGCCAGTAAATAGCAAAGCGGTCCGTTTCATAACTTCATGTAATAAATATACAGATTTCAAATAGATGGTAATCTGCATGAGAAATGAATCACAACAACAACAATTTGGTTATAATAATCATCCGCTTATAGTGATCAATTTGACCCGGATAGACGTGATCACTAGAAACGGTTTCCAGTGTAAAAAAAAGCAACAGCGGCGCCATCGTAGATGATATGTAAGGCCCCTAAAACAAGCATGGTGACCTCTATTGTAATGGTAATGGTAGTCTACTGATCTGTCGCCAGCTATTTTGACAAGCATAATGCGAACTTGGTCTATTAGCTTGTCTTAAAAAAATGTTCCACCATTGTTGTTGCTGCTGACGTGCCTCACATCATTATTTATTGCATATATATTGCATCTTGCAGACACGTAACATTCATTTCTGAGGACATGCACAACCAACGCTCCAAACATACGCAGGATACGCGAGACAACCATCAAGCAAACGCACAGTTAAAGCAAGTATATCTCCGGCTTAAGGGGGTTAGGCTTAGCAAATGGTCAATTCGACCTCATGACCTTCCTGTGACCTCGTCTTGTCAGAACGTTGAGATTCTGAAGGGAACAAAGCCCAAGCTGCCACCTGATTTAACCTGGAACACCACGACCCAGACACATAGGACATTGTGTTGTAGCTGTGCCGTCCCTTGAGCCCTGACCGCGGGGTGCTGAGTCACTGCATGTGCAGGTCTATCTATTCAGATAGACATGTACAGACACATGCACACAGCTATAGGAGATTTGGGGATGGGGGACTCTGTAGTAAAGGGGGAGGGAGGGAGAGGGGGGGGGGGGAGTGCATGTGGCACCAGCCCGGCGCAGACATCGTTCCCATTGCTCCCTTAGCTACGCCGGCGCCATCTGTCATCTGCGTGAACATCTGCAAACCCAAGGTGCCCTTGTCACCCAATGTTAGAGCAGTATGTTTGGCTTTTCCATTAAGGGAACCTGGAGTGATTCACCAGAACAAAACCTATTAGACTGGATGGCGTAGTGGTGAATCAGCTGGGTTGCAGAAGCACATTAAATAGTAGGATTCCTCCTCAGGCAACGCCGCCCGCCTGTCTAGCATGTCTGGCTAGCATGACATCTCATCTGCTAACTGACAATTTGGCTTGAGTTTGCCGTTTCTTTATGAGCCTCGGCTCCACGGATGCCGAAAGAAATCAGGCATAATAAAAACCATCAGGTGATTAAAAAGTTTAAACTTATAATGTAGGTCGGAGCTTTTCTATTACTCAGGAACACATCGAGGTGTTTTGAAGAGATTTTCAAGTGAATCAAAGTAACCAAAGATGTTCAGGCACTGGACTTCCTGTCACAGACCCAGGGCCAGCTCTAGCCCTTTTGGTGCTTCATGTTTAGTCAGTTTCACTACAATTCACACTTTTATTAACAAATAATTGCATGCGGGCAGATGAAAAAGTGTGAAAAAGAGAGTTACAGGGGTGAAAAGTGTATTTTTTTCTTTATTTATTTATTTGTGCATTTCTTACCTCAATGCAGAGAAAATGATGATATATATATCTATATGTATATATATCTATATATATATATAGATATATATATGCGACATATATATATCATCACTCTCTCTCACTCCCTCTTTCTCTCATTTGTTTTCATGTATGACTTCATTGTAGTTACTGTGGCTGCTTTGACACACAGTATGTTCCAGCCCAGTCACACAGCAGTTTGTGAAAAAGTCCCAAAATTGAATGTATTGATTTGTGTACATAGACCGTGACGGTCAGCACGAAATCAATTCGTATGTAATCCACGTAATTGTGAACCGGGAAGAATAAAGAGCGGTGAACGCCGTACGGAGGAGGTCGGGTGGATGGGTTGGTAAAAAAACGAAGGACTTTCGTCCATGAGACCGGTGTTCGTGTCCCGTGTGAAGCCACAAGTCAAAGTTGATTTATTTGTCACGTAACTTCTGTACTTAAGTTACAGCACTTCTGGAGTTATTTTAACCCAAAATGTGATCTTTTCCTAAACCTAACTAAGTCGTTTTGTTGCCTAAGCCTAACCAAATCGATCTAAGTAATTTTATGACACATGCGCCACATGTTGCTGGCCATTCGTAGGAAAACGTGCAAAAAATGCGTTGTTGAAAGTCATGCTGAGCATCACGGAAAAAAAGGGAAATTGGTGTCTATGTACACGAATCAAATAGATTCAATTCCATGACTATTTCCAGAACTGCTGTGAGACTGTGTTGGTATGTTGGTGTGTTTCTTCTAAAATTGGTGTAAAACTCAATCATCAGGTATAAATCATCCTGGCCATTGAAATGAATGCAAAGACCGTGAACGTCACGCAGCATTTAGTATGACGTCATTATTGACTCTCCCTCAGCACCCCCAACTCTGACTGACTTCCAGCGTCCCTGCTCGGCTCCTCCATGTTTTCCTCCTCTGTCTCTCTGATTCTATCGCAAAACAGATGGCTTCACCCCCATCCTCATTTTTAATCTATCTCCTCTCTGCGCACCCGAGGTTATGACCAAAATTGAAATCATATTCATATATTAAAAGACTCCAGGAGACTTGAATGGCTGTACCATCCATTATGAGCAAAATTTGGATTTGTACTCTGCCCTCATCCTGATCAGAATGCGAGTGAGAATATAGATAATATGCTTCCTCAGAGTTGATTCTAGTGGAGATATTTTCCGCTGGCAGATGGATTGCTGTGTTAAGACCGGACAGTGTATTATTCACCACTGCAGCTCTCTAGAGAGCGTCGCTGTCTATTGCATATGGTGCTGAGCTGGATTACGGCAACAAGATCACAACAATATGCTCATTGTCCACCACGCAGGGATATAATCTCAAGGATTACTCTCTGATGAAACTGGCCCCAGCCTCTCTGGGCGATACAGAGTGATGTGGGAGATTTTATACAAGCGAAGGCTGGGGAGCATCCTTTTATGAGATTCTCTGATCTTTCAGACTCCAGAGTTTTATTTTTCAATTGTCCTCCATCTTTTGTTGCCTGCACAGGAAGCTGGACGCGGCAATGGGCAAAGCTTTTGCCTCCCACAGCTGCCTCTCCAAAAGAAATGGGCAAACATGCACGCACTGCGAACAGCGAGCTCGCCGCCATCTGCTGTGGCGAGTGAGCGAGGATGCTGCTGTCGAGTTAGTTGTGAATTCGAAACAGCAGCTGAGAGGACACAACTGTGCCCTGACCACACAGAGTGGCACCGCTGCTGCCCGGCTGCCTGGCACAACAGGCTCCATCTGACTCTCTGATGATTTCACACACACACACACACACACACAAACAAACACACACAATGAAAGATTTTGTGGGCCACAATCACAGACATGTAGAGTGAAACTGTAAAACCTATTTTTATTGGGATCTTAACTCACCAGGGTTGTAGCAACCCAGTCACCTGAAACAATGTTGGCACTGTCCATTTCTGCAAACCACGGGATGCATTGAATGTTGATGTTTCTGAACCAAAAATACAGTACGTTTCATAAATACGTTTTGTATCATTTTACCCAAACCACAATCTTTTTATAAAACCTAACCTAACCTAAACCTAAACTACTTGGTTAAGGTTAGAAAAAAGGTCATGGTTTGTGTTAAAATAATAGCGTAATGTAACAATGTAACATAACTACCATGAACAAATAAACAAATAAATAACAACTGCCCTTTGCAGACTTTCTTACGTAACATTACGTAACAAGCATAAAAAACATAACAATGTTCCATAATAAGTGTAAGAAGCATAACAACGTAACAAGCGTAAGAAGACTAACAAAGTTACGTAACAACCTTAAGAAGCATAACAACGTTACGTAAAAGCGTAAGAAGGGTAACAATATTGCGTAACAAGCGTAAGAAGCGTAACGACATTACCAAAGTGTGAAGTCAACGTCTACTTTTGGTTTCACACAGGACACACTGGGTGAAAGTCCTGTGTTTGTTTGACCCATCCACCACCCCTTAGTTTCTTTTTGTTATACCTGTTATTATACATAACTTTCAAAAACACTCGCTTGATATAGTTTGTCGCCTGCTCTGTCGTTCGTTGTATTACGTCACTTGACCAAATGCAAAAAAAAGGCCAAATCCAACACATCCATACTAAGCCAACATTTTTTCCTGGCTGGATGTAGAGGGAAATATTGTCCAGAGAACGAGCCATGAAATCAGTAACATGTAGATTTATAGTAATGAACTGTACATTCAGGACGGCTACATGACCATATAAGGCTTGGGAACTTGTGACTAAGACTCCTGTTGCTTCTTTTCTTTTTCTTTTGGTGAATGGAAAAAGTGACCCTCACTCTTTGTGAGCAGGTTATATGTTTTTGGAAAGCCTTGCAAGCGTTCTCTGAGAAAATGTGCACTTAAATAACAGAAGAAAAGAGGAATAGGTATCAAGCAGGCATAGACACTAAGCATACAAAAAAGAACCCAAACAAACACCCTGGGAGCCCAACATTCAACGGCGGCCAAGAAGTGGCTGGCGGAGAGGGCTGCCTTTGAAAAGAGCACCTGCATGCTATAAGAGTCTCAAAAACAAAAACTCCTAGCCTCAACAACTCTTTACAATGCCGACAGTCACTGGTTTTCCTTCTGAGCAAGTTTGTATTCGTGGACAGAATCTCCATCTAGGCCACTTGCTGTTCGCTTATTTGCAATTTGTCACCTGGCTTGTTTACTCTTCTTTCCGCTCATTTAGAACTCACCTTTGTCCTGACGGGCTCATTAGCAGCGGCCTCATTCCAGGAAGAAACCACCAGGTTAAAGCCTCGCATTTGTGAACCCGAGCGACACGGCTCAGGCGCCGCACTTTAAATGAGGCTTGGCCCCGTTTCTCATGGGGAAGCTGCGGAGAGAGGAGCCAACAATGTGTTTTCACTTTTATGTATTTTCATAAGTCATCTAGTTGGCCATTAAGTTAATATTTTTCAACTGAATTTGCATCTTTTCCAAAAAAAGAAACATGCTTGCGCTAAAATTAAATTCCCGTTGCTCTGGGAATACTCGGTAGACTGTTAGAGTTGAACCAACATGCTTACAACACATATCATGCAGGAGCAGGTTTGAATGGAACAGTTAGCAGCTGTTCACAGACAATTACATGCTGCTAGTTTTTACAACAGTTTTGCACGTTGTACAGTTAAATACATTTTTGGAGAATTAAATTCTTTTACATCATGTTAGCTAATTTTCCAGGTCATATCAAAATTGCAAAACTCTTTTCTTGTATTTTTGTGTTAAAAATTGTATTTACACCCAGGTTTATCTTTAGTTTTAGAAATTAAGAGGAAAGATTGTAATAGAGAAACAGTGAGGAAAATAAGAACATATACATTATTAAGGAAAAGCAAAATAAATAAAAAATTTAGAAAAAGGAGTTAAACAAGGAGGAAAGATACAAAAGAAAAATAGAAATAAAAAGATAAAGTCAATGGATGAAAAAAAATAGATCCCCCAAACAACCAAAACAGTTTACTGTGTTTCAAAGTTAAATGATGAAAATAATCTTGTTTAAACATGAAAAGTCTGATAATTTCCTGTCTAAAGAATATTTTATTGTTTGGCTTCGACCCTGCCAAGCATTAATCCTCATTGAAGGCTCAGCGAAAAACTCTTTTTCATCTCAGAATACCTAAAAGAACAAATCTGGTTGACCCTAGAAAATCATCTGAATTATTTAAACCAATTAATATAAATAAAAGAGCACATAATGGTGATATCTGATGGATAGATTTGACTCTGTTTAGTTTAGTTTAGAATAGAGGAGCCTGTGGATAACTTTAATCTATTTTAAATTTGTTTACAAAGTTCAACGTTATGCAGTTTAACTGTAATTCTGTTGGTTGAAACTGTCGGTGTATGGGTGAAGGTCTTGTGTCTTTTTACAACATATATCTCAGGGGAAGGTTGAAATACATATTAAATCAGGGAATGCGAAAAAGAAAAAGAAAAACAACCTCCCCTGCTCTCCCATAAAAAGTTTCCTTCCTTCCTTCTTGCCTTCCTTCAACCAAAAGAAAATCTAGAAGCCCCCCCCCCCCTCCCATTTTCTCTAACCCCTTCCCTCCCTAATATTTACACTCAGTCCCTAATCCACCCATCTGTGTATATGCACACACTTGCACATTTAATACCCAATATTTTCCAAAGATGTCATACCTGAAGTTAATGAATTTCCCTTGATTTGATTTCTCTCCACTATGAATGTCTTCCAGGTACCTAAAGGGTTGTGTGCCAGCACATGATGGTGGAGGGTGTCAGACTGATGGGATTGGTTGGAAGGGGGAGAAGGAGAGAGAGAGAGAGAGAGAGAGAGAGAGATGGATGGGTGAATCAGGATTGCAGGGAGAGGAGGGGATTGTCCGAGGAGCAGACAGAGAGGGAGGTAAAACTGAAAGCAGATGGCAGAGCTGGCACCTGTCTTACACTAAAATCTGTTTGGAGCCGTTTTCCACAATGTCTTAAAAAAAAAAAAGAAGCCAATTCTGCATATTATGCCAAAAAAGACACTCTCAGGTTTTAACCCTTTGTGACCATGCCCTCCCTATAGCTTTTCACTCATAATAGGATGCCCCCCTCTGAACAGGAGGAGATACAAAACCCCTCTCAAATCCTTCCACTCCGTCTCACCCGGGCCTTGTAAGCAAACAGAGGGGGCATTCAGAACAGGAGAGAGTCTCATTTAAAGCGTTAATCTGTGGGCCACATGCTGCACAACAGCAGAGGAGCAAACAAGCACCACAGTAACAGACCTGACAACACACACACACACAACACACACACACACCACTCAGAGCAGCTAGGCTTGCCCAGGCTAAACATGGCATGTATTTGGCAAGTGAGGAAGTCTGTTCCAGGTGGCGAATATATAAGTTGTGATCAGTTTGAACTCTCTTAGGTACCATACTGGTGCTTTTATACGTTTGAGCTCATTTACTGCTAATCACAAATATTAGTCCCTGAGGGCTCATGTAAAACATACCATCGTTTGGGAGATTTTATAATAGATTTTTCTTTTTTAAAAAGAAAAATAAACAAATAAATAATAATAAATATATTAAAGTATATACAATACATTAATGAATTATATACAGTAAATGTAAAAATTAAATAAGAATGTTTCTTCTACAGCAAGTAAACACCGATGTCTAATTTCATCCCATTTACACAGTCATCATAAAGCAAGGTATGCAAGGCTTCCATTCTGCTCCGAGCAGAGGAGCACATCCTCTCTAAATTCAGAACCTTGTTGTTACGGCAACAAAACTACTTGGGTCGGTTTTAGGAAAAGATTGTGGTTTGGGTTAAACTAGGTGCGTTTGTTATGTAAGTTACGTATGGAGTTAATTATGGAAGTACGTAAAAAAAGTTACAAACGTTGACTTTTGGTTTCACACGGGACACAAACAACAGTCTCCCAGGTGAAAGTCCTGTGTTTGTTTGACCCAGGGGTCAGCAACCTTTACTATCAGAAGAGACATTTTAGGCAAAGAAAAAAAAAAAAATCAGTTTGGAGCCGCAAAACATTTGATCATTGTGATGAAGATAACACAGTTTATAGTCTAAGTATATAGTATATAAGTCTAACTGCATGGAAAGCCAAAGAGACAATGTACTACGGAGTATTAGGGCCACAATGAGGGAAAAAACATCTGAGATTTACACAATAAAGTCAGAATATTACGAGAACAAAAAAGTCGTAATATTACATGAATAAAGTCAGAACTTTAAGGGAAAAAAGTTGTAATATTAAGAGAATTAAGTCAGAACTTTACGAGAAAAAAAGAAAATAACTCGTAAAATTACTTTATAATATTATGACTTTATTCTCGAAATCGAAGATTATTTACCGTCGTACCATAGGACATACAACAATGATAAATAAAATGAAAATGTAAACAAAAAACAGTTATTCAATTTCTATTTTTAAAAATCCACAGGGAGCCTGCAACTGTGATTTCAATATCTGCAAGTTGTTGATTTTCAAACCATATGAATGAGTGAAAAACCAGCAATGGCCTGCAATACAGAATAAAAACATTTGATAATCTGAAAGAAAAAAAACAGTAAAACCTCCAGAACTCACTAGTGTCTGAACAAATTTGATAACTCAGTATAATAAGGGTACAAAACATATTCTCAACTAATATATAACTAATGCACGACTCATGATGCATTCATTCATTTGATGTTGTAGTAGTTTTTATGGGATTGGTTAAAGTAAAGTAAGGTTAAAATGTTTTATGTCTAAGTGACTAATGGGGACAACACTTTCTGAAACTGGTCCAGTATTGAGGGAGAACGCTGTAACCAGCAGCTGTGAAAGGAGCTGCGAGGGCAAGTGAGCAGCGTCAGTGTAACGTTAAGAGCTTTTTTTTGCCACTGACAGGGTCAGATTATTATTATTCTAAATGTCTGACAACATTATGGAAAGGACCCGACAGAGAAATAAAAGTTTTTTCTTACCTTTCTCTGTTTGTTGTTGTGTCCAAGTCCTGATCATATTCGTATACTCTGGCTTCTACTCAAATAAATACGGGCGGCCATCGGATTCAAAGAGCTCATCCACATTGTGGAAATCATCTAAATATTCAACCATGATATTGAAGATATATTTTAGAGAACACTAAGCTACGCTTTCTGTACTCCAACACTACAAACTGCTCGGCTTGCACTCGCATTTCCACCATGGATGTATTCCACTGTTCCACCATTGTCCTCCAGGAACACGACCTCCTCTTTGAAAGCAGTGCCTGTTCTCATACAAATATGAATGTGTTGTTTTTTTTTTATATTAATTGTATTAAAAGTGGTTGTAGGATGCAAATATTGTTGCCTTAATTGATGGAACATGATGATAATATAACACAACAAATGGGTAAATGGTGGCATGTATAGCAGACATATAGTCACTGTAACAATTATCACATATGGACATTGCTAACACGAAACGACTCGGGTGAGTTATGAGGACACAGTGTGCATGTTGGTACGAGGAAGTACCACGGGTTAACTCTATCTACACAGGTTTGTCTCATCATTTGTCTGATACAAATAAATGCATGAAGTACTGAATCAACAGCCATTAAGCGTAATCCTAATCTTATGAATTCATAGTGACGTGGATAATTTGTAACTGGTGAGCAACAGGATCTCTGGATACATTCCTTCATGCATTAAATCATCATGAGCCATTGAGTCATGCATCGATTAAACATTAGTTAAGCATATGTTTTAAAGTGTTACCACGAATGCTTTAAACCAGCGCTTCCCAACCTATTTTCCTTGAAGCCCCCCCTACTTGTATCTTAGAAAAGCTGAAAAAAAAGAAAAGAAATCCAAATCCTTAATTTGAAGGGAGATTCAGTGTATTAAATGAGTTCAAGTAAATCAACGTTCTTTAATGAATAGAATTCAGTTTGGTCCAACATGAGTAAAGTTGATGACGTCTATATAGAGATACATAACATGATCTCTTTTTTTAAACAACTTAATTTATCTACTTTAATAGAGTTGGAGCCAAAATAGATTTATTGTTATTGTGGGTAAATAAATTGATTGCTGTCAGATCGCCCTGTTAATACAGCGGGAGAGCAATAGGATTTTGACCACAGCAAAAATGTGATTTTTGAAAGGCTAAACGCCAACAAATATGGACTGAAAATATTTGTTACATGAAAACATTTTGTGGATTTTGTAAATGATTGCATCTAACTTTGTTCAATAATGTTGACTTTTAGACTTTACAACGTTCTGTGAGTTATTGGAAATGTTTGGATCACACAAGTCATCAACAATCCTACGCAGCCACCACTAGAATATAATCTACAAATAGTATAGTACTAATGATATTAGTGTAGCCTGATCTGCAACTGTGCACAAATACCAGGTTTGAATAGAATGTGGCCTACCAAGTAGTGCAAACATTTTTTAAATTTTTTTTTTAGGACGCGATAATAACGCGTTAATGCAAATTAGTTTTAACGCCACTAATTTCTTAAACACATTAACGCCACTTGCAGTTATTAGGTTGTAGCGTGGTCAGTTTTAAAGCTAGCTAAAAGTTAAAATATTGGTATCATATGACACTAAAAAACCTGATGAATCCATTGGTACTAACCATGTCATACTAGGTAGTCGAGAAGGAGGTTAAATAACGCTCTAAACGTATGATGAATTTTGGCGAGGAAAAACATGGCATTTTCAAAGGGGTCCCTTGACCTCTGACCTCCAGATCAGTGAATGTAAATGGGGTCTCTGGGTACCCACGAGTCTCTCCTTTACAGACATGTCCACTTTATGATAACCACATGCAGTTTGGGGCAAGTCATAGTCAAGTCAGCACACTGACACACTGACAACTGTTGTTGTCTGTTGGGCTGCAGTTTGCCATGTTATGATTTGAGCATATTGTTTTATGCTAAATGCAGTACCTGTGAGGGTTTCTGGATCAATATCTGTCATTGTTTTGTGTTGTTCTAATTGATTTACAATAATAAATATATACCTACATTTGCATAAAGCAGCATATTTGCCCACTCCCATGTTGATAAGAGGATTAAATGCTTGACTAATCTCCCTTTAAGGTACATTTTGAACAGATAAAAATGTGTGATTAATTTGTGATTAATCATGGTTAACTATTGACAATCATGCGATTAATTGCGATTAAATATTTGAATCGATTGATAGTCCTAAAAATGTATATTATATTTTTAAATAGTTTTATATACAGACTTACTATAAATTATCCAGTGAGCGTGTTATTATGATTTTAGTTATACATGTGCAAATCTCATTTTGGCAACCCTCAGAGCAGACAAATCGTGGCGAACCTCCCTGCTTTAAAACCTTTCCTCCAGTGTTTGTAATTCTCCAAACCCGTCAGCAGAGAGAGCCAGAGGACCCACGTCTCACTTCACACCGCCTGGTCTTTATTCAGTATTTAGTCTGCAGCTCACAACTCTGCACACACCGAGGCCTCGACTCCAACACAAAGGCTGCAGACAGAGATCCAGAGAGCCAGAGAGCCGGAGAGCCAGAGAGCGTACACCTGTCAAAGATTGTTGTCACCCACGCCTTTCAACTCCCACCAAAACTTTTATAAACTGAAAATAGCTCCTTTCCTTCCCCCCCGCTCACTCGCTTCTTTTTTTTTTTTCCAAGGGAACCACAATTGTGTCCAGATTTTCACACATAGTAACTTAGTGTTTTGGGCTATTTGGAACTGAAACAATTACAAACAAACCTGTATTATCCCCCCTCTCCCTGCTAATGGACCTGACTAGAAAAGACAAGAAAATTAAACGTTTCTGTTTTCCCCCTCAGGTTATTTTAGATTGCGGGCTCATTTTCTAATTATGGTGGCCATTCTTTAAGCATGCGTGTTCCCAGGTCATTTTCTAGCTTTAATGAAAATGTGCACACACCACCGCACAGGGGAAAGAAAACACACTCCAGATCGTTCCTGATTCGCTAACCTTTGTCGGCGCGTTGCTTTTGTGTTTGGGGGATGATGAATCATGATCTGAGTAACAATTACTGGACCTCTCACTTTCTTTTGCAGCGTGACTTACAGGTTTGGTTGGAGAAATTGTGCGTGTGAAGTAATGTGTGCGACAGATTAAAGAAGAGATCAAACCGATTGTAAAGACAGAGGAAAGTTCATGTTTATGTTGTGCTGCAGGCTGGCACTGCCCCCCCACACCCCCGTGCAAGATTTGAGCTTCTTGCTAGCGCTGGTGGTGCCAGAGGTTGTTGCCATGCAACTCAATGTGGCACACACACACACACAGACACACATGCACACACACAAGCACCAACAATGGTCTGCTTTATGAGGTGCCCGCTGATGCCATGGTAACCTCCTCGTTCTGGGCAAGATGGGCAGAGCGCTGTGCCAAAAAAATGCCATGGTTCCTTTTTTTTTTTCCTCTTTCTCAAACCACGTTGCCCAGAAACCTTTTGAAACTTAATAAGTGAAAACCAGTGGGCAGACAAATTACGACAGGAGTGTGTGAGGAGAGCGGGAGGGAGAGGGTCAACTTTGGGAGTTTTAGTGTATCCTGTCTTCTCAAGCATAAATTTAACCCTTGAGTGGAAAATGATGCTGGCTGATCAGAAATGCGTAGTGAAGGCTGTATAACTTCATTAGAGCAGAACTTATAGGAATACTTCACCCCGTGTTACCTCCAATTCTTGAACAAAACTTTGTTTTCTTTGCATGCCTCCATGGCGAACGAAGAATCCTAAACGGATAACGGATAAAAGTCTTTGAAGAATTGAAGTAAATGGAGGCAACAACAGCAAAACTATACAAAAACATCAGTTTTCAAACTCTCAGTATAATCAAGACTTATTGATCCAGTCGTATAACTACTTCCTAGACACATGCATCTTGCCAAAATTTTACTATATAAAGGGCAGGTCCATTGTTTTTTTTTGTTGAGTTTTTCTTATCATTCTGTAGCTTCCCAGTGGTATTCCTTATGTATTCAAATCCAACATTAAAATGTATGTTTATGTATGTATGTTTTAGTGTCAAAATGTTTTCCCAAGCCCTTCTAAAAACCTGTTCCCCGCGTGACCTGACGTAGGTTCCTGCATGATGACGCTGCTACATGGTACAGCAATATATACTGTACATCCTTATGGTCAGTGTAACGGCATGCTCCCCAGTTTGGAGAAGCAACGTACTGCTTTGGACGCCACGTTAGTTCAGATCTGAAAGTCGCACAATAACATAAACAAACTAAACCGATGGAGGCAGCAGTGACCAGCACTCCTGTGTCCTGTGAGGTAAAAATACTGTTTTTGCCAATGGACTCTGGTGGCTTTGACGACAGCGATATCACGGCTTAGTGCCCCGTCAGAAAGGGCTGTCTGATGGCGAGGTAAAACGTTGAAAAATATTCCGAATATAGCATACCCTTAAACTGATATTGATTGTTTTTTAGGTGGCTATGATATGTTTTTCTGCTGCTCCTGTCCACAGCCGCTTACCTCGCCATCAGACAGCCCTTTCCAACGGGGAACTGAAGCCGTTATATCGCTGTCTTCAAAGCCACCAGACTACATTCACAAAAACAGTAATTTTACCTCACAAAACGAGGGAGTATACATACAACCCTACTCAAAAAATTCCGAACTAACCCTTTCAGTTGTTTCCAAACTTAGCACAGCTAACGTTGACTCAGATAGTGCTAGCGTTCACATTATTCATAACCTTATTGATTAGCTTACTGTGGAACCTACGTCACTGCTTTTAGCTAACAGCTGAGTGGGCGTTTCCATTTGAAAAAAACAAAAACGAAAAAGAACGCAGATGGACCCGCCCTTTAAAACACTTCCACCACTACCATCTCACACTTGCGTATCCGCGCTGCGAGTCCGTGCAAGTCCGAGGTGTTATAAATAGTTTTGTCAAAGATGCATGTGTTTGGTAAATGAGACTTGGATTATACTGCACAAGTTGTGTGAGAGTTTGTAAACAGATGTTTTGATATAGTTTTGCTGTTGTTAAATGGGGCCCACATTTACGACAATTCATCACAAATTTTCTCCGTTTTCAGCCGTTTTCAGATGCTTCGTTGACTGCGGATTCCATGCAAGAAAAAACCGATTTTCTTCAAGAATTCAAGGTAACACAGGTTGATTAATTGATATAGCAGATGTCATTTTGTGGGTGAAGTATTCCTTTAAAGCTGAGTGAGGGCGAGATTGGAGCAAATGTGATTAAAAAAAGTTATTTTTATAACGGTTGCTATATGGTGACAGTATACATGAAACGGTAACCTGAAAAAATGATGTTCCTCTGTGTCCTCTGTTCCTCCGGTGCTCCTAAACGGCATCTGCAAGATTTCACAGACCAGAGGAAAAACAAGTCAGTAAGAGCTGATCTGAGGTCTGCTGTCCAGCTGCCGTCTATGAGAGCCGGCTGTCAATCACTCGCCACAGTCCGACCAAACAGTCAAACTAGGCAACGCTGATCAAATATGAATCAATATTCTGTTACGTTAATGCCTATTTCTCTCCTCACATGTTCTCAGAATCATCTTGTAGTGCACGGTTTAGCTGTAAATGAGGACGTTTGTGACGCCGCCGCCATTGTGAAATCTGGTGAAGGAACGCAAGGTTCTGGTCACATGACCAGAGGCACAGCCAATAGGAATGCTCTCTCTCTCTGAAATGACCTGTGAGTGGTCAAAGTCTCCCTTCACGGGCTAGATTTTCTAAGCCTAAAAACAGAGCCATGAGGAGGAGCAGAAGTCTAGTTATCTCTCAGAACACTTGAAATTACAATATGCTGAATAGGTTATTACGGGATTATTGCCCCATGATGCCAAAAATATACGGACTACTGCAGCTTTAATGCAAACATGCAGCAGATCTATTCAGCCGGAGTGCAAAAGTAAAGAGTCTATGTGGTGCATGTTTGACCGGACAAACTTTTCTGAGTGGTGCACTTCATCGGAGATGATCAGTGTGAGCTGTTGACCTGCGGTGTGAGCATGTGGGGGGGGGGATCATGGTGCATTTACATAACATCAACCTTTCTGCAAAGAGGACAAAAAGGGCTCCGAAGAGGGTCAAGTGTTGCTCTGCTGGCAGACACGTTTCAGGTGACGCATCTCTGATGGAAAGTGAAGTCGACCGGCTGTATATAAAGTAAACACCTTTAGTGTGTGTGAGTGGGTCCGTGAGGGACTGTGAGTGGGGTTGCTCCATCCATTTCCATATTACCGGGGGTCATCTAGGCATTGCGCCCAGTCCCGGTGCTTTTAGGCCCCGCTGAGGCCTGGCGAGATTAAAACAGGGTTGAATTACGACTGTAAGGTAGCGATGGATGGATGGAGGGAGGGAGGGAGGAGGAGGAGGCAGAGAGATGGGGTCACACAATAGAGCCTTGTCTAGTGCTTTTAAATTCCCTTAAAATAGGGATCCATGCCAAGCGTGGCCCGTCGAGCAGGCTATCACGCTATAACCGGCCCTGTAATTGCCACTCGTCCCCCCTCCACCCCCCTCCTTCACTGTGGTCACCCACCACGCATGTAAAACACAGAGCATTCGCGGCAGGATCACCACTTGGGAATACACGTAATGTTAATGGCGCTCTCCTCACAAAGCTGTCAATGCCTGTTATGAAAGCCATACATAACATAGAGGTCTGTCTGCCTTCAGACAGTAGAGACAGACAGACAGACAGACAGAGAGGTGGAGGGACAGACAGCTCCGACAGACACCGAGGACGGACAATAAAAAGCAGAGAGACAGATAAGCAAAGACGGCATCGTATGTGGCGAGCGTGACAGCCAGAGACAGGCGGGCCGATCAACAGATACCATCCATCAGCTAAAATCTGCCGGTCCATTGGATCGCGCTCAGAGCTCCAAACAAAAGGGCAAACCCAATTTTACTCTCAGACGGTTTCTTTTTATTTTCCATATAGGCATGACTAAATAAAATCCCAAATAAATGCCGTCCTCATGTGAAATGACTAACTGTTTACACCACAGAGAAAATGACTTTCGTTTGTTTTTATTACGTTCATCAGCAACAGATTTCCCTCTGGTTTTGCATGCGCAGACAGGCGAGGAGAAGAGAAACGTGTGCCCGGTGACGTGAACGCTCCTGAAAACTATTTGGTGGAGGGGATTTTTCTTCTTTTTTTAATCAGTATAAAACAGTCTTTTTTTAGTGCAACATGGACAGAAAACGCATGGCAACCAAAAGAGAGGTGCATGCACGACTCTTTTATTTTCAGATATTTTTGGTGACAAAAAACAAAAACATTTCAGTAACATTTCAATTTTATGATCCAGCTTTATGCAAATGTATGTATATATTTTTATTGGAAATCAGTTAACAACACAAAACAATGACAGATATTGTCCAGAAACCCTCACAGGTACTGCATTTAGCATAAACACTATGCACATAACATGGCAAACTGCAGCCCAACATGCAACAACAGTAAAGGGGGAGAGTCGTGGGTAACCCAGGTATCTGGAGGTCAGAGTCAAGGGACCCCTTTGAAAATGAGGACATGACAGTTTTACCTCACCAAAATTTAGCGTAAGACATGCTAGTATGACATTGGTTGGTTACAAAATGTCCTTTAATTTCACCTCATCTGTCTACATTGTAGCTTTTGCATGTATAACTGTTTTACATTCAACCAAAATTGCCAGAAAAAAATCTTAAATAAACATTAAAATAAAAATAACTAAAATGAAATCTAGATGTGTGCATTGATCATAGCCAGAAACGGGTAGTTTGTGGTGAAATGAAAAAGGTGGCACTAACAAGCTGATAAAATTACAAAGCAGCAGCTAGCAAATCTCCAGTAATTCTTAATGTAGGATTGAACTAATTATGATATTATGAAAACACGATATATTTATTATTAACAAAAACTACTACTATATATGGTCATTTTGACGTAGGTTCCAGTGACCTATGCATCTAAGGTTAAAATAGACATAGATCAGGGCCGGCTTAAGGCGGCGATACAGGCGGTCGCCTAGGGAGCCACCTTCTATATATACAGTGCTATACTGTATATATATATATGTAATATTTTAAAAAAATGCAGGTGGTACCCGTCCTCATTTTCTGCATTGAGGTAACAAAAGAAATAAATAGATAAATAATAAGAAAGAAAGACACCTCTCGTCGTAGTGAAACGTATTAAACACTTAGCCGACAATATCAGGGACCAATTATAATGAATTTAGTTATTTATGAAAATAAAAATCTTACTTTTTGTCTTAAAACATTGTGATGTCCAATGTGTGTTGCAGTTTAAGGGGTCTAAGGCAGGGGTCAGCAACCTTTACTATCAAAAGAGCCATTTTAGGCAAAAAAAAAAAAACAACAAAAAAAATTCTGTCTGGAGCCACAAAACATTTGAACATTGGATGAAGGTAACACAGCTTATAGTCTAAGTATATAGAAATATAAGTCTAATGCAGTGAGGGCCAAAGAGACAATGTACTACAGAGTATTAGGCCACATTGAGGGAAAAGAATCATAATATTACGGGAATAAATTCATACTTTACAAGAGAAAAAGTCATAATATTAAGAGAATAAATCATAACTTTAACGAGAAAAAAAGTCATAATATTACAGAAAATAAAGTCATAACTTTACAAGAAAAAGTCGTAATATTACGAGAATAAAGTCCTAACTTTACGAGAATAAAAGTCATAATATTACGAGAATACAGTCATAACTTTACGAGAAAAAAAAGTCATAATATTGCGAGAATACAGTCTAACTTTACGAGAAAAAAGTCGTAATATTATGAGAATAAAGTCATAACTTTACAAAAAAAAGTCGTAATATTACGAGACTAAGTCTAACTTTACGAGACAAAAAGTCGTAATATTACTAGAATACAGTCATAACTTTACGAGAAAATAAAACAAAATAACACGTAAAATGATTTATGTTTATTTATTATTTACTTTATTCTCATAATATTCCGACTTTCTTTTCTCGTAAACTTCTGACTTTATTCTCATAATATTATGACTTAATTCACGAAATCTCCGATTTTTTTCCTCAATGTGGCCCTAAATCTCCGTCGTACCATCGTACCATAGACCTACAACAATGATAAATAAAAGTGAAAATGTAAACAAAAACATTTCCATTTTTTTACAATCCACAAGGAGCCACTGGAGAGGGGCTGAAGAGACGCAGGTTGCAGACCCCTGGTCTAGGGTTAGGGTTCTGGGGGATGGAACCCTAACCCTAGAGCGGGGAGGCTCCAAATCCAAATTTCGCCAAGGCCACCAAAAGGGCTAGAGCCGGCCCTGCGGTATATTTTAGTATTTTATAGTATAGTGACTGAGCTGATGTAACTGAGAAAATGAGAAAATCAGACATTGATAAAAGGGTAGACATAACAAGCTTTGTTTTCAGTGTGCAGTGGAAGCCCTTCAGTAACCTGGCTCACACATCTGAGCTTGGCCCGGGGCCTCCTGGAAAATCTATATCAGCACACAGCACAGCCCATTGACATTATTGCTTTTGACTGACGACGTGACTCATAAAGCGGTTAGGACACTGCGAAGATATGACCGTATACCACACACCGCGCAAGTCGCTACAATGTGTGCAAACACTCGAGCTCGTGTGCTGGGTGCAGAGTTGGTGGCTCAGTTAAAGCCTGCACATGGCAGCAGCAGCGGGGAGCAGTTGGACTGGCGAGGCGAGAGGCACAGCTGCTTGGAGAGGGCTCCGTGGCATTTCTCTGTCTGTGTCCCCCCTCTCCCAAACACACACACACACACACACACACACACACACCAGAGCATACATACAGTATATACCCACATATACACACCCCCTCTCTATCACTCACACCGCAGCAGCATCCTGGTAACAGATAGCTCCTGATTGGTGACTCCATCATCCGTGTGTTTTTATATATTTATATATTTATCAGCAGTCCCAGGAAGAGGATTCTGGCGTGGGAGAGGCAGCGTGGCAGTGTGTGGAATGGCGTGGGAGAGGCAGAGTGACCCCGGGCTCAGGTGGCAGCTGTGTTATGACTTCTCTGCCAGGTCATGGTGGATGGTAGATGGATGCTCCCCGTCTCTCCCTCTTTCTGTATCCATCGATCCGTCTGTCTGTTTTTTGTCACATTCTTCTGCTCTCCATCTTGTTTTTGTTTTTTGGATGAAATGTCCCGCTGCTGCAGAATGTGGCATAATGTTTACATGTCGTGCCAGCTGCATGTTTCCACACTGTGCATCTAAAAATGACAAGTCACTTGCTAAGTGTGTGTTCAAGGTGTTTGGTGCCTAAAGGCCAAAGAGTCTATAGCGTCTTAGGCAAGTTGAGCCTCCTTGTGACATTCTGATGCAGTTCACTTATTTAAAATGTGTGATTGAAGTGATATGGTGGTATATATTACAATATATTTAAAAACTTCACACAGTCTCACTGCAGTTCCTGAATAGTCACAAAATTTAATTTATTTGATTTGTGTAAATAGACACGAATTTCCCTTTTTTGTGACGCTCAACATGACTTTCAAACGACGTATTTTCGTGCGTTTTCCTGTGGAATGGCAAGCAACATGTGACGCATGTGCTGATTTCCGCTCCAGTCTTTTCAAAACAAAACTACTTAGTTAGTTTAGGAAAAAGATTGACTTTGTTAGGATTAGGCAACAAAAGAAATTACTTAGTTATGGTTTAGGGAAAAGATTGGCCTGGTTGGTTTAGGCAGGAAAACGACTTAGTTAGGTTTAGGGAAAGAGTGACCTGTTGGGTTTAGGCAGAAAAAACTACCTAGTTAGGTTTAGGAAAAGATCGCGGTTTATATTAAAATAACACCAGAAGTGACGTACATAAGTACAGAAGTTACGTGACAAAACTACTTAGGTTTAGGAAACAAATCGAGGTTTGGGTTAGAATAACTCTGGAAGTGCAGGAAGTTACGTGACAAAACTAACTTAGTTAGTTTTAGGAAAAAACATGGTGTAGGGTTTAAATAACACCGGAAGTGGTGTAAATAACACCGTTACGCCCACTTCCTGTGTTATATACGCCACTATCCGGTGTTTAAATAAACCGGAAGTGGCGTACCCACTGTAATGTTCAGAAGATATGTGGTTTGGTTCAAAATTTGGGTTCAAATAAATCTGGAAGTGCAGGAAGTTACGTGACAAAAACTAATTAGTTAGATTTAGGAAAAGATCGCAGTTTGGGTGAAAATAACACAGAAAGTGCTGTAACTTAAGTACGGCAGTCACGTGACAAGAACTACTTATTAAGGTTTAGGCCGCTCTTTATACTTCCCGGTTCACAATTACAATGGATTACATAAGAATTTGATTTTGTGCTGACCATCACAATTAGTTTTTTACACAAATCAATACATTAAATTTCGTGACTATTTTTCTCGAACTGTCGTGCTGACTGGCTGAACATTTGGCAAATGTCTTCAAGCATGCGGAGACACTCCCTCCAAATAGTTTTCTTCCTAAATTCTAATCACAAGATAATTTGTGTGATTGAACTCCATCAAAAGATATCTAGGACCTTATCCCAAAGGATGGGGGCTTGTAAATTAAAAAACCTGCTTTTGCCACCAGAGGAAATGATTCAGAATTTATTAAGGCCATGATAGACTTCTGGGGCAACAGAGATGTGTGTGTTTTTTTTCTTATGACTAGCACTATTTTAAACCTCATTGATTAATCCTTACCTGTCGTGCATTCACTTCAGATTCAGACATTTCTATGTAGCAATATATTATTGATTATTTTTGACTTGAATTCCAGTATAACTGCAAACCATCTCATCTGTGTTGGACTTGTGTTAACGTAAAAAGCTATCGCTGTAGCTGCTGTCTGCTGCGCTTTTGACCTTCAGCTTTTTTGTGACACAACAGCCACAGTTTGGATCACATCAGAGAGCTCATTTATTCCAGATCTCACATATTGACAACATCAATCACTCCGATCTCTGCGTATCAGTTGCTTTATTATTTCCCCTCATGTGGCGTTCGGTGTTGATCACGAGGCGTCTCGAGGCCGGACACAGGTTTGTAAAACCCGAGGGTTCCTCTCAGCGCCAGCCTGCTGCGCTCGCCGCTATGTAGGGCAGAGCTGGACCCTCTGCCATGGTAGGGGGTGAGGAGGGGGGGTGAGGAGAGAGACATGGGGAAGGGAGAGGGGGGAGTAATGGAGGGATGGCAGCCAGCATTGGGGCCCCATGCAGGGGATGCAGAGATGGGTGAGCAGGGGGGAAGGGTGGGGGGGTTACAGGGTGCTACAGGGGGCAGAGAGAGGGGCACAGGGCTGGGCATCGCTGGCAAAGGAGGCATTCCTCCGTCTGCAGTGGTCTCACTCGTCACACACAAAGCCAGGGGGTGTCGGCAGGGTTTCATTGGGATTATTATCTTCAGAGTGTTAGTTTTCTAGACATACAACTCATTCATTCTTAACATTTGTTTTTCTTTTTGTGTGTGATTTTGCTGCTGATAGTAGTGCTGAATTTGTTCTGAGACAAAAAAGCAAGGATGTCGTGGGACGTAAACCCGTTCTAGAGTTGTAGAGTTTTGATTATCCACATTTTAGAGGTTGCCTTAGCAAAAATAACTGATTTAAAACTCCAGCAATTTATCATTGCACTTTCATTCTTCATTCTTCTTTCGCATCTTCATTTAGTTACGTTTAGGAATAGATCGGCTTGGTTAGGATTAGGCAACAAAAAAAAACTACTTAGTTAGGCTTAGGAAAAAGATGACTTTAGCTTGGCTTAGGCAGAAAAACTACTTAGTTATATTTATGAAAAGATCGCGGTTTAGATTCAAATAACACCAAAAGTGACGTAAACGTAAATACAGAAGTTTACGTGACAAAAACTACTTAGGTTTAGGAAAAGATCAAGGTTTGGGTTTAGAATAACTCTGGAAGCGCAGGAAGTTACGTGACAAAAACTACTTAGTTAGCTTTAGGAAAATGTATCATTGCACTTTCATTCGTCTTTCGCATTTTCATTAAATTGTGCAACTTGTAAGAGACGATTTAAAAAATAATGGTTAAAATTAGCCTAACATTCAACAACAGCTGTCAGTGTGTCAGTGTGCTGACTTGACTATGACTTAGCCCCAAACTGCATGTGATTATCATAAAGTGGCACGTCTGTAAAGGGGAGACTCGTGGGTACCCATAGAACCCATTTACATTCACTGATCTGAGGTCAGAGGTCAAGGACCCTTTTGGAAAATGGCCATGACAGTTTTTCCTCACCAAAATTTAGCGCAAGTTTGGAGCGTCAGTTAAACCTCCTTCTCGACAAGCTAGTGACATGGTGGGGTACCGATGGTTTCCTTGGGATTTCTAGTTTCATGATACCTGCGTATTCTACTCTAGCTTTAAAACTGAGCCCACTACAGCCTCCAAAAGATCTATTGCGTTAATGCGTTAAGAAATTAGAGGTGGTGAAAAAAATGTCGTTAACTTGTTATTATCGCGTTACTTTGACAGCCCTTGTTAAAATTGAGGCAGCCGTGGTCCAGATATCCAGAAGTCTCTAGTATGGGTCAATCTCCAGAAATACTGATCCTACAATTCCCATAATGCAACTGGATAGTTATCTATCGATCAAACCCTGCGTCCTAATGCTTACTTCTTTCAAACTTCACACCTCTGGTTTGTATGTAGACTTTCTGTTTAAAAAAGCTGAGATACCATGATGACATCACTATGACATCATCCGGTGCATTTCCAGGCTTTAGAAAGCTCCCTCTGCCACCGAGACATTGTACAACTGTTTGAGTGCCCTTTAAGTTACAGGTCACAGATGGAAATTAATGTGAATCTTTCTTTCTCAAATGAGCTTTTGTTGATTGTATTGGTGGATATTTTCCAGTGATTTCCAAAAAAATGTTTTGTCATGCATGAGCTACCTTGTCTTATATAGAGACACAGTGTGAGCAGTGCAACCAAAGATTCATTTTGATTCAATCATTCATTCACAAATTGTTTCATTTGAAGGATTTTACTGGCACTGGTGAGAGAATATATTTAGTATTTTTTTTTTTAATGAGAAACATCAGAAAAAATATATATATATTTTTTTGTTTTAGGCACAAAAAAATCTACTTGGCAGTGTAAAGAAGGCTTTGAAACAACGGAAAATAAAAATCAATAGTAAAAATAATAAATAGTAAATACAATAAATAAGTAATTAAGTAAATTAATAAATAATATATATATTTTTAAATACCTAGAAATTTGTAATGAGTATTTCTTAGTTGGATGGAATCCTGTTTGAGATTTTAGACTCGTGACCTCTGACCTCTGGCTACGATGCTGCTTGTGACCCCTCAGATCTATCTTGGGACCACTTGAGGAGAATCACTTATTTTTATTCTACACAAGCATTAAAGTCAGGTGTGACGTCCCTCTGTCCTCCCCTCGCTCCCGCTGTCTCTTTACAGGTTTTTGTCTTTTATGTTCAGATGCCCTCCCCCTCTCCCTCCCTCCCTCCCTCTCTGTCTCACTCTCGCCCATCTTTTTTCAGTCTGTCTCCCTCTCCATCCCCAGACAGACCCTCCCATCAGTGCCCATTTCCCTCCGTCTGGCTCGTCCCCTTCCTTTTCACCCAGATGACCTCGCACCGCCCTGTTCCTTCTGTCTGTCTGCTCTCCTTTACCCAGATGCCCCCCCACCGCTGCCCGCTCCATACCACCCTGACTGGATCTCTACATATATCTGTCTCTTTATCTCGTTACCTCCGTCCTCTTTATCTGTTTCTAACAGTACGATCTCTTGCTTGCTTTCTCCCTCGGTCCTCTTTTCCTCGTATGCTCCTGCTGCACAGATGCCTGGCTTGGTTCGCACAGCTGTCTCGCCATGTGCCCTACCAAGTGTTGCCTTCGACGGCAGGGGCCGAGTTGGGGGGGGGGGGGTGGTGGTGGTGATGGTGGTGGTTTGGGGGTGGACGGCGCAGAGTGGATAGTCATGAATATTCATGTTCCATTGTATGTACTACCAACAGAAAATGGCACCACAGAGGAGACTCCACCCATCAAAAAAAAGAAGGGGGAGGTTGGGTGAGGACGGAGGAGGAAAGGGAAGGAGGAATAGGGAGGAGAGGATAGGGAGAGTCAGGGGAAATGTGATGGAAGAGTATGGGGGAAATGAGGCAGACGGAGGGAGGGGAGGAGGACCAGACTGAATGCAGGGATCCATAAAATGATACCCCCCCTCCCCCTTCAGAGGTGTGAAGAGGAGGGAGCGCGCAATGAGAGGCGAGCATGGGAGGAAGTGTTAAAGGAAAAGGGGAGCGGGATTGGAAATTTGGGAAACGGATGGGAACATTTTGTACTTTGAGGGCTTTGCTTGAAAACCTCGTGTGCATCAAATATCAATGAAAGCGCTGGAAAGAGGCTGTGAACAATGACTAAAGCCGTGTTTCCCGTTACCGGATACGGCTCTGCTCGACTCCACTCACTTTTGGTACCCAGGTCATTTTCTCTATATTGTGTTTCCACTGCGGATAGCACCCATCGCTGTAAGCGACGGTGCGTGAAACTGTTGTGACGTCATCTTCAACGGGGACACACGCTGAATCATTTCAACGACAACCAAACAGAAGAACGTCTGCCCTTTGTCATTGCACGACGCAAGTGTACAGTAGTGTGTACGTAGTGTGTACGGAGTGTGTATGGCGTAATTTTGCAGCTACCATTTTTTAAAATCTGTGTCAGCGAATTCAAAATTGTGGTTACTATAGACGGGTAGCTTGGCTATTTAAAAATGGTTGGGTTTGTGCAGGAATCTCTCTGACCAATCAGTAGTTGACTCCACCTTCTAGATATCGGCTCAGCTCGCTGGAACCTCGACCGAGGTGCTACTAAGAATGGAGTGGTTCTATTGGTACCATCCACAACTTTTGATATTGGAAAAAGTAGCCATTCTAATGTGGACTGCTTGGTGGCTTCAGAGAAAGAGACGAAACTCCAGTGTTTTTTTTGACAAACAACTGCTGCCGCCATTTTGGAACTAAAAAATAAATTAGATTTATATATTTTATTGTTCAAACCAGGCCATTTAGTAGAATATGAACAATAGCATAGAAATGATTTGTTTTACTTTTACTGCAGTCCGGTAGTCGCTTTCAGTCCACCAAAATGGTGAAAGCGTAGCTCTGGCTGCTGGGGGCTGATGTTGTAATGGAGCGAAATAATTGACTTTCACTTCTTGGCAATATTGGTTCTTTGTTTCGAGCCTACAGCCATGCTAGCAGCTCTGCGAGGCCCATCTTGGTTTTGTATGTTAGCATTAGCACATGTTAAGTTATTAGCACTAAACACAAAGTAGACTGATTGTTGGAAATGTCATTAGTTTCGTGGGTATTTTGGCCATAAACCAAAGTATTTGACCTGATGGCGGTGCTAGAGGAGAGGTCAATATATTCAGAAACTCCATTTTCAGTGTTGACGTGTAGACATGGAAAACTGAGTTTCATCACTAATGAGGCGGCATGTCATGCAAACAGCGCATAAATAACAACCATTAACGGCAGGACGTGGCCAAATGACCTGCTAAAAGGACTTTTTTCATGTTTACACATAAAGTAAAGTTACTCATTCACTATATTGAGGAACAGAGGCATCAGAATGTGCTACGGAGGTCACTACTACTTATCCAATGCAACTACTTGTTTAAAACCGTGCTCGTGTGACCGGGTTTATTTTTTGAGAACGAAGGAGGGAAACGCTGTTTAACAATAACTACCCGTTGTACGTGTGGACTAGGCCTAAAGCTGACACCATAATGCGGGAGAAATATGTTCCACTGAAATTTAATTGACAATGCGGTTTAGGTTGTATGGGAAACGTAATTTAGTAGGAGACAGGGTTGAGTCGGTAGGATTCATCCTCTGGGGACCATGAATGTCCCGGATTTCATGCAACCCATCTAGTAGTTGTTGAGATATGTCAGTCTGGACTAAAGTGGTGGACCTGATCGACCGACCGAATGATAGACTGCACTGCCATCATCCCTAGAAACATGACTAAAGACGGAACACAAGAGAGACATGCAGGCCTGTGCTGTAGATAACTGGAGGTGTGAGAACTGATACCCGCTGAGCAAAGTAAATGCACCAACGATGGACTATGGGGAGATTCTGGACGAGCAAGTGAAGCAGAGGATGAAGAGCAGGAACGAGAGAGGGGACAGATAGGCAGAGAGGAAGAGGGGAACGAGGAGATAGGAGATAGACAGCAGGGGTGAGGGCAGCAGATCTGAGCGGACCGAGGCTCTGGTGGCTCTTCCTCTCTCTTTTCATGGAGAGCCAGGAAAGGAGATTATAGCGGCCCTGTTTTCTCCTATGGGGTGGGAGAGAAGGTGGGGTGGGGGGGGGCGACCATACTCTTCTCTTTACCGCCTCCCACTCGTCTCCCTCCCCCCGCCGACGATGACACTCTCTGGTAGTACCGGCTGGACCCAAAACCAGAACGAATGATATCGCTGAGCCCCGCTCCGCTCTGCTCCATCATCACGATGATGAATGGTGCAATTTGATAGAGATTTTACAAAGGAGGGACACTTTTTTTTTTTTTTTAAAGTTTGGAGCTTTGTAATGCATTACAACCAGTTGCTTCTATGCTCAACACACCCCCTCGCTCACGACAGAGCTTTGTCTTTTACTTCCTGGGTGCCTCTGAAGCATATTTGCCGACCCTCCTGATTTTCCCGGGAGACTCCCGTTATACATCGCCCTCTCCCGGTTTCCTCCTGGTGTCACATTTCTCCTGCATTTCTCCTGATTTATGGCAATATTCACACCTTTTTTTTCCGCACATCACAGCATCACGGTACACGTCCACAGCCTCCGTCTTTTCCACGCTTCCCATTCATATGTCTACGTAAGCAGCAATGCATTCTGGTAGCGTGGCGGCGCAATTTGAGGTCATCATTTGCATAAAGTTGAGGTCTAGGCTACTTTGTGGCAAATCAGGGGCGTCCGACGCGACTCGCCGCCTCTGGAAACTCCAGAGGAACTTTAAAAAACTAACCCTCGTCGATCCAAAATAAAGGACAGATTCAGCAACTGTGTGGCTTATTTCTGGCATCAATGTAAATGATGTTAAAAAAAGTTCCGGTTTCCGTTTGAAAAGCTGGGAGCTGCAGAGGGAAAGCGTTCGTCCAATTAGGTGCCTTGTGACGAGTGGCAGCTCATCAAGCGTCCAGCGCTGGGAAGCGAGGTGATCCCTCGTGATAAGGAAAACCCCCTGTGGACACGTACCATCACAGCAAAGCCGTCGTGGCGCGGCCGTTGGAAATAACGTGTTTCAGAGCGCAGCGGTGCCGTTGTCGCGTTGTGTCTGAGAGGGTCCTTCAGTGAGTGAGAGAAGGAGAGAGAAACGAAAGAAATACTACAGCAGAAGCAAAAAATGAATGAATGAAATGTGATGAATTTAGTTTCTACCAGAGATTCACACAAGTTCACACCAAGGGGCCAATTATTCACTTCTGATTCCTGAGAATTGAAAGTTAAATAAAGGTAGGCCCAATTAGCATCAAAATGGTTGTTTCGAAGTGGTACTTATTATTTTGTTATTTTCATTCTTGAGTCTCGGAACATCAAATCTTTTCTGTGGGAGGAACATCCAGACCCCCCCACCCCCGCTTTGGTTTCGAATACTACTTTAGAGGTGTCAGGGTTGGCAAGTATGCTCTGAAGAGCTACGACTCATTGAAGGAACAAGAGGATATGTGGTGTGTCATCCTTTCGCTGTGTGCTTCACCAACACCTTTCTCACATACCACACACACACACACACACACACACTAGTCTATAACACACAATAATACACTCTCTTCTTTTCTCCTACCACACAAACACATACGAGCAGCGAGTTAATCAGACCTATAAACCCTCCTTGCCGGTAGAAGATAAGCGCCTCGCTGGTAGACCGGCCCTCCCGAGAGCAGCACTCCTCTAGCGGTGCGTGGAGCTGCCTGATAAGGGCAGGGGAGTGTTGGATACCCTGAGAGATCACACACACACTACACACACACACACACACACACACTCCGCTCAGCATCAGTTAGCCCGGTCTCTTGCCGAGCCAATCGTGGTTCGCAGGGCCGAGGCTCCACGCAATCATCCTCCTCCATCAGGTGTTGTTAATCTCAGCGCTCGCGCCTGCAGGTGCATGTGTTTGCTGTGTGTGTGTTTGTGTTTAGCAACCACGCTATCTTATGCTAATTCAAGTGAGTGCATGTGAGGAATTGTACTCTGATAAAAATGGAGTCTATTTTTTCTAATAAAATAAAATGTGCTTTTCCATTCAGAAAGTGCTCGTTTCTCCTCACATTTATTATCAATCAATCACAAAAACACTTTGTTGTCCAACGAGGTAAACACGTCTATATTTGAAGCGAGTGACTTAAACAGTGTTTTCCTACCTTGATGTACAAAGGGCCAGCACACTTTCTCAGGGTCTTTTGGTTAATTAAGCACCGCTCCTAATTAAGCTTCAACCTGTATTTCAAAGCCGTCGGGATCACTCACTTCCTCCTAGATGAATCGGTCTATACGCTGTAAAGATATGGAAATATACTGTTTCAACATCACAAGTTATTTGATAAGTTGTGTCAGTAAAGAGTGATCCATTTTAATATCAAAGGCTCCACCTATCTCCAGAGCTTTGTGAAAAAGATTTAGAAAGTCAAAATAATTAACTAGACAAACAGAACCACAATCATTGATATAATAAACCTATATATATATATATATAGGTATATTAGGGCAGTCAAAGTTAACGCCTTAATGCAAATTTGTTTAATAACCACTAATTTCTTAACGCATTAACGCAACTTGTGATTTTTAGGTTGAGGCAAACTCAGCTTAAACTAGAGAGAAGATACTGGCATCATCTGAACCTAGAAAAACCTGATGAATCCATCGGTACCACCTATGTCATACTAGCTTGTCGCGAAGATTAATAAGATAAATAACGTTCCAAACTTACGCTAAATTTTGGCAATGAAAACTGTCATGGTCATTTTCAAAGGGGTCCCTTGACCTCTGACCATCCAGATCAGTGAATGTAAATGGGTTCTATGGGTACCCACGAGTCTCCTCTTTACAGACATGCCCACGTTTATGATAATCACATGCAGTTTAGGGCAAGTCGTAGTCAAGTCAGCACACTGACGCACTGACAGCTGTTGTTGCCTGTTGGGCTGCAGTTTGCCATGTTATGATTGGAGCATATGTTTTATGCCTAAATGCAGTACCTGTGAGGGTTTCTGGACAATATCGTCCATTGTTTTGTGTTGTTAATTGATTTACAATAATAAATATATACATACATTTGCATTAAGCAGCATATTTGCCCACATCCCATGTTGATAAGAGTATTAAATACTTGACAAATCTCCCTTAAGGTATATTTGAACAGATGCAAATTTTTGATTTAACGGTGATTACTATGGACAATCATGTGATTAATCATGATTAAATATTTTAATCAATTGACAGCTCTATAAACTATATAATAAACTTAATATTTCTGTCTGTTAAAAATGTGGCCCTCATGCAGTTCCTATTCTATTTTTTTCTCTGTCTTTTATTTTTGAATAGCTCTGCTACGGTAGTCCAGTGCAAGCATTTACAAAATAAAAGCTTTCAAGCTTTCATTCTCTCTCAGGGGAAATCTTACTCTTTTGGTTGTGTTGCTTTTGTTTTGTTGTTTTTCCTCTGGCACCTTACTGTAGCATTTCATCAGGAGTGAATCACTCACCCATCAACCCTAAATGTCAGATTGTGTCAGACTGGACATCTTATGTTATCTTATTATCTCATCATACAGTAATGGGAACTTACTCTGACCTCATTTTCACTGCTAGAAAAGTGTTTTTACTCAAGTACTACAATTTTGAGGTATTGCACTTTATTTAAGATACTTTATATTTATAGGGATGCATGATCAAAAAACAATACCTGGGCTCCAATACCGAGTACTGACCCGGTACAGTGTTTAATTAAGAAGCTGTTTGCCTCACTGTGTGGAAGTGACTGGGATCATTCTGTTGTGTGGAAGGCCATTTCAGGCTTGACTTAAACATTGCTTTCCTAACTTTGTGAACAAAATGTAACAAATAAATTCATAGATATGCATTTACTGAATTGTTATTTATTATAAAATAATAAATCATACACCAGAAACTTGGCTTCTCAAAATTAACAGGAATCAATTTCAAGTGTGAACCTTTTTAATGCAGCACAAACTGGTCAAAAACTGAAACATGGAATTAAAATTCCAGGTATATAATGTATAGGGTATATAAACATAAGAACTGAACTGAATAGATCAGCTCCAGTTGTCATGATACCGATCCGCTTATTTGAATCTGTATCGACCAGATATCCGATCTGGTATTGGTATCAGTGCATCACTACGTTTAAAAGGGAAATACTTTTTACTCCATTTATCCGACGGTTTACAGTTGTAGGTACTTTAAAGATTTTACAAACAAAATAACAACATGAAAATATGTATTGTTATATATTAATCTCCCCATATAGCTAAAATGTTCTCCAACTCAACCAGATAGAACATTAAAATACACTTTTAACTTTTAATGCCTTATTATTAATAACCTAATTATAGGGTCCTATATAGTACTTTTACTTTTGATACTACATAAAGTAAATTTGCTGTGTATTTTCACTTAAGTCAAATTGTGAATAGGAGTTTTTACTTGTATGGAGTATTTCTAATGTGTGGTAATGCTGCTTTTACTTCAGTAAAAGACCTCAACACCTCCACTACTACTTATTTGACTTTACCTCAATATTCCAAATTGATTTTCATCTTGTTAATTATCATTTTATAATCATATTACAATATCAGGGGCATGCAGTGTCCTCCCACACTTAGTTTAACCTTAATGCACTTCTTGTTTGCTGTTTGTCATTAAACATCATGTTATTCTTTACATCATTGTCCTATAAACTGAGTCTACATTTTCTCTAACCTCCCGTGTTGTCCTGTTAACGTTGCTGGAAGTTTTCTCCCCCCCTCTCCTCTTCATCAGAGGCCTGCAGCACCTCCAGCAGCCTGTGCCTTTAGCTAAAGCCTGCAGGAAAGGGCTCCTACGGGGGCTCCTACTACGGGGCTCCTACTACCGGGGCTCCTCCGGGTCCTCCGTTGCGCCTCCATCCCCGTGGCACCTCTTGGACGTTGGTCGGCAGGTCAAATGCGTCTTAATTGAAAGCCAAAGAAACGAGAGAATGGGCCGTGAGTCGGACCGGTTTCCACGGGCCGTGCCAAGGTCAGCATTCCTCGGCAGGCCGTTGCCTGGTGGACCTTTGTCTCCCGTGTGTGTAAACCTCCAGAGAGAGAGAGCGGTGTAGAGGAGGACCGGAGGAAAGGAGGCTGACAATGAGCGCGAGCTGCTGTCTGAGGCCAATACAGACTGCACAATGTGGAAATGGAGAAGTATGGAGAGATATGGAGAGATATAGAGAAGTCTGGAGAGGTCTGGAGAGGTCTGGAGGTCAGGATATTCAGATCTGTAACAGCCTGATGAAAGCAGTGATCCGCGGGTTTAGAGGTTGTGGAGACGCTGTCAGAGCTGAGGCCTTCAGGGTCACTCATGTGATCCTGATCTTCATACAGTTACTGGACCAAATGTGTCCAAATATTGTTGCTCTGTTAAGAACATAACGGCCATTTCTAAAGAGTCAGATGTTCAAATGAATTATATTTAAAAAACGGGCCTACTCTCTCTACTAAAATAAAACAGACATTTAAATTGGGAGCATTTTAAATTAAACGGCTCTAATACGCAGATTAACACAACTCAGTGATGCGTTCAGGTCCTAACCAGGCGCATAGTTCAAGGATGTTTAAAGAAATAAAAGCCAGCAATGTTCCGGTCAAAGCATCAGGTCAAGTCTTTACTAAAATCAACCAACAGTCTGAGACGGCTTCATATCACAGTAATAAGATGCAGTTGTGTCTCACACACGTTTTAAACGAACGCTTTATCTCGCGTTACATTTATACACAATATTCAGCATCCTTCCAGTTCAAACACAATCCCTCGTCTGTTCAAAGAGTGGCGCAGTTGGCTAAATAATTTTTTAAGAAGAATATGAAAGAATATGATATGAGTTCGTGGTGCACCATTAAAAAATAAATAAATGAATAATAATAATTTAACGCAGTGTAATAAGTCCATAGTGATCGTAGAGGCCTGGAGACAGTTTGAAACAGTCAGTTTGAGACGTTTCCCCTCTGCTCCTGCAGGCGCTCACTGTAAGAGGCCACACACACTCATTACACACATTCACATCTACTGCTGCCTAAATCATTTATCAGACCTATTTAAAAATGCTCTAGTTGGAAATTGTGACAGAATTCTGGGCCTTGAATTAGTTGCTGATAACTAAAAAAAATGTATAATAAAGTAAAATAAATTGAACAAATTCATCTGATGCTTTTTTATTTTAATTAATTAATTAATTAATTATTTTTTACAATAACTATTTCCTACATTTAAAGTCCCCAAGATATGACCCTCAGTACATTTATCCCCCACTGTCACACAGCCTAATTATGTTTAGCATATATATATATATATATATATATATATATATATATATATATATATATATATAAATCAAATACTTGAGGCCTAAACTAATTATTTGTCATGTATTTCTTTGTGTTTTGTATTTTATTGTAACGCTGTACACCGTTTAAAAAAACGTGTGGAAAGTGGCATAATTTTGTGTTCTTTTAAATGAATTTATAAAAACGGAGCCTGGTGTGTTAATTAAAAGGACTGTAACAAGAACGCTGATCAAATTAATTAAGGCGTTAATTAACAACGGTTTCAGTTAAATAAGGGTCATTTAAAATGATATTTTAGTCTAGATATTCAAAATGGAAACACTTCAAAATAGATTCTGTTTGTTCTATTGACAAAATTATTATAGGCCATTAAAACTTCCCCACAATTCTAAATATTAAACTACAATGCTTTTTTTTATTCCAAAGTAAATGTAAAAAGTCGGTATTTCATGAAGCTTTACATTTAATGTTCTTGGTGAAGAAAGGTGAGGCTTGTTCTCCCTCAGTGTGACCTCTCTGGGAACAACTCAGGAGTCCAGAAGCTCTCATTTGTCTGCTTGTACGTGATCAAGTTGAACCAAGCAACAGACTAAAACTGGCAGGTGGAATCCATTTTGCGCTCACTCGTTTTATTGGTTTTATTCGGGCAGTGACGGTGCAGATTGCGCACTTTCCTGCGAATTGCTTCCGTTTCCACATAAAAAGGTCAAAACTTTAGTAATTTATTCATAAGCGGGGGCCATCTTCTCTATTGCGTGCTGAAAATTCCATCTGAATTGTATATTTGTGGTGAAATTAAATATTGTGTTGAGCCAGGAGTCATGCACCCTGCTCTGTCCTCACGGCTTTATTCATGACCAAATCAACAGACAGGTTGTTACAGGTTAGGACTGTGGATGTGATTGTGAACTCTGAGGCCTGCTGCGGGCCGGTGGCTGTGCGTTAATATGGAAAATACAAAGGTGTTACACATCTCTAAAAGAAGGCGACAGTTAACAGTTGAAATGTCTCATATATTCCCACCACAGGCATGACATAATAGGCTATAGGTCGGTCCAATAAATTGCCATGGGAATTAAATGAATCCTGGGTAGCAGAGCTTTAACCCACCTCGGTTCCGTTTATCCTCCTTCAAAATACAATAGCAAATCTAATTAGACAGTTTTTGTTTTGAATTTACAAAAATATACGTGTATGTCTCCCTGCATTTATAAAGTTTTCAAACCGCCGTCCACTGCTTCGTGTCCCCCTGTATCCCTTTCAGGTAATCTTTGTGTTAGTGGTGGATGAGCTGCTTGTGATGGACCGCGCCGCGGCTGCGTCCCGCGCCGCTCCCGTCGCTGCCGCTCCCTCCCGCCCTCTCCTCTCCGTCGGCCCCGAGCTGCCCCTACACTTTCTCCGGTGAGAGCTACTAATCCCCTGCGTCCCTGGTTTACTCTGAGCCCGTATTTAATTCCTCTAAACCCCCAGCTGCCGCCCTGGTTCCTCACTGAACACGACAGACTGTGAACCGCTCCGGTTATTAATAATTCAGCAGCCCTGCCGCTCCTCCGCTCCGCGCCGCGCCGCGCCGCTCCGCTCCTCCGGCCGCGGCCGCAGCACGACCCCGCACCTCCTCACGTGCTGCCACGCTGTGTTTTCACTCCTAGCCTTTCTTCATTTGGGCTGCTCGTTGTCTCGCGCACATTTCACCACATTGTTGTTGTGTGTAGCCGGTAGACAGTCCCGCCGGGTCCCACCAGGTCCCACCAGGTCCCGCTCCTCTGATGCCGCTCTGATCCGCGCTGCCGCATGGTGAGTTCTGCCGCCGTCCTCTCCGCAACTTTGTCCGGCCGCTGAGGAACAGGTGGCGGTGGGTGGCGGTAGGGGTGGGGGGGGGGGGAGGACCCGGTGCAGAGGAACCGAGGAGGAAGAAGGGACATTTCATATCAGCAAAGCGGAGCATGCACGAGGGGTGAAAGCGCGCGGCGACCGTCCCCTTCTAGCAGGAGCAACAGCTGATTGTGGTGCGCGCTAAGCAGAGCAGAGGCTGCGAGCTACTTACTGTGTGTGTGTCGGTGTGTCGGTGCTCAGCCACACTCCGGCTCTTCATTAGCGGGGCTCACACGGAGCGCGGCGGTTCGGGTGGTCATTCCGGTACCGGGACAGGCTGGACGGAGAGCGGCACCGAGCGGAGAGCCCGACGGGTTCATGGAGATATCAAAACCGAGAATAGACACCTTGCACGGAGCAGTCTGGCAGCAGACGACTTGGATTACTCTGTCCTCGGTCCTCCTCTGCCTTGACTGAGAGGAGTTGACTACAAATTACCCAAAAATATGTTTCCCGGGCAGCAGGCCGTGTGTTAGGGCTCTTTCGCTTCCGGTAGAAGGCCCAGCTGAACAAGAAACCGACCACTTTTCTCTCTCCTACACTTTTTTTTTTTTTTTGGAAGCCGAACTTTTCAGAGTGGAAAATGGGTCTTTGAGAGTGTTGGCACATCTCCCTACAACCACAATGGTACGTGCTATGTAAACCAATAATTTGCTCATTTATGCAGGCGCTTTCAGATTAATTTAGTTCCCTTTATAGATTTAATGATACGCAGGAATAACTTTAAAGTTCAGTGGGCTGACTTACCCACTCACAATTCTTACTGTTTACTTGTGGAAGCTAATGCGTAACTGTCTACCAAAGACTGTGCCAAGTCCTTCCACCTACCTGTGCATGTTTTCTGTCAGTTATTATAGTTATTTTTAAATTAGAGGAATGTTCATGTGTATTTGAAATGATTGTTAATAATATAATAATATACCTTATTTTAATAGTGGCACAACATGTTGCCAAATGTGTTTCTGGCCAAATCAGGTGTCCAGCCCTCTCAGTTCACCACCCGATGCCCACTGCCTTCTGCCGACATGGAGAACATGACTCCCCTCCTGCTGTGCTCTCTGATGTGGGCCTGCCTGTCTGACTATTTATAGACACATATAGATAGGCCTTATCGCATATCATACAGTTGTAAGCAGCTACTCAAGAGGCGCCATAGTAAGTTTATTGTGAAAGGTTACATTGTGACACGTAAAGGAGCCCGAATCCCAACATAAAGGCAAAGTTTAGCAGAGTTTGGAAACTGGGCTATTAGGAGGATGGAACCTTTTCTGTGCGCCAGCATCCAATTAATGTGCCTAATTTGATTTGTGCGTAATTACGCACAGCGTATTAGAGCAATTCCTTCATTACGCAGGTGATTTATTTGACAGAGAAGTCCTGTGACATCACAAAGCAAAAAAGTTTGAGATGATTCATTTCTTTTATTCAACAACATTTGAGATTTTATTTTGGCTTCCTTATAACTTGAATTGGCTGAGTACTTTTCATAAGAAAAAAATATATATATTTCCTGTTTATCCCCATTTGCCCTCAACTGTGTTTTAAAACTGGCAAATGTATTCCCTGTGAGGTTGTGAAAACACACATTTGAATGCAGCTCTTGTAGGTTTCAAAATTAGCAATAATAAGTCTGTTTTATTATGATATATAAGCTCACACATCCTTGACCCTTAGATAGAATCCTTTTTTGGCATGAATGAGTCAAGTCAGGCAATAGTTAGGGGAACCTCCCACATACAACCTTGAAGCCACTCAGATACCAGGAAAGGGGGATCTTATTTGCACATGAATATGGAAGATTATTAGTATGAATAATTATTTGTTTACCAGCATCCCTCGCTGACATGGCAGCTGCCAAGAAGCTCATCAGTAAAAATGTTACAGAATTCAGGACAGGCCTTCACATGGGATTATCTCCACTTCTTATTCTCCCACTTATAGCAGCAACTCACCTCTTTTTTTTAAAAAGGGAAGGCTATATTGTGAAATCCGTGCCAGATATTTCAGTTGCATGTTAGTTTAGTCAGAATGCACTGGAGGCATCTGTCAATCAGTGTCAGGGGTCCCCCCCCTCCCCAAGGCTGGTTGCTCCATCTAAATAAACACTTAAACTCCACTTCTCTGCAGAGATGATCTGGATCTGTGGCACAATAGTTTATTGATTTCCCCTAATGTGTTGGAAAGCAAATAGGACATGTGAGCCACCATCATGAAACTGGAAACATGTTTGGTCCCAAATTATTAGGTCTTATTAGTTTTGAATATATATGAAAGTCTCCACTGCACTCTCATGATCAGCATATGTGTGGTGTGCAGTATAGACGGCATAAACAAACAATTACAGTAATCATGCAGTGCTGTGTAAACAGTTAGGGTAATTGTATCCCGCACTGTGTTGTGTGTGTGTGTGTGTGTGTGTCGAGGAGTGTGCGTGCGTGTGGTGTATGTGTGTGTGTGTGTGTTGTGTGTGTGTGTGTGCAGCCCGCCACATGATGATCAGACAAGCGTTTCCCAGCCTCGTGTGATCTCCCTCTTGGCTGTCGCTGCTAGTGATGTCATCCCTCACTGTATACAGAATAATATGCTTTTATGTTTGCCCCTGGCCTTGACATTTCCCTGAAAAAATAAATAAGGCTTCATGCAGGCCGCTATAGCTTATGTGGCATGTAAGCTTGTGCTTGTAGTTTAAAAGATGGAAACTCTGATATACCCTCCGAACGGCGTAAATATTAGGATAGTGACCTCTGAATGGGTTCGTCAGGTTGATCGTTTTTTAAGCTGTTGTATAGCTATTGTTGCACGGTTGAGCAGAGTGGATATCAAGGACACATCATGAGGGGTGATCATGTGAATCAAAAGAAAAGAAAGAAAAAAAGTGTCACTCTTTAAATGCCAAGACACTGGTAGAGACAGAATAAAACAAACTTAAGGGGCACTTCAGTGATTTAGTGTTGCACTTGCGTAAAGTTTGGGGACTTCTGAGAGACTGATTGAATAAGAATGGTCAAAAATCGAAGACGACAGAAGTCGAGATATTCTGACTTTCATTCCCTCTGACGAGTCCAGCTTCAGAAAAAGTTGGATCCTACAATTCCCATAATGCAACTCAATAGCATCGTTCATTTAATCTTTCCTGTTTGTTGAATGCCCTCATCTTTCAAACTCCATGGCCCAAGTTTGTAACACATGCTTTCTGTTAAATATGTAAAGTCAAACCTTAAGTCAAGATAACCCTGATGACAAAAACGTGTCCCTTTTCACAATCAAATAGTCGTGGGCCTGAATTGTTTGCGTGTATCTCTTTAAAAGCCAAGCCACTGGTAGAGGCAGACAAAAAAAGCAGACTTAAAGGGGCACTCCAGTGATTTAGTGTTGCACTTGGCGTAAAGGTAGGGGACTTCAGAGAGACAGAGTGAAATAAGAATGGTCAAAATCCAAGCAGCAGAGGTCGAGATATTCTGATTTTCATTCCCTCTGACGAGTCAAGCTTCGCAAAAGCTAGATCCTACGATTCCCACAATGCAACTTTACAGCATTAATTATTTAATCATTCCTGCTTTTTAAATGCCTTCATCTTTCAAACTCCATGGCCCAAGTTTGTAGCACAGGCTTTCTGTTAACTATTTGAAGTCAAGCCTTAATTCAAGATAACCCTGATGACATCACCGTGACATCTCAGGCTTTGGAAGACGTTAAATAACTTTGTTCACATACGGAGTATTACTCTCCACTATGAGTGTAGTGAGATCAGTTGAGTACCCCTTTCATTTCAGGTTAATGAGTGTCGGGTGTCTGTAATGACTCTTCTTTTAAATCATTATGAGTAAACCAAGACAAATGCTTAATGATTTACAAGGTACAGGCCAACAAAAACATAAAAGTTCATAGGTAGTTTATTTGCCAATATTCTGTGTCAGCCCTCTTCAAGGTCACCGTGAAGCATTCGTAAAATAAAGTATCTTAGCAATTAAAACAGACTCTCACAGGAACGGAGAGCTGTTTTTCGGAGTGATACCTCTTCTAATGGAGCATTTACTCTTGAAATGATGAATGGTATTTTAGATCAAAAGTACACTGTGATGAACTTGTTAGTGGAGAGCACTTTGTGCCAGATGAAAGCAGCGGGGAGTCTTTTGCAGCCCGTCTTTATGACTTGTTTAAGTGAGTATTGAAAATGAACAAACGTGAATAGAAAAAAAACAACGGAGTGAGTAATCTCACCTGTTCCCAATACAGCTTTAAGGCCTTTACACACCGGGGGCATCTTTATTTCGTGCCATTAATTCATACATCAATATATTTTTTCAAACTGTTGTTTTTGTCATGAGGACTTTCACACAGAACACAAATATTAAGCGGTGAAAAAGTGATTCTTTTTTCGGGAACAAAGTCGATTTTTCTGAGCTTTTGCACTGCGAATAAAGGCATCAACCAATCACGTTGTGTGGAACAGACATATTCAATACATACACTATATTGTACAACAACATGTTCCAGTCAAAGTCGGAGGTTGGAATTTCCCAGTTGTTTTTCTTTTGTTGTCTTTGTCATGAAGACTTTCACACAGAATGAATAGTACGCGGTGAAAAAACAATGTTATTTTTTTCGGAACAAGATCGATTTTCTGAACGTTCGCACTGCAAATAAAGGCATCAACCAATCAAGTTGTGCAGAACGGACATATTCAGTACATACACTATAATGTACAACAACACGTTCCGGTCAAAGTCAGAGGTTGTTTTTGTTTTTGTTGTTATTTTTGTTTTTATTGTTGTTTTTGTCTTTCACACAGAAACCGAAAATCACACGGCGTAAAAGCAGCACCATTTTATTTCAGAACTAGGTTGATAGTTTTCTGAAACGCATCAACCAATCACGTTGTGTGGAATGGACATATTCAATACCGACACTATAGTGTACAACACGTTCCAGTCAAAGTCGGAGGTCAGAATTTCCTGTTGTTTTTGTTTTGTTGTTTTTTTAAGTACTTTCACACAGAACGAAAATATTACGTGGCAAAAAGCGAAATAATTTTTTTTTGCAACAAGGTTTATTTTTTGGAGCTTTCTTTTCTTTTAAAGGCATCAACCAATTATGTTGTGCGGAACAGACATATTCAATATGTACACTATACTGTACAACAACTCGGAGGCTCCGTAGTCTGAACCAAGACGGCAAACTTTATTACACCTTTCAACCTTGACAAAGGAAAGCGCAGACCAGATCCACTCCGTTCTTATCTTTCACAATAAAAGCCCTAGACATGGACACTGCGTACCTGTTCACCAGAGGAAAATTCATTCAGAGCATTTCGCTTAAAGGAAAGTAAATTGGCTTACAGTTGTTTAGGCTATAAAATCATTTACCTCAGACAGACTGCCAAACTCTGCTCTGTGTCAATAGAGCGCTGCAAGGATGACGTATTTTTGTAGGCCAACCAGGAAGTTAGCATTGCCCTGGTTCCTCGACAAAAAGCCAATGGGATTTTTCCATTGGGTTTTGGATTATTGCAGAAAATAAGCTCTGTGGCAAACAAACATTTATGATACTTCCACGTTTTGTTCAGCAAGATAATCTTCACAAATGAACACCACTTTTATGATTTTTGAAGTGTAAATGTAATCGCCAGAAGTAAAAAGCTAACGTTAGGCTATAAACGACTACACCGGCATAAGCGTGAGTATAAACAATTGTTGAGTGGGATATTTACTGATGTATTTTATGTCGTGGAACCAAACCTTAAAATCTCTTCAGCTTGGTAAGGCCACAGACCTTATTTCAGGCATCTAACTAAAAAGACCCATTCAAAGAACCCATTGACTTCCAGACGAGGGAACCGGAAGTGGTAAAATGCTAACTCATCCGGGTTGTAGGACTCATTCCTGTAGCACTCTATGGGATCCCGATTTCGGCCTCTGACTGCGTGAATCTATTTAACTAGGGATGTTAAAAATGAACCGTTAACCGACATTAAGCATTTTAACTGATTAACGCTATCGGTTAAAACAGTTAAAAAGAATTGTTAATAATGAACTCAAAAGCTGAGCGGCTCAGAGGAGTGGCTCGTCACTTTAAGGAGAAAAGCTGGTCCACCTTAACAGCCCACCTTAAGAGGCGGAGCCAGAGTTGCACGATACAGGAAGTTGGGCTCCGGTCTCTGGCTCGCTTGAGCGGAGCGGAGGAGTTGTTGTTTCGTAGGCATTTATTCACCGACAAATAAACTGTACACACACTGCTACACCTACGTTCACAGCTAGAACGCCACCAACAACCTCACACTCACCGCCAACACACACACATGGACACTCGTTAAAGTTACGTCGCGCTGACAGACTGTATTTGTGGCGGCGGCGGCGGCGAGCAAGAAGCCTCCGGCAATGCTAGAGCTGCTAACGTAGCACAAATACACACACTGTTGGACACTCGCTAAAGTTATGCCGGCAGACACACAGCTGACAACCTGCTAAACTAAACTAAAATGTGCGGTGGAGACTTTTACTGGGAAAGTGGCTGCATGTCCGCGACACTACACGCAGCCATCCTAGCTGCTAAGTTAAACGCTCCCGGACGGTGAACTGGAGACTCAGTTGTCTGTTGTGCTCATACACTGCAGCTGGCGTGACGCACAAACCTTGTTGGTTAACGGTTAATAATCGGTTTAACGAGGGTCGGTTATCGGTTAAGAACATTTTTCAAATTGAGCATCCCTAATTCAAACTCTTTATTGAAAAATTATTTCAACTGTCGCAAATTTTCATCGATGCAAGTATTTCGTGTCATTTATTGGTTATTCCCCCCGCTGTGTAAAGGCCTTTAGAGTTTTCTTTAAACAAGTGACTATATCTTGAACGCAGACACATGAGGTGTGAGGATCATTTGACTTCAGACACACCAGATCAGAGTACTTTGCTTTAAGAAACAACACTGACAGATTTCTTTAATAACTTGTTATAACGAAACTACAATGCTCACAATTCGAGACAGATATTTTTTTTTTTTGCAGCGTCTCATCAAGCTCGGGCTGATCACATTACGCATCCTAACTCTTCCATCTCATTTCTAACCCTGCCTCAATTACTTTATCAAGACTTAACCCTCACATTAATTGGTTTCACAAGGACACCCCAGACTGCACACCAGCTGTGTAACCGAGTAATTTGAATCTACTTAATTTGGAAGGTGTTGTATCTTCTGCCTTCTGAGTTTAATTTGGAAAAAAAAAACACACACACACACAACAACAATACATGTATTTTCTGTCTTCGCTCTCGTCTTTAGGGCCTTAATGAGGAATTAGAGCCAATAGCATTATTCATTAAACAGAGCTTGCCAGCTATTTATCACTGTAACAATATTAGCATATTTGTTTAAATTTTCAACACTTTTTTTTTTTTTAGCATTCGTAACCAGGTTTAGCATTTTTAATAATCTGGCATCGAATGCATCGTACCAAATTGAATGCTGAAAAAGAACCAGTGGCAAGCCCCAGAAACATACTAAATATCCTTTATAAAACACACACATACACACACACACACACACACACACACATGCACACACACTCCTCTAATTACCGCCTCCCCTGCTCCCTGTCTCATTCCTCACCTCCTGAGATGCAGGTGTAAAATATCACATTTTTCCAGCATTTCTCCCTGAGGTGGCGCTGGCTTGGACTCACACAACGTAAATTTCCCCCTTTCATATTCCCCCACACATTTTTTTCTACAAACAAGTTCCCCCTCCCAACCCTCCCTCTCTTTGATGTGCTTGCCACATCCGCACAGGTTTGTTAGCTTGTTACCAGGTGAAGAATGAGGATACAATTAAGGCTGAATGAAGTGGGACTGGTTAGGATGTCAGTTGTGTTTTGCAGGAGAAGTGAAAAGTCTCCGATGCTCTAGAAACTGTTGAGCTCACACAGACAAATGCTGCGAATGATTAGGATGCTGCGGTGGAATAATGTGTGATTGTGAAGATACCTGCCTCTCAGGGATTGTTGTGCATCCAGAAACATGGAAACCCAGGTGTTTTTTGTGCTGGTGTGTGTCTGTGTATGATCAAGAGAATGAGAGAGAAGGTGGGGAAGGTGGGCCATATGTATATGTGCTCTAATATATCCACTGCCATGAAAGACAGCCAATTTGAGAACCCCCCCTTTAGATCTGACTCTGATTGTATTCAATTGTATATCCATCAGAGAGACGCAGAGTGCAGCTGAGGTACTGTAGAGATCAGGATTCATGTTCAGACTCACGCAATAGGATGCTCAGTAGGCCTCTTTGCACGCCTGTGAGAGTACATCGGTCGATCGACGGGTTTAACAACCTTCGGTGCTAACGCTGCGTTCCAGTCAAAGTCAGAGGTCGGAATTTCCCAGCTGAAATTTCCATTTCTGACCTCCAAGCGTTCCAGGTGCACGACGCCAAACGTAAACAAAAAACATGGCTTACCGTGACAAACTGATGTTTCTTTGGCAAGTGTGCACACAATTGAAACCAGTGCAGCCTCCTTGCATATATAAATCAAACAGAGGAGGAAAAATGACACATGAGGTAACAGATGCCATTACACATTCTATTTAACAATCAATCAATTTATGCGCAGAAAGTGTTTTACTATATGATAGTATGTGTTTTTGCACCCGCTGCATCTGCTCATTAAATGTGAGTTGTTATAAGCCTCATAGATGTGGGTCAGTAGGGGCCTGCTACACCTACTACGCTGTAAAATAGGGATGCACATTTTGAAAAAATTCTTAACAGATAACCGACCCTCGTTAACCGATTATTAACCGTTAACTGACAAGATTTGTGCCTCGCATGCAGCGGTGTACCAGCTGCAGGAGCACAACAGATATTGGTTGACGGGAGTCTCCAGTTCACCGTCCGGGAGCGTTAACTTAGCAGCTACGATGCTGCGTGTAGTGTCGCGGACATGCAGCCACTTTCCCAGTAAAAGTCTCCACCGCACATTTAGTTTAGTTTAGCAGGTTGTCAGCTGTGTGTCTGCCCGGCATAACTTTAGCGAGTGGCCAACAAACAGTGTGTGTATTTGTGCTACGTTAGCAGCTCTAGCATTGCCGGAGGCTTCGTGCTCGCCGCCGCACACGTAGTCTGAGTAACTTTAGCGAGTTTCCAACAGACCGTGTGTGTGTGATGGTGGTGAGTGTGAGGTTGTTGGTGGTGTTCTAGTTGTGAACGTAGGTGTAGCAGTGTGTGTACAGTTTATTTGTCAGTGAATAAATGCTATGAAACTACAACTCCTCCACTCCGCTCAAGCGAGCCAGAGACCGGAGCCGACTTCCTGTATCCTGCAACTCCGGCTCCGCCTCTTAAGGTGGGCTGTTAAGGTGGACCAGCTTTTCTCCTTAAAGAGACGAGGCGCTCCTCTGAGCCGCTCAGCTTTTGAGTTCATTATTAACATTTCTTTTAACCGTTTTAACCGATAGCGTTAATCGGTTAAAATGCTTAATGTCGGTTAACAGTTAAACGGTTAATTATGGACATCCCTAACTATTACGCTGTAAATGTTAAGCAAAACTTAAAAGCAACATGTTCTAACACATTGCAAAAAAACTGAATTAAACGTTACATTTAGCACAGCGCCTGACTTCTTCTTCTGCCCCTGTCATAATTACTACGGTCGCTAGAGGTCGCCATCACCTTCTTTTATTCCTTCTTTCGGTGATCGCCCATGTGATGATAGATGATAAAATCTACTGCTGGGTGTAGCAGGCCCCTTCTCATCCATATCTATGAGGCTTATAATCACTGATAACTCCCATTTAATAACCTGATAACAGTCTAACCGGCAAATCATTTTAAATAACCTCAATACAGGCAAATGTACTTAACGTTGCCTTTCAGTTGATGGTTTACCATTTACAATGTGCACATTCCAGTGTAACATCTGACAACTGCTTCTTCGTGAAGTCGGGGTAGATGGATTTGCCCTGAGTTCACAAGTACAGGAACTCTTTAAGTGGTATTCCATTGTTTTTATTCTAGACGGCGGTCAGAAATCTTCATGTTCCGAGTTGTCTGGAACGCATCATTAGAACTAACACCATTTTCAGAAATTCCCCTCTTTGCTTTCTTTCTGAGATTGAGTTTAGCCTAGCTTAGCATAAAGACTGGAGACAGAGGAAACAGCTAGCCTGGCTCTGTCCAAAGATGCCTACCAACATGTCTACATTTTACTAATTAACTCTGAAAAGTGTAATGACTAGTTGTGTTTAGGGGGAAGTACGTGCTTCAACTAGTTCTTGGTGCAGCCATCCTACGTCTCTCTGTGACAGTGAGGTTGCGGGGTTTGTACAAAAAAAAATAAATGTAAAAAGACATGCTGGTGCATCATGCCTTTTCAAGAAACAACTTCAAGGTTAGTTAGAAGTTAGTTAGTTCGTTAGTTCGTTAGTTCGTTAATTCGTTAGTTAGTTAGTTAGGTGTAGTCATGTTTTTTCACATGTGGACAGAGTCAGGCTGTTTCCCTCTGCTTCTAGTCTTTATGTGAAGCTAGCTAAACAACTCCTGACTCCAGGTCCCTACTTTCTGTACTACACTTTTTGAAGTGATCTTAGGACTCCATATGTTAGTCTGAGATGTAATCAGATAGTATTACCAATTTGAACGTTCCAATTAAAATCAAACCTCGTTACCTAGCAACATTTTACATCTTTAAAACCTGAAATGACTCTTTTTTTGGCCACTTGGGGGCAGCAGAAACAAGCTGTGAACAAAACATTGACTTATGATCACCTTTTAAGTTGATATGATGATCAGCAGACAGTTTTTTAATTTACACTTCCAGCAGTTACGGAGCAACATTAGCATTCATTTGGAGTCGTATTTCTGACCACCTGATGACTGATGTCCACAGCTCTCTTTTGGTCTCCACCAACTGGCTCTTTAGCTGCTAAAAGGTCCACTATGTTCACCAGCTAGTCGCTAACTTTGCTTATTGTTTGGCGCTGTGCAGATAGTGTAGGGTGGTTTTTTAGAGCTTTTTTGCTGCAAATGGTTGGTATGGTTGAAAACATGATGCAAGCTGTGAAAATGAACCATAACAGTTTAAAGTTTAAAGACAGAAAATGAAAACAACGAGATGAAAGACTATAATGCTCTGTAGAGCTGAAGGATAATTCTATGTGGGTTCATCACTAAGGACCGATGTCTTTTACATTACACCGACCCCCTTTACACCTGGTGTATCTAGATTACATTTACACCTGTTGTTAATATGTGTCTCCTGTGTACACATTGAGATCTGAACGCTCTGTCCAGCTCAAACAACCGAACGTCACATCCTCCTCTCGTTTGCACCGGTCCCAAAAAAAATGATGTATGAAGTTTTGCTTGTAGATGCCTGAACCACCTCAGCTGGCTCCTTTCAACGCAAAGGAGCAGCGGCTCTACTCCGAGTCCCTCACGGATGACTGAGTTTCTCACCCTATCTCTAAGGGAGACGCCAGTCACCCTCCTGAGGAAACCCATTTCGGCCGCTTGTACCCGCGATCTAGTTCTTTGGGTCATGACCCAGCCCTCATGACCATAGGTGAGAGTAGGAACGAAGATTGACCGGTAGATCGAGAGCTTTGCCTTCCGGCTCAGCTCTCTTTTCATCACAACGGTGCCGTAAAGCGAATACAATACCGCCCCCCCCCCCCCGCTGCTCCGATTCTCCGGCCAATCTCACGTTCCATTGTCCCCTCACTCGCGAACAAGACCCCGAGGTACTTGAACTCCTTCACTTGGGGTAAGGGCTCATTCCCTAACCAGTGTAGGCAATCCATCGGTTTCCTGCTGAGAACCATGGCCTCAGATTTAGAGGTACTGATCCTCATCCCAGCCGCTTCACACTCGGCTGCGAACCGATCCAGTGAGTGCTGGAGGTCACAGACCGATGATGCCAACAGGACCACATCATCTGCAAAAAGCAGCGATGAGATCCTCAGCACACCGAACTGCAAACTCCCCCCACCCCCCCGACTACGCGTCGATATCCTGTCCATTTTCTACTGTCTCCAAAATAGCTTAAATACCTTTGAACATGTAACCTTTGGCTGAATAACAGGCAAAAAAAAACACAACAGGGCTTTTTGGGGGGTTTGTATTGGGAACACTATGTGACCGGATCACGGAGTAAAATACAGAGTTCTTCAGTCACAAATGGGGCTTGTTGGTTCTCGTGCACATGAGATTTATATATTCTCAGCTCACTTGCTGAAAGAAAGCACCAAGTTAAATTTCCCCCAAATCATTGAACAGTCTCTTTAATACATCACACATACATAATACGGAGACTTGACCGAGAAAACGTCATGTTCTCTTCTGTTCTTTGGCCTGGGCTCTGAAATGTCCTCATTCTCTTTCCCACTTTGTTTAGAGTCATAAGGACATTGTCTGCGCTCTCCATTGATAAAATCTGACAACCATTTCAGTGTTGTATTACACTCCGTCTCGGCCACCAAAAAACGTCCCAGACATCAAATGATTTCTAGAGCTTTTTAAGTGTTAATTACATGAGGCTCTGCGCCTATTCTAGCTCTAGGCCGGCCATATGGATTGGGCATATGCTGCATGTATATATATAGAAAAACACACATATATAATTGATACCATGCTCCATAAAAACTGGGGGGGAAATGGGCCAGTGCTGCCGTGAGCTACATCAAACAATCAGTCTCAAACAAAGATATGACAAAGATACTCCTAATTCATTAGCAGACCCGTGTTTTTATCCTTTCGTTTATTATGTCTGTGCAGCGCAAATCATTTTTCAACTTTAAATTACTCAAACCTGTCAGAAATAGTCAAGTGGAACTACCAACACGCCTTGCTCTGTGCTACTCTGTGATTATCAACAGAGTAAAATATATCCTTCAGCCGGACCGGGCAGTTTAAGAGCTCAACAGAAAGCCCAGAGAGCTTGACAAGGGCACCATTTAGTGGGACAAATGGTTTCAAATGGTTTCCCTCCAGTGTTTCCCCACATATTAATGATGACAGGCCAGAGGTTGGATGCTGAGGCTGAACGCCAGGAGGAGTGTTTTCTTAGTCACTTGGATGACTTGAGTTCTAACTTTTTTTTTTTAGTGAACGTTCCACGTGGAACCTCACTGAATTGACCGCGAACGAGCGAGGCAACGCTAAACAAAACCAATGTTGATCTTATGTTAATCGATCGGCCCGTAGAGGTGGATTGAAATCACACACGCAGGTGCCCTTCCTGTGTTAACAGTGAAAAAGGGAAAAAGACTCGAGCTGTAACCTCTCATTCTGAAGGATATGAATAGCCTGTGTCTCCAGCCGCAGCTCGGTTAGCCCGAGTCTGGGACTTATTATAGTGCTGTGTGTTTATGCATGTGTCTGCGCATGCATTTCTCCCAAGTGCGATCCCGTGTCACCGTGTGTGCATGTGTAAATGCTTAAGTAACCTAAAGTCTGTTTGAATCCCCTAAAAGATTGTTTACCTCACATGCCAGTTTAAATAGCATAACTTTACGTTTCGTAGCTGGCTTTGGGTTTGTTTCTGCTTAAGGTATGTCAAGAGACGAGAAGTTATGGAAAATGGGATTATTCCTTCTTCTCTAAACTCCTGGTCTTAAACTTCCTTCCGAGTTATTTTCATCAACCTATAGCAATTTTTAGCCCTCGCCTATAACAGGTTTAGTTGATATCCAAAACAGACATTCAAATTTAGCCTGGCGGAAACCAATTTGTACCAGTTTGGACTAAAAAGTAACAGCCACGGGCCAGCTCTCCCATCCCTGATCCAGATCCTCAGTCTGTGGTTCCCTCCCATCCATGTTGTCTGGCCTGGCTGCCTCAATTGACAGCAGAACTAGCAATGGATGCTCATTCAGAGCCCAAGTCTCTGCCGGCGCGTCCCACGGCATACAAATGAACCGCACTGAATGGAAACAAACACTTAGAATAAATACTTTAGCTGCATCTATCAGCGAATGCGATGCAGGGCTTGTGGCTAAGGGGCTTGTATGTGTGAATATGTGAGGCAGATGTATGGCCTCTATATATATATATGTGGGTCTGTGTTTAGTATGTGACCGCGTCCGTACGAGAGTGTGTGTGTGTGTGAATGATTTGTGCTGATTCAGTGCGCGCTGCACAGAAAAGTGACCATGCAGGTGGAATAGCAGGGACAGGAAATGCCATTGTGCTGGAGTATTGTGTACGGAGTACGGCAGGCAGCTAAACACTTTGCTCCCCATTCAAGTGGTGGTGACTGGCAGGGCCGGGCCTCGGGCCTGCACAGCACATGGGTTCAGGCAGGCAGCACACACCGTGAACTGTGTGTGTGTAGAATGTAAAGTTCTAAAGTAGTTATCTTGTGGTGGGACTTGAGGATGATTTGCAGCCAGTTTTTCTGTGTATTTAGATTCCCTGAACATAAAGGGACAGAGTCAACTAATGAATAAATGACTGTTGTGTTACATTTCAGGCAACCGAAACCTTTCTGTTGAACGAAGAACCCTCCAGAGGTCCTGGGATGCCTGAATGCTTTGTAGTATCAGATTCATACAGGGTATGCATCTATTATTATTATTATTATTATATATTTATTTTTATATAATTTATTTTTGTTATTTTATTATCCTCATCATTATTTATTTTTCATTTATTAATTTGCCTCTTTTATCACTTTACTGTCATTATTGTTACTTATGTTATTTTATTATCATCATCAATATTAGTACTTTTAGTGTGTAAGTTATTTGTTTTATTTTTGTTTATTTTATTTATTATTTTATTATCATTATTACTTTTTTATTTTATCATTATTATTATTATTATTATTATTATTATTATTATTATTATTATTATAACTTCATTTTTATTTTATTTATTTTTGTTATTTTATTATCCTCATCATTTTTTATTTTTTCTCTTTTACCACTTTGCTGTCATTATTGTTACTTGTGTTATTTTATTATCATCATCAATATTGGTAATTTATTTTTATTTATTATTTTATTGTCATTACTTTTTTCTTTTATCATTATTATTATTATTATTATTATTATTATTATTATTATTATTGTTATTATTATGTGTTGTCTTAAATGTGTTATTTGAGTCATTACTCATTACTATGACTGACAGTCTGTTTTCATGCTCTCGGTAATTGCACCACAATCATAATGTCATTCACAGCTCCCTCTACTCAGCTGCAAACCATTACAATCATTATTTCCACACGCACATTTAAGAAAAAAAAATGGGGGGCCTTTGCAACCTCACCGAAGCGCCCTCGCCTCATGGGAGTGAAAATTATGAGGATAATGTGCAGCCTGCCTAGTCGTATGAAACCAAAAGGAATACAAAGTTAAAGAAAGTGAGCAGCTTTTCTAAAAAAAAAAAAAAAAAAAAAAGAAAAGAAGAAAAATACTCCCAGTGAGCGCGGTGAATTTACAACGATGGACGTAGTAGATATAGAATGGTAATAAAAACAAAGGATAGGGGATGGGGAGGGTGAGAGGAGAAAGGGGAGGGAGTGTGGGGGGGTGGATGACTGAAAATGTGATTGTTAATGAGGTGGGAGCCAGTTTTCTAGGCTACACTCTTTGTTTCCCAGAGTTAAGACTTTCGCCAAGTCTCACACAGAATCTGGGTTGCTACAGTGTATCGTGTGTCTCGGGGTGCAGAAATGAACCATTATGGCTGTAATTGAGTAGCGCGGCTGGTAGAGGAGAGTTTCTGGAGAGGGGGAGGAGCGTCGCTGGGGCTGGATTGGATTCCAGGGGCAGCGAGTTCAAGAACATCCACAGGAGGGTGTCCACCTCCAGCTTCTCACCAGGAGGTCTGCTGCTGGGGGCGTTAGTTTTGTATAAAGTGCATCACGGCTCCCTTCTTTCTCTCTTTGTTTCTGTGTGTGTGTGTGCGCTCTTAGCTTACACGTCAGGGTTCCTGAGGGTGCAATCGCTTTCAAAAAAGTATATTAACAGTGAACGTAAAATAGGAATTTGACACCCTGTTTTGGAAGTGGTACGATCCTAAAAAGTAAAATGTGGCAGCGCCTTTGCTCAGTTCTTTAAGCCTCAACCTTTTTGGATTGTGACCCCGTAAAATGAAGAGATGTCTGCTTGCGTGTGGTTGCAGTGTGGATGTGAGTTATGAGCAGATTTCTTTGTCAGATAAGAAAGATTTTTAGAGGCCAATAAGTATCCAAAATATCCATCTCATCCAGTCATTTCTGTTTATAATCAAGTCCTAAAAGCCTCTGTGACAAAAGCCGCCGGCACTCTGATATTTTCAATGTTTCCAATAGAAATCAGCTTGTTTCAAGAACCTGATAGAAATGATTGTCTGTGTTTTGAAACAAGACAGGTTGCTGCTCTGGAATGAAGAAAAATGAGGTGTGATGTTATAAAATTCTTGAAATGGAAAGAAAACAAATGATCCTGCACACTGTCCAGTATCACTCGTACTGAATTTATTGACGTTTTGGTCCTCAGTGCTTCATCAGGCAGAGTTCATATAGACAAACAGCACCACACATATATAGGCTCTCACCCCGGACAATCAGAGGAGGCCAGCAACACTTCCTGGTATGCATACAAATTAAGGTCAACAAGCTCTTCAAGTATAAAAGCAGACGTGATACTGAGCTCTTCCATTTGCAAACAGACATAGTATATTCACCGACGTTATAGAAAGTCACACAATAAGGCCCTCAAGGGACATTAGATCAGAACATTTGTTTTTTTCAGGCATAAGCTTGTAGGGAGACCATGCCTTCGGTCGTGTGTGTCTGTCTGTCCGCAGCTAATCTTTCATACTACTGGACCCATCAGCCTAACATTTGTTGTGCTCATTTATGACTGTTGAACAAATACCTCTTGTGGTTGCGGTGATTCACACTATTTGAAAAACATATTTTATTAACTGTTTTATACCGTCATTGACTGCTAACTCCTCACTCCTCTTAAAGCTAGGGTTGGTAGTGTTCTTCAAAACATTTTTGTTATATTTGTTGAAATTCTCATTACATACCGACAGCAATCAATAAATCAAATGCTCAGACAAAAAAACACTTTGCCCGTGCACTCATTACGCGTCACTGGAGTTTTCCACAAGCTGCTAGATGGACAACTGTGAGTACTAACAATGTCCATGTTCGTTGTTTACGTTCATTATGATATGTTTATGTTCATAATGATCATTTTGGGGACGTGGCTGTGGAGGGAGGCCTGAAGGGACGGGCTGAAAGTGTCGCCGCCTTGGCGACTTTCTCTCTAGATTTAGGGACGTTTGGAGCTAGAGCTGCTAGCTACTTCCATTGGAAAAGAGTTGGCAACACTGGGCTGGGTTTTTCGGTTGGATCATTTTTTTAATCTAGCGTACTCTTTAGGTGAAGAGCCTTGCAAATGCAAAGCGCAACGCAGGTATATTATGTCAACAAAAATTTGAACTCTGAGCGCCAGGCTTGGTGGCAATTTCGGTGGTGCGCAACGCCACGCCACGCCACGCCACTCCACGCCACGCCACGCCATGCCACGCCACGCTTCTGCATAATTGGGCGGCACCGCTCTCCCCATCGGAAAACAATGGCACAGCCAGCACAGAGTGATTTTACCGCTAATCATGTGTGGGCCGGCTTAAGGGAGCCGGGAGGGTTAATTGAGTGAGTATCAACTCTTCTTTGTTTGGGAGGGCAGAGGGAGACACACCTGGTGCAAATCTGACCTCTACTGACTGCACTTTTCTAGTTTTACAAATGAGTTCCATCTTATTAAACCCATTCGCACGGAAAGGCATATAAATACCACGACATTACACAGACTTTCTGCGTGTCATGAGAACGCATTTTAGCCTTCTCGCATGTCATTTGTACACCACGCAAACGTCCACAGCAAGAAAACCACCAATGTCATGGTTGGGCTCAAAGTAATTAAGTAAACTAAGTGAAATACATACGGACACAACGTAACACAACTACAGAAAACATGTCACAAACGTCAATACAAAACGTAACAATCGTCAAACGTCACTAACGTAACTTACAAAACAAAAGACCGGTCAACAACGGCCTCAAACATGGATCTCCTGGTTAAATGTCCAATGTTTTTTGGATAGGAAATATTCGCTAAAGTCAATCTAGGAATGGAAAAAAAGCCTAACAATCACGATACCCCAAAAAAAAAAAAAAAATGCGACCAGAAAACACTTTAAACTAATTGATTTACTAGAACATGAAACTTTAGAGAGTTAAGTTACATGTAGAAATGACTTGGTAATATAGTATTGTGATTTATCCCCCAGGTTGGGAAGCACTTCTTTAAGCACAACCCTGCATGTGCGCTGCATGTAAACTGTGGGCCACCAGAGCTGACATCTGCTCAGCCACAACGGCACAACCAGACTTTTTTAGCTTATCTCCCGTGTGCTGCGTCCCGTCTCCAGGTGTGGCATCACCACTGGTTGTGCTATCATACTGTGTGTGTGTGTGTGTGTGTGTGTGTGTGATCATAAGGCAAATGTGCGGTTACTGTCATCCTGGAACAACCTGTTTTGCAGACCTAAAGCTTCCCCGAAGTAGTCGACACAGTAATAAATGACACTCTGATCATTTATTAGCGTGAGCCTCCGTTTTTTAAACGCGACTGTGTGTACGACAGCTCTGAGCTGACGAGTGAAGTCATCGCAGCGCCGGCCACTCTGGAGCAGTGGTAAATATGTATATTCGAAGCGTGTGAAAAAGCTGAGCCGCAGCAGACCCACCAACCGTAGCATATGGCTCAACCATGTGTTACTTAATGAGAGATTTACTCACACAGACCACTAAATGTGTGGCTCATTTAAGGAGCCACGGCAGAGGAGTGTTTGCGTGTGTTGCATGCGAGTCGACTCTATAAAGGAAAGAGGGGTGGGGGGTGGGGTTGATCCCCGTCTAACCGCTCGCTGCAACCTTTTGCACTCGCGGTGCTTTTAACGACTGCTGCAAAACAGAGCTGAGAACAAAGACTTAGCAGGCATGAAGTACACCTGCCTGAAGAGGAACCAAAAAGGTGTGTGTGTGTTAAAGGGTGTGTCCGTGTGTGTTTCATACTCGTCGTGTATCATATTCACAGAGAGGAATGCTGGTATTCTAACCTTGTGTGGTGGCGAGGCCAGGAGGTTACAGTTTTGTGGCGTCCTGACCACACACTTTCTCCCTCCTCCCCCCGCCGCCCGCCTGCCTGCGTCTCTGGCTCGCCTATCTGGCCACATGCAGTAATTGGCCACACAGCGCCCAGATCCCTTTTGTTTCGCCTGCAGAGGCTTGCGGTAGACATGCACAAGCAGTAGGCCTCATAAATCTGCGGGACTCCGATGTCAAGGGCCCGAAATCTCAGCTCCGCTTCTTCACAATGACTTCACTCCCCGCCCAAATTCCCACTGCACCACACTCTGGAACCAAGTCAAGAAACTTCATTTCATGACTTTTATGTGATATGTGTATCACTCACTCCTGTTTGTTTATGACGCAGAGTGTCTGTTTCCTCATTTAGCACAATTTAGCATCTCGCTACCGCTCAGAGGCTGTGATTATATGTCTGTCTTCTACACTTCATAGTGACTGCTGCTGCGTCTGTTTGGCCTGGACTCACTTTGCTGGTTCTTAAACTGCAGTTGTGGCTTCGCGACTGGGTCAAACATGGTTCAGTAAATAAATAGTCTTAACTTTACAGCCTGCGACCAGATAATGCGTCAATTCGAACGCCTGCAAATGAATTGAAGTATATAATCCGGTGCAAACTTTAGCTTTTAATGCATGAGACGTAATCCTCTGTAACAGAATATTATTCATGCAATTTACAGGGTTATGTAAGTTGCATGAATTTATTTATATGCATTATTAGCAAATCCAAATCAGAGGTGTTCACATGTCCATGTCGCTCACAAAACAATTTCCACAGGTCTTACTATATATATACATTATATATATATACATTATATATATATATAATGTATATATATATTATATATATACACTATATATATATATATAAGCGTATTCTTTTTTTTTTGCCTTGCAGCTGTTCCACCACTCTGATCTATTGGGTTGATGTGTTTATGTGTTCCCTTCGAGTCAAAATGTAACAACATTGTAATTACAAATTAGGGCCGTCAAAGTTAACGCAGATTCGTTTTAACGCCACTAATTTCTTCTACGCATTAACGCAACTTGCGATTTTTAGGTCGTAGAGATCATACTAGCTTGTCGCGAAGGAGGATAAATAATGATCCAAACTTATGCTATATGTTGGTGAGGAAAAACTGTCATGTCCATTTTCAAAGGGGTCCCTTTACCTCTGACCTCCAGATCAGTGAATGTAAATGGGTTCTATGGGTACCCACGAGTCTCCCCTTTACAGACATGCCCACTTTATGATAATCACATGCAGTTTGGGGCAAGTCATAGTCAAGTCAGCACACTGACACACTGACAGCTGTTGTTGCCTGTTGGGCTGCAGTTTGCCATGTTATGATTGGAGCATATTGTTTTATGCTAAATGCAGTACCTGTGAGGGTTTCTGGACAATATCTGTCATTGTTTTGTGTTGTTAATTGATTTACAATAATAAATATATACATACATTTGCATAAAGCAATCATATTTGCCCACTCCCATGTTGAAAAGAGTATTAAATACTTGACAAATCTCCCTTTAAGGTTCATTTCGAACAGATATAATATATAATATAATAATTGCGATTAAATATTTTAATAAATTGACAGCCCCTATTTCATACCTGTTTTTATTTACTTTATTTGTCTTTATTTGCTTCTGTATTATCTATGTTCATTCAGTATTATTACCTTCTTCTACAACTGTGTTGTACAGAAGACTCGGATGGATAAGGCAGTTAAGCCCTATATGGACGTTTAAAGTGCGATTAATCGATTGACAGCCTTAATGTGTATATATATATCTATATATAGATATATATATATTTATATATATATATACACACATTAAGGCTGTCAATATATATATATATATATATGTATTTATATATATATATGTATTTATATATATATATGTATTTATATATATATATATATGTATTTTTATATATATGTATATATATGTATATATATATACATATATATACATATATATATATATATATTGTATACGTATTCGTTCCACCACTCTGATCTATTGTGATGATGCGTTTACATGTTTCCCTTCCAGTCCAAATGTAACAGCAGTGCAACTAACACAACTCATCCACCCTCTGATCACTAATTCCAATTCCATAACCATGGAGCGGACGGGTCATTAAACGCAACTAAAGCACATCATACCAGGTCAAAGATCAGCTGCAGTGGCGCGCGGGGTTAAACGCCCGTACAGGCTCACGCGCAGCGGGGTCAGGACAGCCATCGGATATTAATAATAATATTAATAATAATTAAAAAAAAAGATTTGAAAAAGTGAAAAGTTGTGCCAGCAGCAGCAACAGCAACAGCAGCACTTTGATGAATCTGTGCGCGGAAGTAGATTAAAATGCCGCCTTTTCGGACGATTCGTTGAGAGCGATAAAAAGAGGAGAGAGGAGAGAGGAGACAGGAGACAGGAGAGAGGAGACAGGAGAGAGGAGAGAGGGAGGGAGACAAAGTTTTTTCCCCTGAAAGTTTGTGCAAGCTTTCACTTTCTAGGCGGGGTTAGTGGTGGTTTAGCGCTGCAGCAGCAGCAGCATGGAGTGAGACTAACAGGACGGCGAGCGCTAGCAATGCAGCACCACAGCGAGCTATCATCACACTTCAACACGCTCTCCAGTCCTGCTCTCTAGAGTTACCATGTACTCTCCGTACTGCCTCACACAGGTAACCGCTCCGCTCGGCTCTGCTCTTCTGTCACTGTCTGGGTGTCTTGTACCGTGGGGTCGGGGGGGGGACGCCGGGTGTGTGTTATAGTATTATAGCCTGTGCCTCTTCTCTCCCATGTGTTTCTATGTGTTTCTCTGTGTTTCTGTGTGTTTCTCTGTGTTGTGTCGGAGCGTCTCTCTGCTCCGCGACTCGCTGTGAAACTTCCTCCTCCACTCCGCGCCGCTCGGCCCGGCTCGGTCCGGCTCTCTCCCGTCTCTCCCGTCTCCTGAGCGCGGTTCTGCCGCGGGGAACTTTTCCATCGCACATGGGTTCTGGAGAGAAAATGGCGCTTCTCCCGAAATGTATTTCATATAAAAAAAAAAAAAAGAAGGAGGGTGAGCCTGCAGGAGGAGGAAGAGGAGGAAGAGGAGGAGGGGGGTGAAAGCATGAGGGACAGACAGAATGTGGACTTGAATGTCTCTGCTCTAAAGAGTTTCTTTCCAAGTGTTCGATGGGTGTTTTTTTTGTTGGCCCGGAGAGAGGAGAGGAGAGGAGAGGAGAGGCAGGAGAGAGGAGGGCAGGGCGCACACCGCCGCCTTCAGGGGCTGCTCTCTCTCATGTGGAGCTCAGACCGGGACAGGCGACACATTGGAGCTGGTGTGCGTGTGCCTGTGTGTGACGCGCGCGTGCGTGCGTGCGTGTGTATGTGTGTGATTATAAACCGTGAAGACACTCTGCATCTTCTGATAGTATTTCTTCTGGATCTTTGCTGCACTAGTTTACAAGTTTGTTGCACTTGAACGCAACACGTGCGTACATAGTTAAACAGGAACTACATTGATTTTATATTTCAGTCTTTTTCTAACCCCCCATGAGCTGTGAGTGTAGAAGCTGTTAACAGTTCATTTGGACAAACTTTACAAAATAAATGTCACCGTTTTTTTTCAAAATAAAATCGCTTCCTCTAACATCTTAAACACTTTTCCAAGCTGTTCATATTTAAAAAGTGCTGCCAGTTTTTTTAGAAATGATTTCTCCAACATTACATTTAGCAGGCTATTTGTTACTTTGTTGCTGTTGATGTTGTGTAGGAACAGATGAGTGTCAGGATAAAATCCCTCCACTGATTGTTGAGTAGCTGTTTTTTGATTTTTTAGTGTGATACAATGTGGTGAAATGAGTCTCTTCAGGTGGGAGGCATCTGAAATATATGTTACATTTTGACCAATTTGAATTGCTTTTCACACTTTAACTGTTTTTATTTGCTCTGCTTAAATAGTATAAAAAACCCTTAATTTTTCTATCATTACTATCAGCCTAAAAATACCACGTCCACAGCAGAAAGAGAGAATGAACAGAGAAATAGAACGCTGCTTGCAGAACTTTTTCTTGCAGCGTTGGTGCAGCTTTATACAAAGCACAGCCGTACAACTATGTTACATTTCACAATGTAAAAATCTAACAATCCCTTTCACACTATTAATCTACATCTATTATACACTTGTCAGTAGTCGTCTAAATAAAATCCTAAATTTAAAAAACCTCAGACAAAGTCTCTCTTTTTCAACATTTTGAAGGTTTCCTTTATGAAGCCAACCGGTGGCAGCAACCTGCCCACGTTACACACAGCTGCTGGAAGCCTCAACTCTTATAAAGCAGACTTGTTTATCCCTCATTGGCTTCGTCTGACAGTGCACTGTTTGATGTGTAATTCAGTCCTGGTTTTTACAGTGCTTTTATTAAAAGAGTTGATGGGACGACTGCTACCAGAGGAAGTTCTCGGCTCCTCTCGTGCAGGCACAAGTCCTGTCTGCTTTCCATTTAGAAACATCAGGATCATAATGTTGCTGACACCAGAGAGGGAGAGGAGACTTTTACTATTATTTTCCCTTAATTCTTCATTTTATTGAGGGAACTATTATTGGCTACTTAGTGTGTTGACTCAAGACTCAAGAGGGTGAAAGTGACTTAGGCAGAAAATAGAAGCAGATTAAATGATGCTTATAGAAGAGGGTATATGTGTGTGTAAAATGGCTTACTTGTAGATTTCATATTGAAAACAGCTCTCAGCTCAGAGTTGTCCACACAGGCCTTTTCTTTTTAGAGATGATGACTTTATCTGTAATTGATAAAAAATGTCTTTCACAGCAGATCATCTCTGAACAAAAGCAGCTTTTATTCAGCTACATAAATTTCCCTCAGTTCAGACTAATTGGCAGCAGAAGCTCATACAGTGTAATGCAGTACACATGTTGCACATGATGGCAACTCGCAGGGTGTTATTGGCATATGCAGGGATATCATATTCTTGTCATTTCTTAAACATTTTGTACCTTATGTGCAGAGAAGAAACAACTTCCATCTCCGTGCAAAAACACCATCTCTCTCTCTGTCCACACACACACACACACACACACACACACACACACGCACACACTTGCAGCTCCGTCTGCAGACGGAGAGGCACATTTTGTTTATTTAATTGCTGTTAATAATTAAAAATTCGAGCTTGGACCTCGGATATGGCAACAATTGTAAACAATCGAATGAATTATTAACTGATTAAAAAAAGAGCCTTGCTGCTGAGATGTGACGGACGGACGGTGCGTTATGGAAGCAAATGTGTGTGTGTGTGTGTGTGTGTGTGTGAGAGAGTGTTTGAGACTTCTGGTGTGTTTTTCATGTTCATTATAATTCAGAGATAAAAAATCGCATCTATATTTAGGCATTTTTGAATGTAGCATATAGGTTTGTGCAGAGAGGTGGGAGCCACTTTCACTTCACTGTCTCATATTTTTTAATTTCACATTCATTTTTTTTAAATACATTCGAAACCCATAACGCATATATTACAATTTTCTGGCATCATTTTCTTTTGTAATTTTTTTAATATCCAATTTATTTGACTTTATTTGTTCCGTTTTTGTTGCTTTCTTTAACTCCAAAGTGTGCGTGCCCATGCGGGCCACAATGACGCAGCATAAATCTGCAGCCTTCAAAAGCTTTTTTTTCTTGTTTCATTGCATTTTTCAATGTGTTCGGTAGTTGTACTGTGCAGCTCGTGATGTTTTAATCTCAGACTGTTTTCACTGGTTCGACATTTTAACTGATTCCTTCCCTCTGCCCCCCCCCCCCCCCCCACCTACCTCTGCCCGCCTGGACGCTGACCCCTGCTCTCCTCGCCTCTTAACACCCTCTCAACACTAAAGTATTACCCTACTCACCTTCTAAACAATGCCTTAGTGGTAAGTCCTCTTTAGTCCCTCTTTATTCCGCATTAGGTGTTTGTGTTTTGATATATTCCATCTTGACAAATGTTTTTTTGTGAGCTATATTCCTGCAGGACCGCTCACGCTGATGACGTGGAGTTGGAGTTATTATTACAGGCTCGTGCAAAAAAAATATATTATTATTTTGCACACTCACTCCATGAAAAGTTGTATTTTATTTTCTGTGTGTTCTGGTTTAAACCAGTCCAATTTATTTTTGTTGCAAATAGACTCCGACCACGTTGTGTGTTTGCAAAGTAAAATATCCCATCCAGAGAAATAGATGTATTACATTAAGTTACATTGAGTTATATTTTACATGCTGTTTGAATTTACCGTAACTAAAAAAAAAAAGGTTCTGCATTAATTTTAAAATACCAGCCTTTATTTTGAAATTTATTTTTTTATTGCATCGGCGCAAAGTGCGCTTCTTTTTTCCTTCCCGTTTTTTCTCATGCAGCTGCATGTTCCAGTCTGCTTAGATGTGTGTAGGCCAATTATCGGACACTCTATTCTCGGTCTCTATTCAACATGTGTTTGTCTCTGTGTCCGTCAGAAGTCACCATCATCATTATCATCATCATCATCATCATCATCATCATCATCTCTCTCATGACTTATTGCGCTGCGTGTTGCGCCAAGACCATGTATGATGTTGTGACGTCAGCGCCGCTCGTTATCAGTGGTTATCAGAGAGCTGTGTGTGTTTTCACTGGACATAGCAGAGCATGAGCTAGTTTGTTTTGTGTGAGAATCTGATTAAATGAGTGTAATCAATATGGGGACTTTGAAGCATTAACTTTACATTTACACTTCATTTGATGAGGAGGTTGTCCTCCTAGTCCTTTACACACATGCACCCCCCCCCCCCCCCTCCCCCCTCTGTCTCTTCCCAAGGCCTGCAGAATGAGTTGGAACAGCTGTTCAGAGGATTAAAAATCGGATGGAACCGCAGTCTGAATAAACAGAAAATGTTGGATTTTTCAGAATTAAAGACACACACATGTGCATGCACATAGACATGCATGTGCACTATAAGCGTACAGGCAAAGGTGCACCCGAAACCTTTTCATGCCAATTAGGCCTGTGAGCGGTTATCGCTGGGTTATTCCAGTGATTCTGAGTCTCACCTTTAAGGCCTTTGCACACCAAGTCTGTATTTTTTGTCCGCAATTGTCGAATGTTTAAAAATAAATAGGACCTCACGTTGAGTCAGTCACGTTTACACACCGACACCCAAACTTTAATTTAAGTTTTTTGAACAGGTTTGATTTTCTGTGTTTTTGCCATCCGTCAAAAGGGAAAAAAGGGTTGTTTGACCACTCAGAGCCACCGTCCATGCAAACCTCACTTCGTCTCCCAGTGCAAAGAATTTTATGATAAAGAAATAAAAAAATACGGAGATGCAGGATTTAATGATAGATGGTGGCAGGTGGTCGCAGAACAGCTTGGAATCCGGGATGGTCACCAAACAAAGGATGGAGGAAAGATTAGACAGCAGTGATTGTGATCTAGGCAGCTAACGATAGCTTCTTGCTAATGTCATATATTCATTAGCCCCTTTGGGACTATAGCGCTATCCATCGCACCCACATAATTCATTCAGTTTTGTCTCGTGCTGAGAATTTTTGCCACGAATAGAGTAATAAAATGCATCGGACTCTTTCTGTGCGTAACTTTTTTTATCAGATGACAAATTTAAAAAACACGTACTAAAAATAGGGACTTGATGTGCAAAGACCTTTATTCTTTAACAAAATCCTTTTCAAGCCGATCGCTGTGGTTTTGCGTTAAAAGCAAAACACAAAAATCACATCGCAGGAACTTAAGAGTTGTTCTTATTGCCTGTATTGCATTTCTCAGATACTGAATGATGCTATCACTGCAGGTTTTGGTTCAAAGTTGAACCGTCTTAATTCTCTATATACAGCCTCAGTGTAACTCACTGATGCCAAACAGCAAAAAAACGTTTAGTTAGTGTTGATAAAAGTGACCCGGCAGCCAGTAAAGCACTCTGCTTTTGGACACCAGACAGAAGGAATGAACTCGTAGTACACTTGATTGACAGGTTGGGCTGATCTATTGTGCTCTCTTGTAACTGAGTTGTGTGTGCGCACGTGTAAGAAGGGAAGACGGGCAGGGAGTACGAGGTGAAATCGGAGTCCCCGATTGGCCGTTCTGCTGTTTTGTGCTGCGCAGGCAGCGCCGGATCTTTTCCCCTCATCACGGGACACCAGGAGGTCATGATGCCAGACGCTTGCCTGGGACACCGTGTTCCTTTTTACTTATTCATTCATACCACGCAGCCAGTTACAGGCCAATCCACCGCAAAACCGCCATTATTCAAAGAAGTATTTTACACATTGAACTCTGGCTTGGCTCATTTCAGGTGGCATTTTGGTGTATTTTTGCCCTGGCCCTCGCCAGCAGCCCAAAACAAGGAGGTAGCCCTGCGAAGACATCCCAGAGCTTCAAAATTGCTAGCACGTTGTGGATTATTTGCATTCGAAGCATATAGCTAAGAGGCTTATGAAGGTTTCTGTGATTAATGCCTTTGTCAGTGATATAAATTTTCTGTGTTAATTGTCAGCTGGTGACTGGGGGCCACCGTGCGTCAGCAGCACTGAATTTACAGCAATTTTTTGCAAAGAAATTCAGAGCTGTCTTTGGTGGCGAGGACAAAGACGGGATGAGCTGGGCGCATTTTGGCAGCCGGCGATATAGATTTGAATTAAGTAGCATGTAGTTTTTTATCTCGAGTTGCATGCAGAGAGAGGCAGAACCAAGTGTGTCTCATTCAATATCAGCACAGCTGTCCCAGCATCCGTGGAGAATGGATTCCTACTGCTATTGCCATGGGAGGATCCAGCCAAGAAGAATGGGAGGATATCCAGTGTGTGCGCTTGTGTTTTAAAAGGAAGGAGTGAGAGGAGAGAGTAAAATGCTGGTGTGTCTGTCTGTGTGTACACGTCTGTCTCTGTGTGTGTGTGTGTGTGTGTGTGTGTGTGTGTGTGTGTGATTTTGCATGTGTGTGTCATGTTGTCTCCACCCGCCTCACTTTTCCTTCGCTCATGTCACCTCTGGCATGGATTAATCTTTGGCACAACCCTGGCAGTGCCCGCGGCCCCAGTGCGGTTCTGTGGTCGCCGATATGTTGTGCTGTTGCCATGGCTACTGAATACACACACACGGGTGCTAAATTACATAATTGAGCTAGAATATACAGAGGAACACAAAATACTTAGTGTACAATGTGAGAGCAGAGAAAGGGGAAAAGGCAGGGGGAGATACACTCTTAGAAATAAAAAATACTAACTAGAATCATATAGGGTTCTTTGGCTTGTCCCCATAGGAGAACCCTTTTTGGTTCCTGGTTGAACCTTTTATAAAGGTTCCACCTTAAACCCAACACAAAGGGTTGTACCCAGAACCATTTGTGAAATGTTCCACTCAGAACCACTTATGACTTTATTCCAAGGGTTTCATCTAGAACCCATCCAGGGGGTTCTACCGGGTACCTTTTTATATTCCAAGGGTTTCATCTAGAAACCACCCAGGGGGTTCTACCGGGTACCTTTTTATATTCCATGGGTTTCATCTAGAACCCACCCAGGGGGTTCTACCGGGTACCTTTTTATATTCCAAGGGTTTCATCTAGAACCCACCCAGGGGGTTCTACCGGGTACCTTTTTATATTCCAAGGGTTTCATCTAGAAACCACCCAGGGGGTTCTACCGGGTAACTTTTTATATTCCATTGGTTTCATCTAGAACCCACCCAGGGGGTTCTACCGGGTACCTTTTTATATTCCAAGGGTTTCATCTAGAACCCACCCAGGGGGTTCTACCGGGTACCTTTTTATATTCAAAGGGTTTCATCTAGAACCCACCCAGGGGGTTCTACCGGGTACCTTTTTATATTCCAAGGGTTTCGTCTTGAACCCACTCAGGGGGTTCTACTGGGTACCTTTTTATATTCCATAGGTTTTATCGAGAACCCAGCCATGGGCTTCTACCGAGTACCCTTTTATATTCTATAGGTTTCGTCTAGAACCCAGTCAGGGGCTTCTACCGGGTACCTTTTTATATTCCATGGGTTTCATCTAGAACCCACCCAGGGTTCCTCACAAGGCTCCTAAGGTGCCTGGGCTGATGTGGTGCATCACAACACCACAACAATTATGGTTCACAATCATAGTTATTGGGCGTATAGGGGCTGGAGAGATCTTTTAAGACCCATGCTTTCAACAATCCTTGAAGAACTCTTTCTTCCAAAAAGGGTTCTTTGGATGAAAAGGGTTCTTAATGGAACCCATAGTTTTACAAAGAACCCTTGAAAAACCCTGGCTGTATCCGAAATCACTCACTAAAAAATGGCGAACTCACTAGTCTACTATATAGTGAGTCTAAATGTATAGCGAGAATTATTTTACCCTATATAGTGGTATGTATCCCACAATGCACCATGAAAAGTAGTGTACAACCCGATGGTCACTAACCTGGCACTATATAATATCATGTATTGCACTGAGGAAGACGAGAGTAGCGCAGTTGAGACAAATTCATGAGTTGTGGCGTGAAAATAATCTGTTTAATGTGAGCAGAGCAGCATCACAACACAAACAGCCACAAAATACTTTGTATTTATTAATTTGGGAAAATACACTTATTGCCCCCACATTGTCGATGGCAGGGCATACGGCTTTAATCCTTTTGTTCTTACCTTTCACAATAAAAGCCCTAGACATATACTGTATATGCTGCATCACTGCTTACCAGGGGAACTTAAATTCACTCAGAGCATTTCCCTATAAGAGGCAACTCAACAAAATTGCTTACAGTATGTATTTATTACAGAAATGTACAGGTATGTCAGTATTTATAATGATGTTGATCTGGCACATTTTAATTGTGCAACAGCAATGACGTAATTAACGGAGCAGAGAAAATTACTTGAGTAGTGTCTGAAAGTGTTTTTTTTTCATTTTGCAGATGAGCTCACTATATAGTCCTATTTATCTATATATATATATATATATATAAATTTATATATATATATATAGTCCTCTATATAGAAGGCCCTAGATAGTGAGTGGGGGAGTAGTGGATGAGTGAGTGATTTCAGACACTGCCTTTTTCTTCTCAAAAAAGGTTCTTCAAAAGCAAATGGTTCTGGGTAGAACCTCAGCCCTTCAGGAAGAACCCTTTGGGAACTGTTATTTCTAAGAGTTTAGAGTGTATGAATTTTGAAACCACCAAGACAAAGTGGGCCTTTACCAGAACGGACCATGAGCAGAAAACATAAATTTATGTGGGGAATATTTGAGAGCTTTGTCATAGCTGAGCTTTAGACATCAGTACAGCGTGTTCTTTTCCTCGGATTCTCCAGTCCGAACTCTAAATAACAGTGCAGCCATTATGTGGGTATTTGGGACGTTGTGACAACCAATCTGACAGGGCAATTGAGGGTAAGGTGTTTGTGGTGGCAATCAAGTGGTGTTTGTGTGTGTGAAAGAAAGAGAGAGAGAGAGAGAGAGAGAGAGAGAGAGAGAGGGAGAGAGAGAGAGAGAGAGAGAGAGAGAGAGAGAGAGAGAAATCGACAGTGTTTGTATGCGAGAGGGTGTGGCACCTTGTATTTCTTTACCCTTCTCCTCCTCCTCCTCCTCCTCCTCCTCCTCCTCCTCCTCCTTCTCTTCCTCCTGGGCTTCACTTTGTTTTCACTAGATCTTATATCTGTGAGAGTATCAGCGTTATGTCACATTTCAGCCGCCATATTTCTGTCACGCTTGGCTTACACTGGAGTGGGCTTTAAAGGCCAAACCTTTGAACTGCAAAGCGGCGTATCATTTAGGATTGACGAGTCTGTTGTAGTCATTTAAATACGCCCTCCAGAATTGTCAGACTTATAAAAAAATACTCTGCTTTGAATAATAATTTGTGCCTGATATGGTGTTCCATAAAAAAAGTTAATAAACTTGTTCATTTAAAAAAAAAATGTAATTCAGTTTTTATTGAGTTATACCAAGGTCCATACAAACTATGTGGTCATTCTCATTTAGATCTTAACTGCCTTATCCATCCTAGTCTTCTGTACAACACAGTTGTAGAAGAAGGTAATAATACTGAATGAACATAGATAGTACAGAAGCAAATAAAGACAAATAAAGTAAATGAAAACAGGTATGAAATAGGGCTGTCAATTTATTAAAATATTTAACTGCGATTTTTTTTTATCTGTTCAAAATGTACCTTAAAGGGAGATTTGTCAGGTATTTAATACTCTTATCAACATGGGAGTGGACAAATATGCTGCTTTATGCAAACATCTGTATATATTTATTATTTTAAATCAATTACCAACACAAAACAATGACAGATTTTGTCCAGAAACCCTCACAGGTACTGCATTTAGCATAAAACAATATGTTCAAATCATAACATGGCAAACTGCAGCCCAACAGGCAACAACAGCTGTCAGTGTGTCAGTGTGCTGACTTGACTATGACTTGCCCCAAACTGCATGTGATTATCATAAAGTGGGCATGTCTGTAAAGGGGAGACTCGTGGGTACCCATAGAACCCATTTACATTCACTGATCTGGAGGTCAGAGGTCAAGGGACCCCTTTGAAAATGGACATGCCAGTTTTTCCTCGCCAAAATTTAGCATGGAGCGTTATTTTGACTGCTTTGTGACAAGCTAGCATGATCTCTACAACCTGAAAATCACAAGTTGCGTTAATGCGTTCACGAATCTGCGCTAGCGTGTTATTATCACGTTAACGTTGACAGCCTAGTATAAAAATAAAAAATTAAATAAAAACCTGAAGCCCAAACTTCAGAAATAGAACCAGAATGTTGGGGTGTGCCGTCATGATAGAACAAAATAAATAAGAATAAGATAAAGACAGCAATTCACCTTAAACAAATGATGGCCACACAGGTGTAATGTACACAATCCAACTTTCATCTTTTCAAAAATTTGTGCATTCTAATAGAAAAAGTCATTTGTTCCATCCTGAAGATATCATGAATAAGGTCAATCCAGTTGTCCACTGTAGGTATATCTTTTAGCTATGTTCTAGTAGTAATCCTACCAGCTACGCTTAGAATCCCAAATAGATATCCAACATGATGTTTAAAATTCTTATGATTACACCTACTCCCTCTCCCCCAAGTTGCATATTAATATTGAAGCACGATTGGTTCCCAGATTGGCACTAGACTAGTGCATTAAAGCGTCAGTAGGAAGAATATTTTCGGTATCATTGGGCAAAAAATTACATAATAACCTTTCAGCATATTGTAATTCAAGACTTCTGCTCCTCCTCATGGCTCTGTTTTCAGGCTTTTGAACATCTAGCCCGTGACGGGAGACTTTGACCAATCACAGGTCATTTCAGAGAGAGAGCGTTCCTATTGGCTGTTCATTCAGCCGAGGCAGCTGTCAATCACTCGCAAACTCCGATCGAACGGTCAAACTAGGCAGCGCTGATCAAATATGAATCAGTATTCTGTTACGTTAATGCCAATTTCTCTCCTCAGATGTTTTCAGAATCATCTTATAGTGTACGGTTTAGCTGTAAAATGAGGACGTTTTCTCCGGCTGGTGGGCGGTGCTTGGTATTTCCTCAACTGATCTCAACACGGCTGCCGGGTCACAAACTTTCTCATTTTACAGATAAACAGTACACTACCAGATGATTCTGAGAACATTTGGGGACAGAAATAGGTATAACAGTAACAGAATATTGATTCATATTTGATCAGTGCTGCCTAGTTTGACTGTGATCAGAGTTTGTGAGTGATTGACAGCTGCTCAGAGATGGCAAGGCTCCAGCTCGGCTCTGATTGGTTGTTTTCCTCCGGTGTGTGAAATCTTGCAGATGCCGTTAGGAGCACAGGAGGACACAGAGGAACATGATTTTTTTTCAGATTACCTGTCTCATGCACTACTGTCTGGATATAGCGAGCGTTTTATAAAAATAACTTTTTTTTTAATCATATTTGCTACGACCTGCCTACTCCAGCTTTAAACTGAGATTTGCAGTGAAAACAGGCCCCATGCATCATTCTGCACAGTGACGCTCAACATCGACTGTAGGAGAAGTGACACTAAGCAAAAGACATTGTTGAATGGAGTGGCACTAGTGTGAGGCCGGTAGCGAAAAACTGTCACTGCTATGAGGGATTTCAGTCAATAAAGTCATGTTGCGGATTGTAAAATGAATAATTGTGGTATATTCCGCAGTGTTTAGTTAATTTTGTTCCGTGTCTAGTGCTGCAGAAGACAGACTGAGAAATGTCTCTGAGTGTGCTTTGTTCTTGCATTGAATAGATTTGAACTAATGCCAGTATCAACACACGGAGCGAACGCTGACAGTAACTCATTCTCTGCACTTTCTTTTTAATCAACAAGTAACGTGTCCGTAGGAGACGGGCTGTATGATATTGAATTTCCAAGTTCTGTTGTGTTCCACGAAGAGGAACATTAAGGGCTCACACTTGTGACTGGGAGAAAACGCAGTGCGTGCAGAGCCATTGTATCAGTCTGTCACAGGTCAACAGGAATAGATAGAGAGTTGTTGTTGCGGATCATTGACGGCCCCACTCAAGGTCACTTCGGTGTGGGCAATCTGGGCATGTTGTTTGGCCTGTCCTGCCTGTCTGTCTGACCTACATCTCACTGCACTGGCTAAATATATACAGTAGACCCCTCGTTACAAAGCTCACATTAATCTGGATAAAACCTGAGCACCGGTTCTCTCTCTCTGTGTTTGACTACAGCCTCCTCTTCACAAACTTCCCCAGGCTGACTTTCCATCTCAGTCAGTCTTTCAAACATGCACTCACTATCCAGCAAAAAAAAAGAAGAAAGAAAGGCAGAGGCAGGCATTCACACAAACATGGCACACGCATACACGTTATCATCTTGTGAATAAGACAGGAGCTGTAGCCACAACAGGTCTACCCATTCACAAACTAATCCTCTGTACATTCCGAGTATACCGTGTGTCTGTTTGATATGCAAGCCGAACTATTTATATCATTTTGTTTGCCTCATGCAGAACACACCTGCACATATTTAATCACACGAGTCACAGGTGTGCATTCTTTCAGGTAGAAATATCACACCCGGTAGCTACGACTGTGTTACAGCAAGAGAGTGTGTGTGTGTGTGTGATATACGACAGCGGTTCTGGTTCGCCTACGGCACTGTCCGACGAACTCAAGTGAATACCAGTAGTAGGGATGCACCGATACCACTTTTTTCAGACCGAGTACAAGTACAAGTACTTACAGTCGGGTACTCGCCAATACGAGTACCGATACGAGTACTTCTCTGTGCCAAAAGACCCTCGCTAACAGCCAGCTGGAGGGTGTGAGCGACACACGGCAGGCTGGAGAGTCCTTGTCCTGGGAGGTCGGCTTGGAAAGGCTTGGGGCGAAGGTGGCTCGCGGCCGCAGCTTTACAGCGCCCCGCGCCCGGACCTCGCCGCACCGTGGACAAAGCGCTCGCTCCATCTCCCCGCCGGGGACGGCCCCCTGCTCCCGGGACGGACTGTTCTTAGTGCGTCCCAACCGCGTCGTGCCGCCAGATCGGGGTTCGGCCCACGTAAAAGGCGCTAGGGGTCTGCGGAGATGTCGGCTACCCACCCGACCCGTCTTGAAACACGGACCAAGGAGTCTAACACACGTGCGAGTCAGAGGGTGCAGTTTAAGAAGACACGCTAAGAGAAGTACGCTAGCCCACATAAAGTTCTATAAAAGCTTCATCCTCGACTCTTCTTCAACAAAACCTGCGAGTAAAGAGTTTGGTATCACAAAATGATCCGTTCCATCTAGCTAACTGTTTCAACTGTTTATTCACTACTTTTAGCTAACTGCTGTATTTCTATCATTTTGGCTGAGCCGATACTAGAAGGTGGATTTAAACACTGCAAACTCACTGATTGGTCAAAAAGAATCGTCACTAGCGCGACACGAGACATCCTGCACAATCTCGCCATTTTTAAATTGCAATTGTTTTTTTATTCACTCTACCGGGATTTTTTTTTCTTTTTAAATGGCAAGTGAGTGGTCAGTCGACATAGTGCAGACGTTCCTCTGTTTGGTTGCCAATGAAAGGATTCAGCGAGAAGATGATGTCATGGCAGTTTCACGTGGCGTCGCTATGACGGTCAGCTAAGAGTTCTGCCTTCATTGACGGAGTAGCTATTATCTGCAGCGGTAAACAAAATTGAAAGGAGCACCTGGTACCAAAAGTGAATGGAGTATAGAGTTGAGTTGAGCCAAACCATGCTGTGGAAATTAGCCCTTAGTGTTCAGTTGTTACAGTATACTGAGTGACAGCTGACTCAGTAGGTAGATTTCTACTTTTTTTTATTTTTTATTGAAATAGTAATTTGTAATTTTTAAAATCAGTTGAGGTGCTCTCCATCCCTCCATCCATCACTTTATCACCAGGCAATAACAAACATCTGTGCACACCTGGTGAAGCCCGGAGAGCCAATTACAATCATTTGGACACAAAGGACAAAGACTTGATAAGGCCGCAGTTAATTGGGAAACAGCGGTGGTGTCGGGGATTGTACCCTATCGTCAAGGGATGACATCATGCGGTGACGCCACTCGATGATGTCACAGCATTCATCATCTTTTCACCGCTTCTATGGCTTTTTTTTAAATGGAGGAGGGATAAAGAGGCATTGATTGGCTCGTTGATTGTACCTCAAGGCTTTCTTTCATCACCACGCTGCATTACCTCATGCTGTAGCAGAGGCAAAATAGCTCCAAGTAGGATATGCCGATCCGTGAAAACAGCAACAATGCAGGACTATAATCCACATCGGCTATTTAGCAGATCAGATTATGAGCCCGGCAATGATTATATACACGACTTCAACTTAGCGTCAATGTTTGAGATCTGCTTTTATACTCTTTCTCCGGGAACAAGGCTTAAAGGTTGTGATTGGGCTTAATAGGCATTTATTGGGTTAATGTTGGAGGGAAAGTCTTTTCCTGTCTTGGGGGTGGGTGGAGGAACGTTGACGCTCGGAGGCTTATGAACCTGCAAGTCAAACAGTAATGAAAACAGTTGTGACCTGATTTCAAGCGCTGGGGAAGAGGACATGGAGACGGAGGGTTTTTAGTTACAGACAACACATCACAGACAACAATATGAGAGGACGACAGAGCTGCATGCTTTCCTTCTTTTTTTCTTTTCCTTGCTTGCTTTCTCACTTGCTTGTGTTCCCTTTCACTTCTTCCTGTTACCTTCCCTCTCCGTGTCTGTCTGTGTATCTAATGCGGCCACCCCGTCCTGCGAGGAATAGCTGTCACCCCGGGGGAACAAAGGGCTCGAGCTCGCTCTCCGGAGCAGGAAGTTGGCACGGGGCCAAGGGTGGAAAATCTATACTTGGTTGCATAACATAACATATCTTTACCTCAGATGAACTCTGAGGAGGCCTGGCAGCTGTGAGCAAACAGAGCTGGAGGGCGGGAGTTTGTGTGTTATTAACTGACTCTGTGTCTGTGTGTGTGTCGGGTATGAGTGTGCGCTCTATGCTTCTGGTGACTTGTGTTTGCTGGCTGGCTAGTGCTGCCGGCCTTAGGCTGTTCGAGAACCCCTCGACAGTTGAGCAGAGTACAGTAGAGTCAAATAGACCCTTGTTGAGAGAAAAAAAAAAAAAAGGCGAGGATCAGAGTAGTAGAGTAAAGGAGGCCGAGGCCAAGCAGAGCTCAGGGTTAGACTCAAACACAACTCTGTGGCTTCTCCCTCTGGCCCAGCCAGCCCGTAACTACTATCCCAACTACAGCTGCGCCGTGCTCTGTGATATAAACTTTCTGCTCTGTTTAGGCTCAGAGAAATAGCTGCAGGATTAGTGTGCGTTACATGGAAAGTTGTATATTTGACTGGAAAATTCAGAGCAGGATGAGGATTTCATGTCACTGCTAGAATATAAAACACAGATGGGCCCGATTTGATTCCGTGAGCTCTCAGAGCGGGACGATCTCTGCTCCTCTTCATGACAGTTTATAAATTCACATCCACGCTGCACTCCTGTTATTAAGACGTCTAGCTTGGTCCCTGAATAAAAATTCTTCTAGGAGCCCTCTGTTGTGATGTGATCGCCTGCAACCGTGATGGAGAAACCGTGTGCGCCGCTCCTCTTTTGTGGCTGCGCTTTCTTTTTTTCTCTCTCTCGAGCAAGCGGACCCTAAAGCAGTCGGCTCTCTGACGTGTCGAGCGGCTGTCAGTCTCTTCAGCGCGCACCGACGTCTTGAGAAAAAGCCCCGTGAAACTCAAACTGGTCTCATTATGGTCATCATCTGGAATAGAGCGCAATCATCTCCGCCACCTGTGGCAAGTTGCGGTGGAGGGAAAGACTCTTATAGGCCTTATGGGCCTGTCTGTTATAGAGTCGCATACCAATTCACACACTATTCATTTTGTTATTTTTTTTTTATCCCTCTGCCTTGTTTTTCCTCTCCGTCTGCACACCTGAATAAAAGTATTTCCCAGCTAGAGTTAGGACTCATATGGGGCCCACAAATTGACTGTATATTGCAGCCAGGCTGCAGAGAGTTATGATGGATAGGGATGGTGTGGGCGGGTATGCAGAGGTGCATATTATGGTGCCGTTTTTTTTTTTTTTAATACTTGGAGGAGCTGAAGGCCTCGACAATGGTGTAGAGGAGTGAAACAACCGCAGAATATTTTTCACTTCAGAAGGACTAAACAACACAGTCTCACGGCATTTGTATTCACAGACACATATTTCCCTTTTTCGTGACGCTCAGCACGACTTTCAATGACCTAGTTTTAGTGTGTTTTCCTACAAATGTCCAGCAACATGTGACACACGTGTCAATTTCCGCTCCAGTCTTTTTAAAATAAAACTACTCAGTTAGGTTTAGGAAAAGATTGACTTGGTTAGGCTTAGGAAAAGATCGGCTTGGTTAGGCTTAGGCAACAAAACTACTTGCGTTCGAGTTCAAATAACACTCGAAGTTGCGTAACTTAAGTCAAATCGACTTCGTTAGGTTTAGGAAAAGATTGTGGTTTCGGTTAAAATAACTCTGTCAGAAGTGCTGGAACTTAAGTATGAAAGTTCCATGAGAAATAAAATAACTTTGACTTGTGTTTTCACACGGGACATGAACACTGGCCTCCTGGGCAAAAGTCCTGCATTTTTTTTTTTTTTTTTTTTTAAAGTTATTTTTTTGGGGGCATTTTCCATTTTTAGTGACAGGACAGTGGATAGAGTCTTGAAAGGGGGGAGAGAGAGAGTGGATGCGGAAAGGGCCACAGGCCGGATTCGAACCCGGGCCGCCGCGGTCAGGACCAAGCCTTAATACATGGATGCCTGCTCTACCAACTGAGCTAACCCAGGCGCCCAAAGTCCTGCATTTTTTGACCCACCCATCCACCCCGGCCTCCTCCATATGCTGCTCTATATACTTCCCGGTTCACAATTATGTGGATTACATACAAATGGATTTTGTGCTGACCATCACGGAAAAAAAATTCAAAATTTGTGTCTATGTACACAAATCAATACATACAATTTAGTGAGTATTTGATGAACTGCTGTGTGACTGGGCTGGACAGAAAGATTATAGAAAGAAATACAGCGAACAGAGGAAAAGAGGGGAGCAGGAAAGGAACCAGGCGGGAATGAAAGAGGCCATAGTCGGTGTATTGTAAATACAGTAGACTGGGGAGCACTCCATGCCCTTTTATTTTTTCTTGCAGCATGATTTGTTTGATTTACTCTCTATCAATCAGCGGAGGATGTGTTTAAACGAACTCGAAGTATATTTGAGAAAGCCTCTTTATAGCCGAGGCTGTTTGTATTCTCCTTTTACTTTCCTTGGAAGCAGACCGTGATTAAAACAGACGATATAGGCGTATTGTGTTTCCTAGGGGATTGGAAGGAATGCAAAATGCATCATAACCATATTATACTAGTTAGGAGCGGTGTGCGTTGCCAAGCCTCTGGATACAGGAGGGAGTGTAGACGCAGTTGCACTAAAGAGTCCCGCAAAGAGCCAGAATCCCACAACTGCAACAACACAAGAGGACATCTGACACTGTTGGACTATATTTGACTTTTCATAGGATACACAGTACCGAAGCCTTCGCTGCATTAGAAAGACAACTTTTTCTCAGTCTGTGAAAAAGTGAACGGAGGAAACCCGTCTGTCTGTGTGTGTGGATGTGTGTCAGAGCGCCGCAGAATCCGTTTGGCATTTTTGTTGTGAGGGAAGCATGTTGCTGGTGGGACTTTGGCCTGCACAATCCCTCCTCTGTTAAAACAATGCGGCAGTTGTCCTCCCTAACCTAATTACTCCCTCCCGGGGGAGAAAGGCAACAGCACCAAATCCCATAGTTAGGAGCTCTGATCTGGGCCCTGCTGTAAGAAAAGGCCTCATTCATTTCCCTCCCTCCTTCCACCACACATGAATGAGACACACATACACACTTTCTATTTTCCTCTGCGATTGGGTTTGACCTGATAGAAGCTAATTACGCTCTAATACATCCTGATATTTCTCTTCTTAGCATTTTATTATTGCTGTTAATTTATTGATGCCGAGGATGTAATTGCATCTAAAGGCTAAGTAATGTAATGGTGACGTTCTACCATGAGTTCAGTTTTAGAAACAGTCTCCTGATGCATGTGTACACTAAAGAAAAAGCTGTAGTACCGACGCAATACTGGGATGACTTTACCCAGTACCAATGGGTAGTTCTACGGAAGATTATTAGGGCCAGGCATGTCAATGTTGAGAATAAAGTTAAAATATGGTACCATTTCAAGAATAAAGACGAAATGTTGAGGATAAACGTCCAACTTTTGCGAATAAATCAAACTAGCATTAGCACTATGCTGAAATTTTGACTATTCTCAACATTTCAACTTTATTCTTGAAATGCAAAATAACATTTTGCTTCTTATGCCTGGCCCTAATATTCTTCCATATATTTTTACACCGTGTTAGCGTTGTTTTTTTAATATTACTCTTGGGTTATTTACCCAAACTAAAATATTTATTTTGACTCAGCATTCAACACAGGGCTGGGAAGGTTACCTTAAAAATTGTATTCCAAAAAAAATTACTTTTTACTAAAACAATGTATTGAGTAACTTAATCCAAGTATCATAATATTAAAGTAATGTAACTTGATTACTTTCCGTTACGTTCAATACCAAATATCCAAATAAAGACAAAATAAAATAAAAATACTGAAATTTTGCCATTATTTTGTACGTAAAGCAGAAAAGAGGAACAAACATTGCAGTAAGTGCAAGTTGTGCCTTCCAGCTGTGAAAATGCTGTCATCATCCAAGGACTGAAATCATTTGGCACATTAGTGTAACCGGATTTGACTTTGGATCAGCGGCAGTACCCATATAAATTAAATTAAATGAACCTACATGCTAATTTCTGCATTCTGTTTGTTCTGTATTATGTTTGCTGGACCAGATATTCGAAGCAGTTTGCTCATTTCCTGTCAACTGTCTTTTTACGCCTCTCGGCAAAATAGATATAATCCTGATAAACTGGAAAGTTCAAATCATCCTGCTTTGTGATAATTTACACTGAACTGTGATGTTGTTCCCCCTTTCTGCTTTAAATACAAAATAATGGCAAAATGTAATTAACGTTAGAGCCATTGTGTGAGATTTTGTGTCGTGAAGTGTTGTAATGTGTGCACATGTGCATGTTGGTATATTGTTTTTTTATTTAAAAACACATTTTAAAATTGTAACCTCGCTAATAATCCCCATTTTACTAAATATATCTGTAATATGATTACGTCTTTTTTCTGTAACTGTAAAGGAAATACCCTGTTTTTGTATCCTAACCGTTCCATGTTTTCCGTTACTCCACAAGTTCAAGTTTTACCTTCAAATTGTCACAAATGTATCGTTAGTTGTAAGAAGTATTGTGCATATGACATCCAAAATTATAAAGGATAAACATATTGTCAGGTATCAGTAACAAATGTTGACATGTAAGTTTAAAAAGAGCGATGGTAGGGCGCTGTTGTAGCTCGCCTGGTAGAGCGGGCTCCCCCTTGTACCGGGGCTGATTCCTCACCGCAGAGGCCCAGGGTTCCAATCCGACCTGTGGCCCTTTGCTGCATGTCATCCCCTCTCCCTCCCCCTTTCACAACTATCACTGTCACTGTCACTATCAATAAAGGCATAAGAGCTCAACAAAAAAAAGAGCGCTGGTAGAGTATAACAGTTAGTAACTATAAAGAACCCAAGCGTAGCCTAATGTTAATAGGTGTTATTTTACCGATGAGTACTAAGTAGGGATGTTAGAAAATATCAAGTATCACAATGTTATGTTTTGTGATACTGTATTGATTCTCAAAAACACTATCGATTTTGAATTAATAGTTTACATGCAAAGATGAACTCAGTCAATACTTTATTTCATTTGCAAAGATATGTGGCCTCTCACAGTAGTGCTATGATGAAGGATGTTACAGAGACTCTGAGAAATGTCAATGCAGATCCCACCGTTATGATTGCATAAAAAAAAGTACACTTGTTTTACTCAGATTTTATGCATATGGTGGTGTGTTCTTTATATTATAAAGTTTTTCTCAACTTAGTTTTTAAAAATTGCAATATACATTGTTGTAACTCCTGTATCATGATATGTATTGTATTGACAGATTCTTGCCAACACACAGCCTAGTGCTAAGTCAAATTCATTTATATTAATAAATTGGGTCGATTTGAACCCAGTGTTAGTGATATTTTTACTATATATATTTACCCAAATTAAAATCAGATTAGAATGTATAACACTAACAGCGGGTCAAAACAACAGTTGGTGCTATATTGACCCACAATGGGTCATTTTTAAACCCAACGGTTTATTTATGAGTTAAAACTAACAAGACAACCGAAATACAACTTGCTTGCGTGCTTTGCACTTCATCTTATTAACTAATTATATGTAAAAATCGATATGTTTGAAACACACAGTCTTATTTCTATATATGACGCGTTCATCAGTGTGATCAGAAGTATTTGTAAACTAAAAAACTAGACGTCTGTGTGGATGATGTTTTTTAGCTTTTTAGTTTTGCACCTATATCCTTTGTTTGGCCTCCCTCGCCCTCCGTAACCTCTCGTCTTTCATTGCTGCCCTCCGTCACTTACTGGCACCGCGTCGGGGTTTTGAACACTTTATTACTGTAACTTCAGACAAGGAAGTCTGCATAGGAAGAGGGTAAAGGGATGTGCGTGTGTGTGTGTGCGTGTGCGTGTGCGTGTGTGTGTTATGTGTGAGTGTGTAGTGGCATTCACCGAAAAGAGGAAAGGGTGTTAAAGTCTTAATTCTCCGTCTACGAACCTGTTTGGTTCTGTTTATTTGTCTATGCCCTCTCCGGAAGATTAGAGCAGCCATTGTGTGGAGGCTTGGGAAATAAAGCTTGTAGTTTATATTTGGAGATTGTTGCGGTGCGGCGTTGTTGGTCTAGACTGTTATGGGTTTAGACGTCTTTGTTTGTTTATCTGGAAAAAGAAAATTCCATTTGTTGCCACGGAGATCGAGATGTCCTCAGCGAGGGGGAGACCTGTTCATGTCTCAGATTACTATACTTTTCATTTTCTATATGACATTTTCAAATGCTTCTAGATGACTTTGTGGCCAGTTTTGTTCCACACTCGGAAGAATAAGTGTAACAGACCACATGTCCTGGTATACTGGGGGCATATAAGGAGACAGTGGTGTTTGTGTATATGTGTATGTGTATGTGTGTGTGTCTGGTCGTGCAGTGTTTGTCTTAGGCCGAGCTCCTTTCCTGTGGTGTGTGTGTGTGGGCTTGAACGCGTCCAGCTTGTGTGGACTCTGCGCCCTGTTTGTGCGGCTCGACGCTCGCCCCACGGCAGAAGCGGAAGCTCTGCTTTAACAGCATTAGCAGGGCTCTTCCTTCAGCCCCCCCGGCCCACTCTGTTAACCCTATCACTGTCCTCCTTGCGCTCTCCTTTTATACTCCCGTTCATTAGCCTCCACACTTCTTTTTACATTTAACTCTTCCGCCCCAAATTCAATTCTCCCAACTCTGTCTTTATTGAGCTCCTTCCAGTCTTTCTCTGTTTAATACTAATTTATTAGCCTCTCCTGTTTATTCAGCCCCGCTGCCAGCTCGTGAAACCCGCCTGTCGGTGGCAGCCATGATTGACTTTCTCTTCAGTCTCATTATTAACCCCTTCGTTCCCATTTAAGCTAGCAGTAAGTTTATTACCCACTCATTATGTTTTAGTTCAGCACTTTCACCGGCCCTAATAACGGATTACGGGTGTTTTTTGATTTGATTTTGAACCCACTTTGTACATTTTTTTTCTGCACAAATCAAATCTTGACCTTTGTTTTGCTATTATGTGACGTGTGTCGTAGTTAAAGGGAACCTGCTTAAATGGGACATATCATGAAAAACTCTGTCAGGGCTTGTGCACATACTGTACATGTGATATCTGGAGTGCCTACCAACCCACAAACTGTGAAATAAGACAATCCAGTCAATTTTTTAAAGTTCAACCAAGCGTCAACCTCCGGTGCTGAGAAATGAAGCCAATGCAGAAGTGCCAAAAACTGCAGTTCCTCAAATGGCCACTTGAGGCTGGCTCCAAAAGCGAATCAATCTCCATAGAACCCCATGTTAACATGCCTTTACAGCAGGAATAAAACAGGTTTACAGTCTGGAACAAAAAACAGTGTTGGTCTCTATAGCTTTATACAACTGCACGTGGGGTGAATTTGTGTACAACTCACCCGTTTAAATCATATTAGAGTTTGAAGTTAGGCATAATCGAGGGCGTGGCCGGCATACCAGGTTGCTAGCTGCTAGCTGTCTGCTCTGCTGCGTCACCTGGTCCTGCCTCAGCTCTACCGACAATCCACTTTTGGATTAGCCGGAAGTTAGGCCACAGAACTTATGTTGCCTAGAAGTGAAAGTCAATTGTTTGTTCCATTGCAACAACAGCACCCAGTAGCAGAGCTAAAGCGACTACCGAACGCCAGTAAAACGTCCACCTAAAAAGTGCCGTGCAAAAGTAAAACTAAATTATTTCTATTCTATTGTCATATTCTACTGAAATGGCCTGTGTTGAACAATAAAATATTATAAATATAATAAGCGTTTTCAGTCCAAAATGGCGGCTGCGGCTGTTGTCAAAACTACACGGGAGTTTTGTCTCTTTGCTTCTATACTCTTTGGTTAGCTTGTGTTGTCATTGCCGAGATGGCGAAGGCCAGAGCCGCCCACTTTGATTTTCACAACGACACTTCAGAAATCTATGGGCGACGTCACGGAGACAAGGTCCATATTTTATACTCTCTATCCGATTCAACTAGCCATTCGGATTTGACCACCCTTACAATGTCACATGCAGGCTCATCAAAATACAGTATACCCCCCCACTCCCCCGGCCGTCAGGGTATCTCCACCCACAGCTTGAGAACTACCTTTGCAAAGGTGCACCGTATTTTTCTCGAAGCCAATCAGAGCAGACTGGGCTTCTTCAGGAGGAGGTCTTAAAGAGACAGGTGCTAAAACGGAGTGTTTCAGACAGAGGGTGAATACAGGTATATTCAGACAGACAGTATGAGGAAAATAATGTGTTTTTTGAACATTAAAACATGCAAACATGTTCTAGTAGAAAACCCAAAATACAAGTATGGACCTGAAAATGAGCGTGATATGTCCCCTTTAATATGTTTCTAAACATGCTTTGAAGAATGTAAATGAAATGCTTTTGCAGTGACTAATAACGGCAAATTTTCCCGCTATTCTTTTATTCTCACTTTCCTTTTCCCTCTTCCCTGCCCTCCCTCCTGTTCTTTGTCTTTATGCTATTATTTCTGCCAGGAGATGGCCTTTATCAGGGCTCGTACAGACACATACAACCACACCTCTGTCAAATATTCGCCCCTGGTTAGCGCTCTCTGCCCACGGAGGGCACCAAACAAAGTACAGGCCCACGGGGCTGCGCGCCCAGCTTTTCCCTTCATTCAAGAGCCATACGGGCAGGACCTCAGATCATCAGGCTTTAATTAATAACTTATGGCTATGGCTTAAGCTCAGTTACTTGGCTAATTTAAATGGAAACGTATAAAGATAAAAAAGAGGATATAAAGACAGGAGGCCGTAAGGGGGGTGTGCACAGACGTGGAGGGTGAGACAGTGGGGGTTGTGAGTTAGGGATTGCGGCAATACATTTGCATAAAGGGCAGGGCAGCATGCCCAATGGTGGAAAAGGTTGGCATCACGCCTTTCAGACTGGCAGAGAGGGAAGACTGGAGAGAGAGACAGAGAGAAGGGGGGGGGGTATAGTCAATAGTGCATCCCTTGTTCAGAAAGAGGAGGTCCCTAGCTGTTGGCAGGAGAGCAGGCTAAATCTCTAGTTTGATTGTGTGCTAGATTGCCCCTTTATTTGTCTGATTGCAAAGCGTTCAACACTGCATTAGTAGTGGGCTTTACTTTCCTGGAGCCTTTATGCAGGAGGGAGTTTTTCTGTCTTGGCCTGGTCTGTGATTGTGGCTCCACATATGTCTCCGAGTTTATATTGTATGCAATCAGCACATCAGGGGGAAGTTTCTGACCTGTCTGTTTTATCAAGTCTGCGTTGGTCTCCTCCACCCTTCCCTTCACATCCGCAAGCCTCCAGCTAAGGTTAACGGCCGTGTTGATTCAGCTCAATGATGATTCAGATTGTGTTCTCAGCAATTTTGCAATTTGTACATAGACAAATCGAGTCGTGAAGACAGCAGCAGAGAGGCAGCCAGTGGCTTTCTCCGTCCCTCTGTCTCTCAGAGCCACTACACTGCTGTTCTTCCCCCCTCACGCCGCCTGTGGTTGTGGTGATGTCATGGTAGTAGGGAGTGAAAGGGGCGATTATTTAGTGTGGGCCTGTTATTGCTGGCCCTGGGTCCATAAGCACTGTATATAGAGCCTTGGCGCTCCCCACATTGCTGGCTGGCCACCCGTGGTCATAATGACCACTGAGAGTGTGATGCCTGCAAACGCATTGTGACCACAGACCTTGATGACCCTTTTCATTTCAGCTCTGCGGTGATGGGAGGTTGCTGTATGTTTGAGTATAGGGACATTAGCATGAGTAAAGGGATTTTGTTTTTCAATCTCACACTGAACACTTTTTAATTATAACTTGGACCCTAATTTTGTCAGATAATTAGTCAAAAAATACTGGTATTCAATTAATTAATAATGCTATCAAATGGAGAAGGATATTATATACTTGATAAAGAACTAAAATGATAAATGTATTTTTTGCTTAATGATGCTCAAGCTGATGATGTGCAGCAAAACATTGTTCAAGTAGCGATCAAAAAATGTCCACATACAAAATGATGCAGAAGAAATCAAGAATATTTCCAAATGCCTGCATTGAAAATCACAATGAATTAAGATGAAGAAGTTATTATTCAGCAAACTTTATTATATGAAAGTAAAAGTACTCATTCTGCAGAAATAAAAGGCCCCTTTGACTGATATATTATTATATGGGACATTATTAGATTGTTTACACTGATGCATCAGCCAATCAGTCAGCAGCATTTTAATGTTGTAGCTGTTCGATAAATACATCTGTGAGTTCAAGGAAAGAAAAAAAAAAAAAATACAATTTCTGACATAAAAAATTCTCTAATCTTTGCTATTTTGTGAAATATTGGATAATTTGACCTCATTGGGAGTTGAACAGCCATTTAAATAAAACCATCATTGAAGTTTGGAAGGAGGGTCACTATTCATCTGAAACATAACAAGGAGATACACTGCAAGAAGCTTCATTATCCATAACAACGTATTGTATTTTATAAGCTTATCGTGTTTTTTTTATGTAAAATCAATACCTGAAACATTTCAGTCAGACAAATATAGTAATAATATTTGACATGTAATTATGTAAGTGTAAAGTAGCGTAAAATAGAACAACTACACAAATAAAATAGAAGTGCCTTAAAATTGTACTTAAAGGGCCAGTCTGTAGCAATTAGCGGGATATTGGCAGAAATGGAATATAATATTAAGAAGTATGTTTTTTTTTATTGTATAATCACCTGAAACTAAGAATCAAGTTTTTGTTACCTTAGAATGAACCGTTTCTATCTACATAGGGAGCGGGTCCTCTTCACGGAGCTTGCTGCTATGTTTCTACGGTAGCCCAGAACGGACAACCCAAACACTGGCTCTAGATAGGTTCCATTCACGTTTTCACGCATCAACCACCGTAGTTCTCCTACACGCTTGGCACATGGGAGAAGTTTCAGTTGTAGTACAGTACAGTACAGTACTTGTCCTGAGTAAATGTACTTAGTTCTATTAATCAAATCATCAAAAATATATTAGAAACAAGCTGAAAAAGTGCATCATTGTGCTTGAAGATAATGTATTGTGATGTATTATAAAAACGCTGTATAACAACGATATAATCTGACAGCAGCTAAAAGCTTTGAAGGTATAATATGCAGGGATTTTCTAAAAAATACAATGTATAGATTGATACAAAAATAAGCTGTGCGGAGATGTGGGTGTGTTTGTTTGTGTTTAAGAACGTAACTGCCGTGAAACAATCAGAAAATAATGTTTTATTTCTCTGATTCACTGCTTGGTTCTCACTAACGCCGTTCCCTCTCTTTATTCACTCTATAGCTCTCTCCACCATCGCTGCTCTCTCTCTCCCTTTTGTCCGTGTTTACAAACAACAACCGACAAATGTGACATATTTAAGGAATGTTAATAGAGTGCGTGTGCTCTCTCGTAAATCGATCTGAACCCAGACGTCATGCACCTGGTTGAGAGGAGGGTGGAGACAAAGCAGCATGGCTCATCAACTACACAAAAGCCAAACCAGTAGAACTGAGTATTAATGGTGGTGTAGGTGTCAGACAATCAGGATCTCCTTTGGTGCTGCTAACGCCGCTTTACCTTCAAACGTGGCGGCAGACACCGGCGTTCTGCTCAAGCGCGCGGCTCGTCTCTGGTTTGAAAACACAAATCGTGTTGTTTCAGCTCACTTTCTTCCTCCAGCGGCGTGTGAAAGGGCTGACTTTGGCGCTTCACACTCGTCTCTTTGAAAAGAGGAGCAAAGCCCTACAGCTTTGTTAAGCAGCAAGTTAACACATGAACCTGAAGATCCTTTTCATTTCACGGCGTGTTGAAATTCTCAATCCAAAAGCAGAAAGGGGGATCTTTTCAAGAGGGGTTATGGTGTAACATCCCCGGTGCTTTGAGCCTATTGATGAATCAACGACGCGCTTGTAATTCTCTGTGATGTGTGTCAACCACATCATCAGACCATCTAGATCAAAGATAACGTGCTATATAGTGGCACTGGCTGCTTCTATACTGTTCTAATGATATGATATCTCACTTCTAGTATGATCAAATGCCTCTGACGTGCTCATGAAAAATGAATCAGCTACCGTCAAACCGAAATAGGAATGCAGGGATCAAAGAGAATGAATTTGTTAAATGCATTTCTTTGTTGCAGGCCAGGCGCGTCGTGTTTACCGATTACAGAGCTGGTTTTTACCAGGGTAGAAAATTAACACCTGCCACCAGCCAAATGCTGCTAAAAGCTGGCTGTGGTTTGTAAGTTTCACCCCTCCACCAGCCACTTTGGCAGGCTCCTTAATTTGGATCTTGGTGGATGAAATTGCGGAAATTGCCTGGTTGTATTTTTTTTTTTTTTACGAGTTTAAATTGTTGTCTTTAAAAGAGAAGAGGCAAAGACAACAGAAAGGACATCTCGGTCCAGTCAGTAGTATCACCGTTTACTCAGCGTGCACTGGCAGCAGCGTGAGCAGCAGCAGCAGTCTGTTGGCTGGCACAGTGAGAAAACACTCAGTCATGGCTGTTGCGGTGCTGAGTCGGCCTGCCCGGGCATGGCCGGTCGCTCTCACGTGCACGCACGCGTTAGTAGTGAGGCGCAGGGAGGGTTCCTTCATCCAGCAGCACATTCCTTTAAGACGGCGGCACACTGCTCGGGGCGTGGTCGCATGTGCACGCATGTGGGCAAAAGTAGGTATCGTGTGTCGTGACGCACGGCACCTCCATTTCATAGGTGATGCACCGGCGTGACATCAGCGGTATCGTGCGGGATGCTGCGTTAAGTTTGGGTGAAATGTATTGTCAGCTGTGTTCCTCCGCCACCGCCCAGCAACGCTGCCATCTGCATCCAAGAAGATATGCACGTCTCAACATGCGTTATACCTCCTCAAGCAGGAACACATTGTTTTATTAAATCTCTATCACAAAAAAAAAACTAAGTAGCCTCAAGTGATCTGGTTTCTCAGTGCTTTTAGAGCACATGATGTGTTTTAAAACCCTTTCTCGTGTGAATTCATGTCTGTGTGGTTTGATTTGAAGAGTAACCTGTGCTCGGTGGCACCAGGTCAAACCAATGCTGCTGATAAATAAACCAGGAATAAGCCAGGAGCTCCAGACCTAGAGAGGTTGGAAGGGCCCAGTTGGGTTTTGCTGTGCAGCCAGGCAGCAGAGCCCCCTTTGTGGGACTGGAATGTGCCGTGCGTGCCTCTTCCTCAGCTGGTTACCCCCCCCCCCCCCCCCCACACACACACACACGGCCCACCCTGGGCACGTTAGCACGCAGCCACCGCAAATTGCTTACAGATTTTTCACACATAGTAACGTGCCGGTTTGTAAACTCAAGAGAGAAGTGCAACTAACGCAGGCGAGGCGTTGAGCTCCGTGGATCTTTACACGCATCAGTGTGTGTGTGGGGGGGTGTTCTGAGGTATTTTTTCCCCCCGGTCTTTAATGCTTGGGTAGGCACAGTGGAGCAAATATGATATAAAAAAAGTTATTTTTATAAAACGGTCGCTATATCCTGACAGTAGAGCAAAAGACAGGTAATCTGATCATGTTGTTAATCATGTTCCTCTGGTGTCCTCCGGTGTCCTCCTGTGCTCCTAACGGCATCTGCAAGATTTCACAGACTGGAGGAAAACAACCAATCAGAGCCAAGCTGGAGCCTTGCCGTCTCTGAGCAGCTGTCAATCACTCTGAACTCCGATCAAACGGTCAAAACTAGGCAGCGCCGATCAAATATGAATCAATCAAGTACTGCCCACCAGCCGGAGCAAACTTTCTCATTTTAAAGCTAAACAGTACACTACACTTTTCTGAAAACATTTTACGTGAGAAATAGGCATTACAGTAACAGAATATTAATTCATATTTGATCAGCGCTGCCTAGTTTGACCGTTTGATCGGAGTTCAGAGTGATTGACAGCTGCCTCCGTTGAATAAATAGCCAATAGGAACGCTCTCTCTCTGAAATGACCTGTGATTGGTCAAAGTCTCCCGTCACGGGCTAGATTTTCTAAAGCCTGAAAACAGAGCCATGAGGAGGTGCAGAAGTCTTGAATTACAATATGCTGAAAGGTTATTATGTAATTTTTTGCCCAACGATGCCAAAAACATACTGCCTACTGCTGTATTTAAAAAAGACATATCATGAAAAACTCACATGCAGGCTCATTAGAACAAACCGCCCACAGCTTGAGAACTACCTTTGCAAAGGTGCACAATATTTTTCTCGCAAGTCAATCAGAGCAGACAGGCGCTAAAACGGAGTGTTTCAGACAGAGGGTGAATACAGGGATATAATACAGGGATATTCAGACTAGGGTTGGGCGATATTGAAATTTCCCTACTGACGATATTGCTTTAAGAAAAAAGAGGATATACAGATATTATCGTCCAAAAGAAGCTGAAGAGATCGATAGATATCGATATCGATATCGATATTTATGGACTGGAGACACATACATTGCAATACATAGGTGGCCACAATGTTTAGACAGCTAGTGCTATTTTACACAATAACATGCCGAGATCAATGAATCAGATCAATCAGCTGGTGACTAGTAATTGCCCTCGTAGAGTCTCACCACCGTTTGTATTTGGTTACCTCTGATTGAGAGCTGACTGCTCACCGTGGGAGGAGTTTTGGTTGGGCTGCTCTTCGTGGAGGGAGTCGGTGGCTGAGTTTTAAGACGGGAGCGGAGATTTGTGGCGTTTCCATCTTTAGTCCCAGCTTGTTTATCGCACAGTTTACAAATCACTTCGTTGGTTCACGTTGTCTGGCTCTCCTTTTTCGTTTAGTTTAAATCCAAAGAATTGCCAATGACCCCCCCTTCTCCCCCTCCAACAAGCATACAGGAGACCAGAGAGAAAGACGTTGTGTGTTCAGCTCTCACTACTTTTGTAGCTCCTAACTGAATCTCCGGCTTCACTGTTTGTACTTTCCCATATCTGCTTTATTTGACTTCACTTTCACTTTTTAGCTGCGTAGGAGTTGTGTTTAGTTGCTGCTGATGAAAAGCCAACATTCCCTGATTTTGCTGCTTTAAAATAAAAGCTTTTAAATAACAAAAGAATGGGGACTTTTATTGTGAAGACTATAGGAAATGAAATGTGTCTATAACCATTTTATTGCTGCTCCTTTGAGTAGCTGTTACCTTGTAATGGAGACGTAAATCTCTGCCGTGCTGGGCATGTATGGAGTCATGTATGGAAAAATCCTACAAGACACTGGAACTTGTCTTGTGTCTTAAGGATTTTCAGCATTTATTCACTGACAGCCTAAACTGTGCAAACACTGCTACGCTCACAGCTAGTTACAGCTGACTTCATCTCACCGTCACTCCGTCACACACACACACACACACACACACACACACACACACACACTCCCTCGCTCTCTTGACCGCAAACACCAACACTTGCTAACATTAAGCACACCGTTCTCTACTTGTAGAACACATTTTAGTTTAAAAAACATCTTAAAAATACACAATTTAAAAATACATAATAAAATATACATACAAATACATAATAAAAAAAACTACGTTTTGCCCCGGCGAGGAGTCATTTCAGGCCTGCCGGGCTTGCGATATACCGGCTGAATCCCTGTATTCAAAATAATTGAAAGTCGTTCTGTTATGTTGTAGTAGAAACCCAAATTACAAGTATGAACCTGAAAATGAGCATGATATGTCCCCTTTAAATGTAATCCTGTGTCTCCCCCCTTCTTTAATGATTAACAGGCATGATTACTGTGTGTGAAAACAATGGAGGGTCACGCAGCAGGCAATGTAGCGTGTTCTGATTACAGTATTTTTTGGTTGACAACACGCCTGGCTGCCATCTTGTGATATATAAATCCCCTAAATGTCTATTTCATAAGGTGGAAACGTGAGTTTTAAAATGATACAAGACCAGTTTTGAATAAAATATCCACATCTGGATGAATCCAAATGAGATTCCACTCATTAAATGTCCCCCACACAAGCCTCCAGTATCTTTGCACTCTTAAGCGAATGATTGAATCCTCCTGCATCCCCTCTCCGTCCCTCCTAACCCCGTCTCCTCCCCTGCTCTGGCTCTCTGTCAGCGGTCGGAGCCGGGGTCAGGGGGAGCCGGTGTCAGGCTCCGTCCAGGGTCAGGGACACTCAGCTGGGCAGGAGAGGACAGAGCGGAGCCCAGACCGGCACAGAGCCGCACTAATGAAGGGCCAGGCGGCTGGGAGGCCCTCGGGTCATGCAGACCACAGTTTAATTGGTCTAATGAGATGCAGCGCAGCTTCGCCGAGGTCAGGTACCACAGGGCGGAGCAGGACAAAGCAGGGCGGAGAGGCCTAGTGCTGCTGGGCATTATGGGTCAGAGAGAGACTTTTATCCCTGTCTGAGTTTGTTTAACTTTTATTAAGTTAAAGATATTTATGTAGAAAACTCATATTCTGGGCATTCAGAATGGTTGGAATTATTTTTGATGAAACATTTCAATGTTGGTTGGAAAACAAAACATTCAAGCCAAGGATTTATCAACAACAAAAAAGAATGCATTTCACCGTGCCAGAGTTTTGATTATTTGGCTTTAGGATTTGGACTTCGGAGCAAAGCTCACTTTTACCTCCATTGTTTCTTGGAAAGTCAAACAAGGTTGCCCGCATAAACACCGAAATGATACTCGTAATTGCTCTGTCATTTTAATTGCATGCATTTTATTTGCCTTCATTTTTACATGCATTCATGTGGAGGGATTTACTTTGTAAGCAGGCAGGACGGCCTCCTGCTAGCTGCTTTATTAAGTCTTAATATTTATTCATTTATTTATTTATGACATGCAAACATGTAAGAAAATAGAATAAGTATTTAGCATGTATTCTCTTATAGTGGACAAATTCATGTAGACATGCAGGAGTGTTCCACATTGAAGTGACTGAAAGAAAAATCGAATTCTGATCAACATGATTAAACCTAAATTAAATTATAATATTGATTCTTTTAATTTTTAGGGGGAAAAAAAGCACAATAAAATGGAAATTATTGAGGAGTTAAATAAAAGCAAACAATAAATAGAATCATTTTAAGGCTATTCGTGCAGAGTGAAATAAATAGCCCCAATATATGAAGTATTTAACGGATGGAGCCTCCTCTGTCGTTTCACAGGCGCACTAATGAATCAGACTGTGAGTCTGTGAGCCTTTTCTCTCCTCACTCAAAGAGTTAATCTGAAGTTGGCAGCCAACTCCACAGTCTCGGTCAGACGTGCGGAGAATTGATAAAAAAAAAGGACTTCAAAATCATTTCTTTTGTCTTGTCGTGGACTGTTTAAATTCAGCTTGAGGGTTTTTATGCAGCATACTTTGAAACCTTTTGAAATCGACGCTTTTGCAACGGAAAATCGATTTTGGGGTCTTAAATATCAATAATTATCAAAATATCACATCAGCAACATTTTTTATATTTACATGAATTTAGATTTATCTATTTTAAATACGAACTTGATTTTTTTTAAATAAAAATACTAAATGTAAATCAGAACCGTTTCCAGCAGTCATCCGGGTCGTTCAGGGCCTCACAGGAAAGCTCGTTTATTACATTAACATTCATATATTATACATACATAATACATATGCTCGTGTGTTGTGGGTCTTCTCCTCCGGTATTAATTGACGTCGGGTTTTAGTAACGGTGTAGCACAATAACTGTGTCGCTGGCGGGAATGCCAGCCCGTCTTCATTCAGCTTTTTTCATGTCCATGTTGTTCCTGGCAGACTCCATCGATGATACCTTCATGCTTTTTTATTAAGTATTCACATTTCAAGTTCCCTGTGAGAAGATAGACACACGGGGGAAAGTAATGGCGCATTATTAATTGTTTTGGCTACGTTTTTCGTCGTATTAATAACGGGGTCTGGAGGAAATTAGCCAGAGAAACATGGACAAATAATCCAGGACTTTAATTTGGGTGAATATCGGTGTGTCAGAGAAACTGACGGGGATCGCTTGTCATTTTCTTTTTAATTTCCAAGCCTGAAATGTGACCCTTAAGGCATCACGTGCAGACTGGATACATTTCTTCTTTCTGGAGACTTCGAAGGTGAAAAGATGAAACACCGGAAACTCTCACATATTCACATATTATATTATATAAAATATGAGGAAGAAAACACCGACTGCTAATTGATCATAAACCCGGATTAAAGATGAAGGCCACGCGCGTTTGGCGTTAATTTAATTTCCAGGTAAGAAGATGAACCTTCCATGACGGTTTCTGTTGGCTCGATAACCTAAAGAAGCTCCATGTTAATACAGACACCTGAACGTTCCACCTGAACGTGACACCTGAACGTCACACAGGCCCGCTGTGGCGCAGCAGAGAAAGCACACATGCTAGTCTGTAAATGCTAGTCTATGCTCATCCACAGTTAGCTCTCCCACAGACAGGTTCAATGTCACGTCTCTCCCTCCACATTTGGCAGTTTGAAAGAATCTGCATAACAGTTATTCCTGGATGTTATTCCTGCAAATAGCATAGCTAAGGAAAATGACTTAAACCCCCTTGTAGTCAAATTCCAGTGACATTTGAATGGTGGTTTATTTGCATTTTGGCAGAAAGACTTAATTTGGAGTGAAAAGCAGACAAACAGCAACAGCATTCAAGTGCCAGTTAAGTTTTCAGATGTTGTTTATACTGCAGGAGGTGATGGGAACAGAACTAGATTGAACTTTAATGCCATATTTCTCTCTCTCTCTCACACACACACACACACACACACACAGATATGAATCCACCACAGTGAGATGTGTGAATGTGCTTTGTTGCTCCATCTAACCGTGGTCAGTGACACAGGGAAAGGTGATGAGCAGTGTGGAGGTGTGTTGTCCTTCACTGTGTTAGCAGACGATGGCTGTTCCATTAGGCTGATGGCTGCAGGAGATGAAGCTGACATGTATTGCTGTTAGGGATGAGAGCGGAGGCCGTAGTGTGTACTATTAGTGAGGGAATGGTGGTGCTATTGTGTGTGTTTGAGTGCCTCTACCTTTTGTTTGCATAACGCCATGTTGATTTGGTTGAGTGTCAATAACCTCGGTCATTTTTTAAAGATTGACAGAATATCTGTCTTTTTTGATCAATGTGATTGCACCTATAGTTCTTTGAACGAGAAGTGTATGAATTAAAATTTGTGCTCAAATATTCATTTAGAGCTGCAGCTAACAGTCATTTTCATTATAGGTTAATCTGTCAATTACTTTCTCTATTAATAATTTTGTCTATAAAATCCCAGACAGCTGTGAAAAATGCCTATTATGATTTTTTTTCAGATCCCAAGGTGACATCTTTGTATATTGCTTGTAGAGCTGTCCGAATACCATTTTTTGGGCTTTGAAGCTTTGGTGAGAAATATTTGAAAGTATTGGAAGCTTGGGGACCATGCCAGTGTACACACACACACCTCTACACATAACAAACAGCCACATCCTTCTGAGAATAAATAATAATAATTAATGTTGAACAAGAGTAATGAATCATGTTGTGGGATTATTCCTTATTTCATGGGCTATTTTGGGATTTATATTTTATTACATTATTACATACTCATATATATATATATATATATATATATATATATATATATATATATATATATAAAAAACGAAGCATTCCAATACTGATTTGGAGGTTGATTACCATGGCAACGGTTTAAGCTTTGAAGCATTTGGGTCAGCTAAATTGCTTGTTTTATCTGACACCCAGTCTCAAAAAATTCTCGTATCATACATGGCAAAGGAAAGCATCAAATCCTCGTTGTTGAGAAGCTGGAACCAGCAAACCAGTTTGGCATTTTTACTTAAAAAAATAAATGACTGTTTTAATTAGTCGACTAATCGGTCGTTTTGGTCTTAGTCAACTAAGATTTCTTTAGTTGATTAGTCATTTTTAATGCTTTTTTCATGCTGAATAACTTATTTCCAAGAAACTTCTCAGCACATCTCTGGTAAACACCAGATTTAAAGTGGTGCTTTTGTGTTATTTTCTTTGAGGAGAAACTCATGTTTACAGATCCGTCGATTAAATCAACTAATCGATTAGTCGACAAAATCATTAGGCCCCTGTCTACATGTATACGGATATTTTTTTTAATTGATATTTTGTCCTCTCGTCCACACGCAAACAGAGTTTTGGGTCACAAAAACTGATATTTTTGATAACGCCTTCTAAGGTGCAGATATTTAAAAGCTCTGGTTCCTTTGTGTCGGTGTGAAACGTGTAAAATGAAGTGTTTGGGAAACGATGACGTGCTCTCCTCATTTCGCACATGCCCATTGTTGCTTTGTGTAATGAGCATACGCCAGAAACAATAACAAAGATGGCGGACTACCGGCCTTTTTACGTTTTGTTAGCACTGCTCAGACTAATTACTACTTTACATTTGGAAAATGTTTCAGTCACAGGAGGCCAAAGCAGGGAGGACATTTAACATGTCGAGGCCGAATACTTTTGGGCGATGGAAGGCGAGGTCTGGAGCACTCAGAAGGGCTGTGGACGTAAACCTGAACGACCTCCCTTTCCTCATTTATGCATGTAAAGAGACAGTTGATGACAGCAGAGTGATGACAGGAATCCCAGCCCCCCCACCAACAGTTACTATTATCAAACTGACTGTAATGAAGCCGAAGGAAAGGGAAGGAGAAGTGTGTTAACAAAATCCCTTGACCCTTAACTTGTGATCTCACTTGTGGTGACCGGGGTTGGAAATTAGCACCAGCCACCAGCCAAATGCTGCTACATTTGCTTCTCTCACTAGTCAAAAAAAACAATGGTAATCTATTGAGTGGCTGGCAAATTTTGGAAAAAAATAATTTAAATATTTTGAACAAAAAAGTGAATTTGTTAAAATGACATGTAAATATGAAGGCGAGGGTTTGGAGTCGTTTTTTGCATTTGAGTGTGGACGGAGATATTTTGTAAAACGAAGGTCATGTGGACAGAATTTATTTTTTAAAAGGAGGGGAAAATATCTGTTTTTAAAAATCTCTGTCTACGTGTAGACTGGGCCTTAAAGTGGTGCTTTTGTGTGATTCTTTGTGGAGAAACTCAGTTTTACAGATCTGTCGATTAAATGAACTTAACCGATTAGTCGACTGATCATTTCCTCGGTGGACATTGATAATCCAAATAGTTTTAGGTTAATGTCCTGTTGATGTACTAATCGTGTCAGCTCTCCTTTCAACTGCGATTGTTGACTCCATGTGCTTCTAAGTGGAGCTACGTGACATTGTTTGTTGCATTGTCAGAGAGCACATGATATGATGTCTGTTCACGGCGAATGTTTTGGATCTTTTTGTTTGGAGCCTCCGTTCCCTCTCGTCTATGATTCAGCAGCACTTCTGCCTTCAGACTAGCCGTCTGCGGAGCAGGTGCAACTCTGAATGACATGCTATCACGATGAGGCAACATGGCAGCCGTCGCCACTCGCAGAGACCCAACGCCAAACCCTCCCGGGGGGTTCGGGAGGAAGGTGCGGAGCAAATTTGGGTTCGGGGGGGATTTCGTGGGAGACGCCGAACACGACTCCCGCTGACCATTTTATCTGCTGCTCGCAGTGCTGCACAATACAGCTGAGGCGAATTCACTTCCCTCTGCCTGCCCGCCTTCCCCTTGAAATTCTGTAACCAGTTCTGCCTCTAAATCATCTCGTCATTGATTTGTGTGTGTGTGCAGCCAGAGGAGTGTGGCCGCCCGGGTTTGTTTCTCCCTCTTTGTTTGCTGTGGTAAACCCACGAGCAGCTGCCGGTGGTGGGGTCTGGAGGGATTCTGAAGCTGTGTGTCCTCTCTTTGCCATCCTCTGCCAAGGTGGCATTATGCAAGCAGGGAGAGGGGTAGAGAGAGAGAGACGGAGGAGGGCGGGGGTTTGTGTGGGGGGGAGGGGGCGGGAGACGGCGGCCATAGTAAAGATGGAGGCAGGCAGAGGGGATTGGTGCGGGAGGAGACTTGCTCCCTTGAACTTTGCCTCCGTGTCAAAGTGGAACTTGTCGATTTGGCAAATTGTGCAGCGTCGGACAAGGCTGCGCTCTCTCCTACACTCCCACCTGCTCTCTCTCTCTCTCTCTCTCTCTCTCTCCTGCGCGCTCTCTCTATCATTGCCACTACACCCCCCCCCCCCCCCCCCCCCCCCCCCCCCTCCCCTACCCTCTCCTCTTTCTCTTTTCCCTCCCTTTCAGCTCTTGAAGCTAACGCATTGGCTGGGCTACAGGCATCTTGTTGCCAAATAGGTGGGCCCTACTCACATTGGCAAAGGCTCAAGCAATGGTTAGGGAAAGAGCGCGGAGAGGACGAGAGACGGCGAGCGAGAAGCAGAAAGAGAAAGAGAGAGAGTTGGAGAGAAAAGGGGAAAAAAGAAGCAGCACTCGGCTTTGCCAGCGGTCGTATGCGCTCGTCCAACATTGATTCGGCTCTCTATTTTTTTTTTTCTTCCCCATTCTGCTCTCCCTGGCCCCCCCATCTGTGTGAGAGTGTGTGAGTGTGTGTGAGTCTTGCGCCGGGCCCAGGGATCAGAACAGACACCACCACCACTTACACTTTGCCAAGGATTTTTTTTTTTTTTTTTGTCAAGGTTCATTTTTTTTAATTTTTTTGGAAAGCACAAAGGACTGTTTATTTTAAGTGCGTTGTTGAAGTTGTTTTTTTCTAACACCGTGCAATACTGTTTCTATTTTTACTTGACAATATTTGTTGCTACAAGTTTTTATCTGTCTTTTTTTTGTATTTTTTGGCTTTTGTGTAATGAGCTGCTGGCCGTGGTCCTACTGCAATCCGTCCTAAAAAACAATGTTGTTTTGGTTTTAAACTTTGGCCCACTGTTTTTAGTGAGCAGCATATTCTGCTAATTATTATTTTTTTTTTACAACCCCACAAGTTTTTTTTCATCTACTTATTCTCCAGCCAAACCAGCGCTCGCTTTACATTGGGGAGCGCGGGAGGAAAAAAAAAAAAACTGGTGCAGGAGATTTTTTTTTCACTTTAAACGCTGTGCCAAATTTATGATGAGAGTGCAAAATGGTAACTACCAGGCCGTCTGTCTTCCTCTAGCAGTGTGGTTTTCTGTGGTGATTTCTGTCTGCGTTCAGTTTGTTGTGGAAATGATGTGAGTCTGGTTGGAGCTCCCTTTTTTGCATGGTAGCAGAGATAGGGGAATGGTATGGCTGATCTTTTAGCTGCACATTTCAACAGTGGTCTTGTGGCGGCAAAGCTCGGCGGTGGTGAGCGACCGGTGTGTGGCAACCCTGGCACAGGAACGCTGTGGCGAGATCTGGGCTTTGTCGCCCAGAGATATGTAGTGAAGGTATTAATGGTGCAGCAGAATAACTTTTACTTTTTTGCAGCAGAAAACTGGGAGCGCAACTTGGCTCAGCTTTTCAGTTGCTTTTGGATTAGAATTCATGCGTTTTTGTATTTGCTGTCTTGAATGTTTCAGTGTTTATTTATGAAAAAGGAGGCTTTGCATTTTACAGTTTTTCTTGTTTATTGTGCATATTTATTTATATTTAATCTAATTTGTAATAATGATAAAATGTTTTGATATTTTAGATAAGAATATTTATTTTAATTGCGTTTTTGGAATTTAGATATTTTATTAAACTACGGTAATTATATTTTAAATGAACATGTAATTCTAATACTTTTAAAATATAATATTTATTATACTCTATTGCCCCTTTTTTAATTTAAAATTGTCAAATATTTTTAACTTCTTTTATTTTGAATATTTACATGCTCTCTTTCAAACTAAAAGCCTTTATTTTCAGCCTCCTAACACCACATTGTCTCTGTCTCGTCAGGATGAATTTCATCCCTTCATTGAGGCCCTCCTCCCCCATGTCCGTGCCTTCTCCTACACCTGGTTCAACCTGCAGGCCCGCAAGCGCAAGTACTTCAAGAAGCACGAAAAGAGGATGACCAAGGACGAAGAGCGCGCGGTGAAGGACGAGCTGCTCGGCGAGAAGCCGGAGATCAAGCAGAAGTGGGCCTCGCGCCTGCTGGCCAAGCTCCGCAAGGACATCCGGCCGGAGTTCCGCGAGGACTTTGTGCTCACCATCACGGGGAAGAAGCCCCCCTGCTGCGTGCTGTCCAACCCCGACCAGAAGGGCAAGATCCGCCGCATTGATTGCCTCCGCCAGGCCGACAAGGTGTGGCGGCTGGACCTGGTGATGGTCATCCTGTTCAAGGGCAGCCCCCTGGAGAGCACGGACGGCGAGCGGCTGGTCAAGTCGCCCCAGTGCTCCAACCACGGCCTGTGTGTCCAGCCGCACCACATTGGAGTGGCGGTCAAGGAGCTGGACCTCTACCTGGCCTACTTCGTCCACTCACCAGGTATGACACACACACACACACACACACATCGCATTTTCTTCTTCGTGTGTCATACACACACACACACACACACACACACACACACAGGTCAGTTTGTAATATGAGTCCCAGATTAGACTCTGCCCCTCACTGAGCCAACACCAGGCTTTGATACACGCCGTCAGGACTAAGAGAACTTGACATTTAAAGGGACAGTCTGCGCAGGATCATCTTTAAAAAAAAATGCCTTTCCGGATTTCGATCTGGTTTAAAGAGATTCTGAGAATTCGACAGTCGGGCTTACAACCTGTATTTACCTAGAGATATGTTTGCGTTGGTACATTTGTTCAAGCATTTGTGTGCAAATTTGTCTAAATCCAAACGTGCATGTTTCCCGGTGCCATCTGTAAACAAAAGCATCTGCAAACCTGTTTATCTGCGTGTGCATGTGTGTGTGTGTGTGTGAGAGGCAGTTTGTCATGTGTCTGTAATCCATGTGTATGTTATTGTGAGGTTGGTGTGTATCAGTAGCGGTGTGGTGAGTGTGAGTGTGTGTGTGTGTGTGTGTGTGTGTGTGGTGGTCTGGAGCGTACAGTGACAGCTGGCCCAGTCCCAGGTAGTTTAGGAGGCAGCGAGAGTCTGCAGCCTCGGCCGCCTCAGCCGCACGCCACTCTGCGCACACACAAGTGGACACACACACACACAGGAGCTCACCCGAGCTGCCCCGATCGTTGTTCGCCCTTCATTGTACTGCTCACACACACACACACACACACACACACACACACACACGCACACACATAAATTGAGACTTTTCTGTTTGTGGCTCTGCCTCCGGCTGTTTATGAGATGTTTTATTTTTCCATATTCGGCCCACGTGCTTCCTGCTGTGACCGTAAAGTTAAAATAGGGGTGGTGAAAATATTTGTTAGTGTCATGTGTATACAAACCTGCATGGATTCTCTGAGGGCAACTGGCACTGTCAAATGTATTATTCCATTTGTTAGAAAAAATAATAAATATTGATACTTTTTTCTCGTACTAAATAGCAATACAAAAATGTGAAATTAACATAATCTTTTTTTATTGATTTTGCAAAAAGGAAGGGAAATAAACGCTTCATCTGATGTAAAACAAACAATAAGTTTATATTTAGTTTTAGTCATTTTAAGTAAAATTAAAATTCTATATGAATTAGTGCAGGCGTCCTGGGAGATCAGAACTGTTACGCATTGCAAATAATCCATTTTCATAGCAGTACAATTATTAACAGCATTAAGTCTTTTGAGGCGTGCAGCTGTCATGTGATTCTGTTTAAAAATAAATAATGAAAATGTCTTTTAATCAATGAAGCAGTGGTTGATGATGCTGTGTGTCAAACAGTGTGCTATTTGTGACTTATTTGCGTAATTTATGATATTTACAATTCCAGCCCAGCTGTACCACAAATACTACAAATGTGCTAATTTACCAGTTGATATATGTGCAAATTTGCCTTTTTTGACATGAAGCTACTTTACAGTTGGTCGTCTGTTTGCGCCATGCAGGTGTTTGCAGGTAGAGTCAGGTGTAAACGCCGACCGTCTATCAGTGGCCATCACCCCGGGTCTCCAGTAAAGGGCTCTCTTACCACAGACTGGCATACAGTTACAGGACCTTAATTCTCCTTCTTTGGCAGGGAGGTGCAGCCGTTCCCCCTGTGACAGAGCACCCCATGCCAGGCTCCTTTCAGCCCAGTGTGTAACTCCGCTTGAGTTCGCGGGGGCCTCCGTGAGCGCCTCTTCCTGTTCCACAATGTGCCGTGGCGAAACCGCGGCTCAGATTAGCTCCCAGCGCAGCCTGGTGCCCCTCGGAGGAAAGCCTCTTTTTTCCTCGGTGCCAGAATCCAGCAGCCGCTCACCCCTCCTCCCCCCTTCCATACATACACTTCACTCGCCTTCATCTTACTGATTGGTGTGCATCACATTTGTATTTCTTTTTGTACATATGACCATTTCTTCAGAATATGTCCTCCAGTTGAGAGCACACTCTTAATTGACCGTAACCATAAAATCGGTAAAGGCTTGTGTTCCACCATAAATGAAGTGGTGCTATTTTTTGTCTTCCCTGCTCGCTAAAAAAGCCGAACTGATGACAAAGTCCACTGCTACAGGAGGGAGACGGTCTCTAGGTCTGATCCTGCTCAGCTTTTCCACAGCAGCCTCACAGGCGCTGTGTGCAACACCTTGCACTGTACGACTAGAAGGGAACACACCATCCACAAACCATCCACAAACCATCCACTTGTATAAGCTAGGGCTGGGACGATACACCTACAGTAGCTCTCAATTCCATACTATGAGGATACTTGGGTGCCGATTCGATATGTACTGCCATTTTTAAGTATTGCTATTCGATATTGTGATTTATTGTGATTTTTGTTAACTTCTTTAACTCTACACCATGAAGGGAAAAAGTTGAATCATACACTTCTAGGGACTTTTACTTTTGAAAATATCTAAATGAATCCAGTAAAAATGTATGTAGTCAGAGATGTCCTGAAGTCAAATATATCAGTCACTGTCAGGAATTATTTATTAATACATTCCCCTCACAAATTAGTGGTATTTTCTTTTTAATTTATAAGGGACATGTCATGTTTTAAACTACTGGTGAATATAATCCAATCAATCATTTATTATTTTATTATTTTAAAATGTTATTATTTTGTTTATATAGTTCCTTTTGTTAGTACCTTATTTTGTTTACTTCCGCTAACTTCGCCAAGTGCGCCGCTAGCTCTTACCGTTAGCACCGTTCTCTTTAAACATCCACGGTCATCTTCATTGGGCCGTTTAAATGCATTTAACATACATGTCAAGCGACGTATACGACACGGATATGATGTCTCCTTCTACCTCTGTATAGACTCAAATGAAGCAAATTGATTCTGGCATAAAAAATCAAAATCACGATACATAGGTGAATCCATTCTTTTTCCAGCCCCTAGTATAAGCAGTGTTTTCCAGGAGGCAGCGTGGGGTTAAGCAGAGTTTACAGAAGGACAGGCAGACAGTGGCTCCATTCTAACCTTCGGGGTGGCAGCGGTACAGTTTTATTCTTAGCTCCTCATTCCAGGGTGTCTGTGTCTTGCGGAAGCTATCAGTTGCCAGGCCTGATGATTGGACCACAGCCGCCTCACCCGCCTTCCCCACTGTGGCGTTTCACTTCTCTTGTCCCACTGATGTCACTGTCGCCAGCTGCGGGGAGGGGGGGGGGGGGGCTCCGCTTTCACACGTCGTGATTGACAGAACAGGAGATACACCCCCCCCCCTCCTCTGTTTCTGCTTCCCTACAGTACAGTATGTGTCTCTGCTTTTGTCCAATTATAGACCGGGGCCCTTCTGGGACAGATCACAGCCGCTGTACTCTGATCTGCTTCTGCTCTGCAGCTGCAAAGCAAGGTTCCACTCGCTAAATGTTCTTTTGACAAATACCTGGCTACACACACACACACACACACACACACACACACAGATCATGATATATAATCGTCGCGTTACTGATGAGTTCACTTTCTTTGCTCTGATTCCGCTGCATCTGATGATGATAACAATAATGGTTCAGGGATGTGGAGGAAGTGAGGGAGATAGAGGGGATCTGATCTCATCTTTGATCACACGTCTGTCGAAAAGCAAAAGTCTGGCTCGCCAGTCGGGCGCTGCGGGCCTTCCTCCACCTAGGGACCCCGGATCGGGTCATGTTTTTCGACCGTCGTGTTCCATATTTGTCAGTCTGACGGAGCCACGCCGTTCCAGCATTAGTCATGTTTTGGAGCCACCTCATACAGCTTTCATTACTTGAGCCGTTATGATAAAAAGATGTTTCGGAGAGTATCCGTCCTCTTCGTGCTGGAGACAGACGGACCAGAGAGGTGCCCGGGCCAGATCCGAAACTGTGTGTGTAATGTATGCCAGACTGTGCCGTATCTCCACGCTGTTACGGCGTGAACATAAGATGTTCATTTACCCGTCAGTGTGTGTCTGCGCGTAGTCCCAGACATTACAAACAGCCAAGAGAGTATCTTTTTAATAGAGGCCAACAAAGAGAAGAATGGACCGGGAGGCAGACTGAGAGACTTAACGCCCTCACGTCACACTAATCCATCAAACGCATCTTATCTGCTGCGCCCAATATCCTGAGCTTCAGAGGGAGGTAACGCTATCAGATGCAGTTACATAATGAAGAGGAGACCAAACAAGGACACAGTGGGATTTTTAGTTTTTTAGTTTTGGTTTATAGAGGCTGTACATTATGGCACTGAATATGTGCAGTCAGAGTAGAAGATGATGCCGCACCGACAGGTTATGTCGTCCCGTCAGTTGTCGAGTGTTTGCAGAAAAAGAAAAGAGGGAATGATTAAAAGAAGAACAAAAAAATCTGTGTCTTCTTTTCCTTGGCTGAGCGTGCCGTGCAGAGCAGAGATTTCTCGACCGCGAGCAGAATTGTACTCCAGTGTTCTGGCACCGGGCCGTAACCCGGGCCGACGGAGAAATGGAGAGCGTCGGCGCCGAGGGAGCCGCATTCATGTGGTGTGAAAAACGCCGCTGGTCCGACACTTTTCAACGGAAACTTTCTTACGCTTTGTTGTCATTTGAAATAACGCGCCCAATAAAGTTTGAGCCTCGGCGAGCCCCTCTTCATGACAGGACAGCGCCAGTGACACTGGGCTGTTTTAATATGCACTGAGGCATAGAAGGCCCTCCGACAGCCCGGGCTTGGCCTGTTTTCACAGTTTTTCCACTTGCTTTTTTTGTGTGTGTGTGTGTGTGTGAGCGTCGTAGAAGGAGGGAAAGAGAAACGAAGAGCGGAGCATGCGGAGTGTAAGGAATCGCTGGTAAACAGATTATTCCAGTATGATCAGGCTTCCAAATAAATGGGTGAAAAGACGCACGCTCGAGCCGATCCGCTGACCTCCTTTAACCGACCTCTCTCGACTCTCCACCGCTCCATAGGTCCGACTGCTGAGCAGCTTTATGGGCTTGGTAGCAGGCCAGCCTCCATATTCACTGTAATTATCCAGTTTAGTGAATAATACTGGAAAAGATACACAAAACACTGAGTATATGATTGAATTAAGACAGTCAGGTCACAGCTTTGCAAATAGAAAAAGTCCCTGTACCAGAAAGTGCCTATTGTGGGCGACACGGATTAGCTTTATTTCCTAATTTCACTGTACAGTGATTTTTAATTATTTGTGTAATTAATGTTAATAAATAAATGTGATGGTGTGTCTTTAGCAATTTAAAAGCTCAGCTCAGCTCAATTCTTTATACTTGCTTAGCAAATGGTAGCAAATGTATTCAATTCTCAAGAAATTAATTATATGCATTAAAACAATAATGAATATAGTAAACACGTGCAATAAAATAAATAGGATTTTTATCTTTTGAGCAATTACTACATTTATTTGACTGTATTCCTGAATGGATTTTCTCCATTTAAAAAAGAACAAAATAGGCGCACATTTTCCTCCGTAGCTTCTTTGTGTATTTTTTTTTTGGTCTGGTTTCAGCGTGTTGAATTTGCATGACCAGTCCTTGTCTTTCTCTGTACAGGCGCCAGGCCTGAAATCTGTCCGTCTCCCTAAAAACATACGTATCCGAGCACAGGAGGGGCGGCTTGGCTCCTCAGCTGCCTGAGCCGAGGGGCAAAGAGCAGGAGGAGAGAGGAGAGAGGAGAGGAGAGGTGAAGACGGCAGAGGAGTAGGAAAGGAGAGCGCGTCTTTTTTCTGGGTCGGTTCCCAGCAGCCAGATTCTGATCAGCCCGCCTCGCGCCTCGCTCCCTCGGTCCAGTGGAGCAGAGCGCGGTGGAGACTGCCCTGTAATTGGGACAGCTCTTTCCATACGGAAAACGGGACCGGAACACCGCGACGCCGCCGAGCGCAGATCCCCCCCTTTGCTTTTTTATTTAAAACCGTCTCAAATAAAAAAAATAGCAATTATACGCAAATAAAATCCTCTTACATCAAAAATATCCTCTAAATGAACACTAATAAAGAATAAATATCTGCCTTATTTATTCTCTCATTTAATGGTAATAGATGTCAGTCACTGCTGTTAGGATGATATTGAGCGCTGATATAGAGTAAAAAGAAAAGTGTAGAATAAAGATGATGCAAAATGCCATGGTGGAGACAAAGAGAGAGGGAGGGCACATATTCAGGCTAGTGGGGCTGGTTGGCAGCGTTTGGCACCCAAAGCTGCAGCTCTGTTTAGAAGGTGCCAGCTTTTCAAACCGACACAGTCCCTGCCAACTTCTCTCCTTCTGATCCTTTTTCTTTTTCTCTCTCTCATTTTAACATTTTTCCCCCCATATCCTTGTTTTCGCTTAACACTTCTTCCCCTCTGCGCGTCCCCTTCCGCCCCGACCACCGCTCCTATGGAGGCTTGTTTTTGTGTGTGTGTTTTTTGACATCGGGTTGCCAGAGAAAGCGTCAGAACATTCAGGTCTTATTTTACGGACATGTCGGCGCGTTGAATAAAATGGCTATTGTGTTTTTTTCCCCTCCCTTAAAAATATTTTCCAGCGGCTTTTAGCAGAGCGAATATTGTTAGTCGGTGTGACGGTGCTGCTGTGGATTCAGGTCCAAAACAAAATGGAGGATAAAGCTCTGCTCCTCTCCAATCACAGGAGAGAATGATTCCACATGTAACTGGCAAATTAACAATGCAGAATGATTTCTTCTTTTTATGTCAATCCAATTTCTGCCTTTGCATATTTTTTGACTTTTGCTAAACATCCTCACAGATGTCTTTATGGGCAGAGCAGGAAGAGGTGGTCCAGATTAAAGACTGATTAGAGGAAATGGAGAACATGTATTGTACATCGTTCAGGGGCCCTTCGGAGACAAGAACGAGGTGCCGTGAGTGATTGGAGAAAGCGTTAAACGCCGGGTGCGGGGGTGGATGGAATTACTCAATAATGATCAGAAAATTAGAGCCATTATTGAGGGAGAGTAAACAGGCCTCTCCGAGTGTGAAAGGCCCCCATTCAGCCAGGACCAGGAGCGGTACTCCTTTCTTCCTTTCACAGATCCACCCATGGCCTCAAGAGCCCCGCTTTTGTTCCCTGAAATAACAGAGTGAATATATGGGGTCGCAGGGGTGGGGGGTCCTGTTCTCCGTGCGGAGCACAGTATGGAATAGAGCTACTGACTGTCAGGTACACTCCATATCTATCAACCTTTTACTAGTCTTTGCTTTTCACTAGAGCTGTCACTCCATTCAAATGGTTCATTTGGATTCATTGCAAATTAATCACACATTTTTTATTTGTTCAAAATGTAACTTAAAGAGAGATTAGTGACGTATTTAATACTCAAACAAATATGCTTGCTTTATGCAAATGTGTGTATATATTTATTATTGGAAATCAATTAATAATCAATTAATTACACAAAACAATGACAGATATTGTCCAGAAACCCTCACAGGTACTGCATTTAGCATAAAACAATATGCTCCAATCATAACATGGCAAACTGCAGCCCAACAGGCAACAACAGCTGTCAGTGTGTCAGTGTGCTGACTTGACTATGACTTGCCCCAAACTGCATGTGATGATCATAAAGTAGGCATGTCTGTAAAGGGGAGACTCGTGGGTACCCATAGAACCCATTTACATTCACTGATCTGGAGGTCAGAGGTCAAGGGACCCTTTGAAAATGGACATGACAGTTTTTTGGAGCTTGGAGCGTTATTTAACGAGCTAGTATGACATGGTTGGTAGCGATGGATTCCTCAGATTTTCTAGTTTCATATGATGCCAGTATGTTTACTATGGCTTGAAAGCCCACTACAACCAAAAAATCGCAAGTTGCATTAATGCGTTAATGATATTAGTGGCGTTAAAACAAATTCTCCATACTCGCAATTTCTAACGTCTGATGTATTTAAATCATTTATATGATGTATTTAAATTAGGGCTGTCAATTGATTCAAATATTTAATTGCATGATTGTCCATAGTTAATCGTGATTAATCACAAATTAATCACACATCTTTTATCTGTTCAAAATGTCCATACTCTAATCAACATGGGAGTGGACAAATATGCTGCTTTATGTAAATGTATGTTTATATTTATAATTGGAAATCAATTAACAACACAAAACAATGACAGGTATTGTCCAGAAACCTTGAGCTAGCTTGAAAGCCCGCTACAACCTAAAAATCTCAAGTTGCGTTAATGCGTTAAATTAATTAGTGGCGTTAAAACATCTTTACATTAACACGTTCTTATTGTGTTAACTTTGACAGCCCTATTTCTTACTTATTTAATGAGCGTTCTTGGCTCTCCGTACTTTCTAACTTTTCCGTTCGATGTATTTAATTGCATCAGAGTTCAGAAATCCTGGCAGCTTGTGTGTGAGTGTTTCTGTGTGTCTACAAGTGCACCTGGGTGTCTCTTCTCCGTCATCATCACTTCTAAACGCAGCGCAACGACTCCTGCATCCTGAGAGTCAACAGTCAGGGGAGGGCGGGTGTAAACTAGGCGCTAATGCGACTACTTCCGTGTTTGTCAGCGCAAATGTTCTAATTAATGGGAAATGGATAAATAAATCAAGTCGCCGTGTCTCTGAGCAGCTGAACCGCAAAAACGCAGCGCTCAGACGAGGACAAAGAAACCAAGAGAGGGATTTACACTTTGAGCGAGCCTTTGGAGAGAATAAAGGAGACTGTGTTTCACATTGTTGTTTTTTCTCACATCACTTCGAAGCACTAAATTCACAGCTCTGCACTCCGATTAGGAAGATTTGATGATATTAATAACTGTAACACAGTAGCGTTCTTAATGATGACTGCAGTTAAATCTGTTATATGCATCCAGAATTTTAGTTTCAGCCATTTTGTAGGGTCATTCCTGTTTATGACGCAACATTTCAGCCTCAGGACTTTTGAAAAATGATTATATAATAATAGTGAGATGTTTAACTGTCAGGAAAAATATGTTGGCCAATATCAGGCCCTCCAATAATAATCCTTATGTTGTGTTTATAGGGTGGAATATTTGGAGCTAAATTAGCCATAGCTCTGTGAGTGATCCAGATTAAGCTAGCTAACCTTCTACACATAAACAGAACTTTTACAACTGTATCAAATATGTTTTTTTGATCAGACCGACTTTCTTCATAATTGAGCCGAACAGGGTGGAACTTTAAGAGTGTGACGAACAGAGAAACATGAAACATGGAACAAAAGACATGAGTGAAAGTTTATGCTAACCCTACTTTACTCCACTTTACTCCTTTGAGTTTTCTCCCAAAACAAATATGTCACTTCCTGAAAACGGTCTGAACTAGAAAACCTAAGGAATCCATTGGTAAGACCAACCATGTCATACTGGCTTGTCACAAAGGAGGCTAAATAACGCTCCAAACTAATGCTCAACTTTGGTGAGGAAAAACTGGCATGTCCATTTTCAAAGGGGTCCCTTGACCTCCAGATCAGTGAATGTAAATGGGTTCTATGGGTACCCACGAGTCTCCCCTTTACAGACATGCCCACTTTATGATAATCACATGCAGTTTAGGGCAAGTCATAGTCAAGTCAGCACACTGACACACTATGATGCTATTAATATAGCATTTTGTAATACTAAATGCAGTAGCTGTGAGGGTTTCTGGACAATATCTGTCATTGTTTTGTGTTGTTAATTGATTTCCAATTATAAATATATACATATATTTGCATAAAGCAGCATATTTGTCCACTCCCATGTTAATAAGAGTATTAAATACTTGACAAATCTCCCTTTAAGGTTCATTTAGAACGGATAAAAAAATATATAATTAATTTGCGATTAATCAGGATTAAATATTTTAATAGATCGACAGCCCTATTACAAATATTCAACACATTTGAAAGAAAATATGAGGAAGTAATTCACCTGGACAGAAATGTTGCTGCATTTTTGCCCAACTTAACTTAGTTCCCCCTCCTTCTGTCAGGTCTCCCTCCTTCATACGTCCTCTGAGGACACTCTCCAGGGACGGGGCTCTGTCCAGCTCCGGGCTCCTGCTCAAAAAAACAAAACAAAAAAGAAATCACCTGACGCGTTCCCTCACTTTCTCCGTCTGTTTTTGCTTTTCACATGAACGGCCAGGTCCATTTCACAGGCATAATTTTGGATGGTAACATTCTCATTATACCCGTCAACTGTCAACGCTCAACTCTCTCGTCTATAATTTCAAACTCATTTGAATTCTTATTGGCAGCTCCGATGCATAAATTTCATAAAAAGATGGGAAAACAACAAGTTTTTTTTTTCTCTCCCTCTCCCTGGTGAGCAATAGAAATATGGTAGAGATTACGGGAAGGAAGTTTATGTTTGTTTGGGATTCATCTATCAGAATAACACATGTCCAATATTATAGTTTTATACATTTTATATGTTTATGCCCTGAAAAGAAGTAGTCAACTTAAACTTCACAGCGAAAACACTAAGCGATACTCCAGTGCGTTAATGGCCGCACTCTAGCTGTGCGTTGGATAGCTGTCCAGAAAGGCAGATGAATAGAGTTGCCATGGCCACGTAGCGCTTTTTTTTGCCTCAGTGTACCTTTCCTGGGTGACATCCAAGGAGTGTCAGCGACTGGCCCGGTTGGCACGGTGAGCGGCCATGCGGTGCTGGGCCGTTTCCGTGGCACTCCGGCCCTCTGTGTGGCCAACCAGAGCACCGAGCTCTGCCAGAGGAATCCACTCGGATCGCTTTCACTGTATAGAGGGCATCCCCGCTCTTATGCAAATGAATAGGCCGACACCTATACACTGCATAAACAAAGTACCGTCACAGGTAGCGGCTCCGCGCTAACTGTAAGTCAACATCAGGGCTTTTACAGTCCGAGTCACTTTCAAAGGAATCATTTGTACTCCTTTGAGGAAAAGAAGGATATTAGATTTTCTTGGCGTTGTGATATACTCTTTCTGGATATATAAAACACTTGTCGTTGGATGTGGACCAAGGGAGACATATGAAAATGTCAAACTGTAATTTTAGAGCAGATATTTCCCTTTAATGTTATTCACACATTTGGTCAGGCTTAGTTCAGTCCAGGGGGCTTACACAAGAGTTTTATCCTCTAAGAAGCTCTAAGCACACTTTAAGATGGCAGCTCAGATAGAATTCATCATTTAGAAAGCAGCCTGTGATACGAGACTCTTCTGTAACCAAACCGCTTTAACTCCCATTTGTTTGTTGCTGACATTGGCTTCATCCCCTCACTATACTCCCACTGATGGATGAAAATAATACATAATAATAATAACATATTAGCAAAATCAGCCATTTTTTTTTTTCCTTCAGATGTTTTTCTGCTTTTCTTTTGACCTTTTTAAAACCCGATATGTAGTAAAGTATTAACCCTTTCATTTGCCAAAAACTGAGCCTGCTCATTTAATGATGGTGACAAAATACAGAAATGACCATAACCCAAGGAAATATTTCATATTTAACATTATATTGGCTATGCACGAAGTAATACATATTCTTTTTGTTGGTGTACAGTCTGTCTTCCTACTTATGTTTGGGGTCATAAGAAGTCCTGTCAACTCCAGTCACAGATAAAGAGCATAAGAATCCATAGGTTAAATACAATGGACCCCAAACAGAGGTAGTGCTGAGTTTTCTGTATCAGTTGAAAATCATGTTTATCTGCTTATAAACATCCTGTATAATGAGGAAAAGACAGGAAGTATCAAGCTGATAAAACATTGACTATGTTTACATGAACAAAATTTTAATTTTTTGCCCTTATTTTGAAAAAGACAATATTCCTACTAAGCTGTTTACATGGCTAATGAGATGGTTTGTGTTGTGTGCATCTCATAGAGCTGACAAACAGTAAAGAGGCCATGGGTCGTAAACTATGGAAAAAAACAACAATTGAGACTCATATTGTGAATGTGCTGTATACATGTCCAAAGACTGCTTCTAAAACCTGAATAATATGGGCATATCCCACATGCCTTAAAGCTAGGGTTGGTAATGTTGAGAAACTAGCATGAGTACGCTAGATTTAAAAGAAAAAAAATGATCCACCTGAAAAAGCCAGCCCAGTGTCGCCAACTCTTTTTACATGAAAGTAGGTAGCAGCACTAGCTAATAACTAAATAAGATAACCAAATCTAGAGAGAAAGTCACCAAGTCGGCAACACTGACGGTGTCCTCAAGGCTTCTCTCCAAAGCTACTCCCCCAAAATCAGCATTATGAACAGAAACAACAAACATGGCTACTGTTAGTACTCACAGCTGTCAAGCTAGCAGCTTGTGGAAGACTTCGGTGACACGCAGTGAGTGCACGGGCAGAGTGTGCACGGGCAGAGTGTGCACAGGTAAGCAGGCAGCAAGTGCATCGGGCTTATTACACCACAGATCTCTGATTATTTTTCTTCTTTTTTCATCAGACTATTTGATTTATTGATTGGATGTAAAGAGAATTTCAACACATAAAACAAAAATTGTTTTTGAAGAAGATAACTAAACCTAGCTTTAATTGGAAAATGCTACATCTGGAATAAGGCCTGATTTAAAATATCCAAATGGAATGTGCTGTTTACATGACTCGTATCAAATTTGGAATATTGTCATCCGGAATAATAGTGGAATATTAGTGTGCGTTTAAACATAGTCAATGTTCAGTATGTTTTTCAGCTGTTAAAGATGGCATGCGGTCTCCAGGACCCCCATCAGAACATTAGGAGTAAGTGAAACTCTAAGATAAGGGAGCGACGGCCGTTTTCCCCAATTGGACAAATAGAGTCATGTTTTTTTCTTCATCATCTGATGCTGCTCCACCACCCCTGCATCCACCTATAGCCTCTGATTGTTTCCCATGAAGGAGGGCAGGGATTTATTATGGTCACTCCCCAATCCCTCCCAGTGCAGTCTTAAAGGTATACAGGGAGTGACCAGGTCAAAGCCTAAACGCCAAGCATTAAAGGGGAACTATGCCCATTTTCAAAATTCATATATGTTAGTCCTATGGTCTAAAACAGTCCAAAAAATATGACTTAAAATGAATAACTCTCGCCCAAATCCAAAAACTTGAGTGCTAAAACTCAAACTTCTGATGTCACAGGGTATAAAGTGTGGAGCGGCTCCATAGACAATGAATGGGAGAGATGTTCTAGATGACACTGAGAGCACTCAGGGGAATGTTCTGAGTATATTTGGAACATTTTCTGTTTCACAACTGAGAACAATAGAATAGATAAATGAAATAAAGCTCTTTTGGGTATAAAAAAGAAAACAAACATTCAATCTCTCCAATTCATTGTCTACGGAGCAGCTCAAGACTTTATACTTGATGACATCACAAGTTTGAGACTTACTTCTGGTTTGTGGCTTTGAGAGAGAGAGAGCAGCTCATGTTCACAAGTATTGATTGGACTTTCCTCAGCCATGGGAATAACATACTGGAATTCTTAATTTAGGTCATGTTCCCCTTCAAATACATATAAATATTCTGTTGTATTCTCATATTAATACCACCGTCGCATGCGAGTTGTCCGACTGAATAGTTATCGTTCCTTAACATGAGCCTGCATCCCTTCCCTTTTTCATTTTTCAAATGCAATGTGCTTTTCCTCTATAAAGATTAAGCCTCCATCCCCAGTGGCTCTCTTTAAGTCCATAGGAGTGGAGTGTGTGAAGTAGGTTTTTAGGTGTTGTTTGTGTACGCACTCCAAGAGAGTGTACGTGTGCCTCCATGCATACTGTATGCTCATGTGCGCCGTAGAAGCAGGCTGAGCAACAACAAACGCCGTCTGCAGCGGAGCATATGAGTGTCCTCTCTGGACTCAGCCAGCACCTGAACCCCCTTCACACCTGATGCCTGTGGGCCTTGCGTGTGCTCATGAAGAGATGCGACCACATTTGGAAGCAAAACGTGCACAAAAATGTACATGTACTGATATGACCCAGCTGTCCTGTGGCAGGCATGGGACCTGGGATTGGACCGCGCGGGGTGCGCGGGCCTTGGAGAGTAGGTAAACCAGACCCCAACTGGGACCCCCTCACTGGTCCTTGACTGGATGCAATCTGTCACCGCAAAAATAGAACATTAGAACAGTGAAAGTGATATTTTCTTCCTGAAATTTCATCGGAATCCTGCTCAGAAATCATCTGCGAATGATGTGAACAAACCGACAGACCGTGTGTGTGTGTGGCGGCGGTGAGCGTGGGGTTGTCGGTGGCGTTGTAGCTGTGAACGTAGGTGTAGCAGACAGTGTGTACACTTTATTTGTCGGTGAATAAATGCTAGGACTCCTCCGCTGAAGACGGGAGCAAACTTCCTGTATCTGCAACGCCGGCAGACTCTTTTAAGGTGGGCTGTTAAGGTGGACCAGCTTGTCTCCTCAAAGTGACGAGCCGCTCCTCAGAGTTTTTGCTCAGCTTTTTTATTAATTATTAGTATTTATTTTAACTGTTTATTCAATAGCGTTAACGGTTAATTATTAACTTCCCTAATATACTATAAACATTTTATACTGGAATTTTAATTCCTGTTTAAGTTTTGAGCAGCTTGTTGCTGCATTAAAAAGGTTCACACTTTAATTGTAATTCCTGTTCATTTTGAAGATTTGTTTTTACCAAGTTGCTGGTGTACGAGTTATTATTTTAATAATAAATAACAATTCAATAAATATATATATATGTATTTATTTGTTACATTTTGTTTTACAAAGTTAGGGAAGGAATGTTTAAGTCATGCCTGATGTTGCCTTACACATAGAAGAATGATCCCAGGTATCAGGACTGAAGAAGTTGGATCGGTGCATCCCTGCTGAATATTACCATCAGACTTATTAGTAGGTATTTCCCCTCTCTCTGGTATCCCTCTCAGCGGCGGCAATTGAGCTGATCTACTCTGTTATTTGCCCTTTGTGCGGTAATATTTGATTGGTGTATTATTAGACGCGGGACCACCCGGCTGCTGAGCCCTACTTGAGTTTCCATTCTTCTGCTGCTCAGCTTTAATGTGAAGCTCTCCTTCAGCAACCCAAACATACAGGAAAGCGCGCACACACACACACACATACACACAGATTTAACGTAAAGACAGAAAGAGAGGCACGGAGCGAAGCACAGTCCCTGCAAGCGTGTTCTGCTTCAGTGGAATGGTGATAAAGAAGGTAATCCAAGCCTCTGTGTTTATTTTAAGAGCTGATGATCTAGAGATGGCCATTAAAAGCAGAGGGCAAACAATTTAAGAGCAGTAAATCTGAATGGAGGAGAGGAGTGGGTGTGGGTGGACGTGGAGGGAAGGGGGGGGAGGATAGGGACCACTCTCTCTGTCCCACTCTTTCACTCTACTCCGAAAAAAAAAATGAAAATACTTGAGATGACAGTGAATTAGAGCAATCTGGCCTCCATTCTGCGGTTAGATTTTTATCTGCGGTTTTGGCCCCGAGAGCATCTCTGATCCCTGCTTTCTTTTTTCCCCTTCTTTTATTGTAGTTTCTGTTCTTTTCATTTGAGTTTACTTTCCTCCCTGGCCTGGCTGTAAAACGGACCCTAACGAGATACCGTTCACACCAAAAAGGCATCAGCAACGGTCCCTACTACCTCCATCCACTAGGTCCTAAACACACAGGCTAATGGGATTACTCCAAGGCCAAGGTTTCTGTTTTTGATACATGCTTAGAATTGTTTTATTTTTCCACTCTGATGGACTGAAAGATTTTGTCTTTGGGCATGGATTCAAACTACTGGCAGCTACATAGGGAAATCCTTATGCTAAGAGCCACGATTATCCCAGTAAACTAAAGATGGCTTACACAGAGAGCTGCTTTACAGTCTCACAGTAAACTCCATGGCCACTATGCATCAAATCTTCTGAAAATAGAGGCTACCGTTTACCCTGTGTGAGCGATGTCACAACATCTCTTTTTTCCACTTTCAACATACTTACAAGATACATACAGTACAACACTAGATACTGTATGTCAGTGATTCCCCACCAGGGCTGCTTGTACCCCAGGGGGTACTTCTACAGATAACTGGGTACATGGCACATGGAAAGATTGTGAAGTAGTACCACGTGTTGAAAGTAGATGAAAAATAGTTACCAAGCAAGCAGAGACGTTGCAACAGTTAGCTAAAGGTAATGGATCAATTGTTGAAATAGCTAGAAGTAGTGGAACACAGTTGAAATAGTTAGCTTAAAGTAATGAATACATGGTAAAATAGCTTGTAATTGATAAACAGGTGACATAGTTGGCCAACAGTAATGGATACACAATTAGAATAAGTAATTGATAAATGGTAAAATAGCTAGTAATTGATTAACAGCTGACACAGTTGACTGAAAGTAATGGATACACGATTGGAATAGTTAGCGAAAGATAACTGATAAATGGAAAAGTAGCTAGTAATTGATAAACAGTTTAGGTAGTTGGATACAAAATTGAAATAGTTGGCTAACAGTAATAGGATAAATGGTAAAATAGCTAGTAATTGGTAAACAGGTGGCACAGTTGGCTGAAAGTAATGGATACACAATTGAAATAGTTAGCTAAAAGTAATGGATAAATGTTTAAAATACTTAACTAAGAATGAATAAATGGTGAATTGCTAAAAGTAAGGGATAAATGGTTGAAATAAATGTTGATATTGATGAAGGAGTATTTGACGGACAGGGCTGTGGTAACACAGAGGGTTGCGAACCACTGCTCTACATCTTTATCTTCTTGCCAAATAGTTTGCCGTAGCCATTGATTGATCTTGATTGAGGCTGTACTTTTGGCATTTTTTTTGGGCTCTCATTTTTTTCACTGTGCTTTGCTTGAAGCCGCTGTCCCAGTGAGACACATTTGATATGTTAACCAAAACCCAGCTTACAAAAAAACCTGTGGTTCCCCCTTCTAGACTCTCGCCCATCTCCTTTTCATTGGGCTTTAGATGTGTGATGAAGTAATCCCGACACATTTTATATCCTAATGCAAAACAAACAGAGCCAAATTACACACATTCTTCCCCCACAATGATTCGTGGAAGTTGTTAACCAAATAAAGCTCCGTTTCTCTCTTTCTCTCTTTCCATCTCACTTGTGCTCTCAGTGGATCTGTCCTGGCTAGAACTCTTAACTGAAATAGCCCCAAGCACAGAGACTCTTTTGTGGTCAGGCCATTTTTTTTTTCTTCAAGGTGTTTGTGAAAAAGAACAGGATTTTCTCTCCTGGGCTCAGGTCCCTCCATCGCTCCACTGCTGCCTGTCTGGCTTTCTTTGTCCAGGTCTGCTCTGGTAAACAGCCGTGTCCTACACACACTGTCTATCACACTCCAGGGTGAAACTTTGCTGATTTTATTTTGGAAATGCTCAGGTTTTGCTTGGAACGTATTTTAACTGTTGCTTGGCTTCTTTGGTTATAAGCTCCTGTTACTTGTTCTCTTCGTTTATAGGTGAATCACTCTACAGTATGCGAGCTACACTGGATGCGTCTATGAACTGGCTAGTTTGTTGAGCCCCGGCTAAGGCTAAATGTATTAGCTTCAACCTAATGCTGTCAAATGTGAAGCCCAAACGAGACAGCACAAAGCAGAAAACTGCTGTGGCGCTGGAAACTTTCAAGCTTGTCAAATCTTTAGCCACACCCCAATCAGTGATGTCACAGCTGATGTTTGCCTTTCAGAGCTGATGGGAAACACCTGCCCTGACTGCAATTTTGCATTAAAGTGAGACTATGTCTGCTTCTGAAATCTCTCCTTTGTTCACTCATTCACACTATAGTTAAATCTATTAACTATAGGTCTACTAACTATAGTGAACAGTAAATTAAGATTTGTCACATAATGTGCCACATTTATCAAATGTGGCACATTACATTGTGGGATAGTTTGCAGAATTCCAAGGACACTGCATGTTTTGTTCTATTATAGAGTTTTTAAGTAGGGGTGTAGCGAGCCATCGATCTGGATCAATATATCGATTGAATGATCAACGATCCGATATTATTGATGCAAAGTGAATACATTGATATTTATCATCATCTTTACGATGCGCCTTCATTTTTAAATACCCATGGTCCAAGCGCACCTCAGTTCTAAACATCCAAACAGTGTTAGCGGCGCTTTGGTTATGCATTCTGCAAGGACGGCCGCACGGACATGAGCTGACCGATTTGGAATCACACATGTGGATCGGCGTTAGCTAGTGAGAGAAAGTGAGCATGTGTGACGGTGAGTAGCAGTAACTGTATATAATAGGTGTGAACGTAGCAGTGCAGTGTGTGTAAGCTACAGTTCATTTGTCGGTGAATTAATGCTACAGCTCCTCAAGACCGAAGCCAAGTTGTGTCTTGCTTGCCACCTGTTGGTTAAAGTGAAAGGGGTTAGCCCTGAAATTAGCAACAGTGTAAGCAAAAGTCCCTAGAAGTGTATGATTCAACTTTTTTCCATTGTCCAGTGTTCCAAAGGTTAACAAAAATTGCAATAAATCGTAATATCCAATCGCAATACTTAAAAATCACAATACATATCAAATCAGCACCAAAGTATCATGATAGTATTGAATCCTGAGATGGGTGTATCGTCCCAGCCTTAGTAGAATCCCAAAATATAAATAGGAACCTGAAAATGAGCATGATATGTCCCCTTTAAATTTGATGTGAAAGGCCAGATACTTTTACCTCTTCAAGGAAACCGCTCACACTGAGGCCATAATGTCCTGAGTAGGGATGCTCATTTTGAAAAAAAAATTCCTAACCGATAACCGACCCTCGTTAACCGATTAACCAACAGACAACTGAGTCCCCAGTTCACCGTCTGGGAGCGTTAACTTAGCAGCTACGATGCTGCGTGTAGTGTCGCGGACATGCAGCCACTTTCCCAGTAAAAGTCTCCACCGCACATTTAATTTAGTTTAGCAGATTTTTCTGTCTGTCTGGATTAACGATAGCGATTGTCCCACAAAAAGTGAGTGTTTTTGTGCTACGTTAGCGTCTGTAGCTCTGCCGGTAGCTTCGCGCTCGCTGCCACTCTGTCACAACTTCCTGTATCCTGCAACTCTGGCTCCGCCTCTTAAGGTGGGCTGTTAAGGTGGACCAGCTTTTCTCCTTAAAGAAACGAGCCGCTCCTCTGATCCGCTCAGCTTTTTAATTAATTATTCATAATTCTTTTAACCGCTTTAACCAATAGCGTTAATCGGTTAAAACGCTTAATGTCGGTTAACGGTTAAACGGTTAATCATCAACATCCCTAATCCTGAGAGATCACAAACATTGCTTCATTTTAAACAAACATCAAACCACCGTGTTATACAGTAACAGTAAGTGCCTTTTCATTTGTGCTATAAACAGTAAAGTACACATGTAGCTACACTGTGAGTGCAGAGCGTAGTAGTGCAGTCTAAATGAAAGGCTGCATCATGTGTACACTCTGTGACTGTGTCGGGTGTTGCTTTGTGGTACGTATGATGTACTGTGCATGTGTCCATGCTGGGAATAATATTACTCGGTTAACTAAGCCATTTTTTAGCGCTGACAGAAGGGCGCACTAACACACGCACACACACACACACACACACACACACACTCAGGCGGACATGTGTTCTGCACAGCCTGTCATTACAGAAGCCTTGATGTGGTCACTGGGTGGCACTGAGGCCTCTTATTATTGTCGTTTTATGACAACTTTCACTCTCTTGCTCTACACTACCCCCATCCCTCCTTCCCTCCCTCCCTCTTTCCCTCCTTCATGCGTATCCTCCATCCCTCCATCTTTCCATTTCATCCCTTTCTCTCCCGCCTCGTCCAAACCCACATCCACTTCTCTTGCTGTTGCAACGGGACGCCTGTTTGTTTTTAGTGTGTAAAGCATCCTGACACACATCCCCAGGGCAAAGGGCGGAGGGTTTTTTTTTTTTTTGGTGGGGGGGGTTGCAGTAGACCAGTTGGTCTCCATTTCCAGAGGTATGAACTGGGAGATGGATCCGGTCCAGCCGTTGTTTCCCAGCTTTGTGGATTGCGGCTGACAGTTATTGTTTTTGGTTTATTGAATAATAGGGTTGGTTACTGCAGGGTGACATCCCGCCATGACCCGCCGATGAGTGCGCTCTGCGTCTGTTCGTACGTCGGGGCCTGTGTTGTAACTTGTAAATTAAAAAAGACTAGTTTACCCAGGCATGCGCTACAACATTCCCCCCTTTTTGTGCCTTCGCTCCTCCACCCCTCCACCTGTCATCCTACTGTTTTGCTTTGAGGATTTATGACATGAGGCTTTGTTTATTATAGGTTGTAATTTATTATTCCACTGACTGAAGTTGAATAAACCGGACCGGGTGAATAGCAAGCCCCGCCCTCAGACATACAGTATGGGGTGATCAGGTTCATGTTGCTGTTACAGAGACCTCTCTGTTACAGCAGCGCTGGAACGTATACATTTGACAATGTTTAAAAAAATAACTTTGTGTTTATGGGAGTTCATAATTAAAGGTGAGAGTGTCAGATAATTCAATAAAAGAACCCAAATGGGGAGAATTATGCACAAGGAGATCAAGGTTACAACCGCACACACACACACACACACACACACACACACACATACACACTCACACACACCCACGCAGAATGTTTTGCATGTCTGCACCTTTAATTAACGAGGTGTTTGGGAGTTTAGGCCCGGCGGCACTGTTGGGTAAATGAGTGAAGCGAGTCACCTGGGGACAGCAACAGGTAAATCCTGTTTAGATCAGCCCCAAGGCACTACTTGTTCCTTAATTTGGCTACGAACACCCTCCTGCCCTCCCTCCTCTCACCCTAATCGCCTCCCCGCCTCCTCCTAATCTTGTGCATGCACCGTCTCTTAATTTCTTAACTTGCCACATTTTCGCTTTATCTTTTGTCTCCTTACCGCTCACCTTAAACTCTGCTTCTTGCACACACACTTCGACATGCCGCACACGCTTTGCGATTCCCCGTCATGTCGCTAAACGGGCTGCTAGGTCAATCGAGGTGACGAATGTGGAGCAGTAGGGCGAGGTGACACTGTTGTGTCAACATACAGTGATGGAATCTGCTTGTATTCTCAATGAGCTGTATTCAAGCATTGGACAGGGTTTCATATATGGTTATTACGTTACGCTATTATGTTCCACCAAAGGTTCCCGGGATCTTTAGTCAACTTTTAGCTTCCCTCAGCCCACTGTTGTCTGCGTTTCACCGCGACCTGCAAAGCATAGGCAAATGAGTCCGCTGACATTTGAAAAAGCAACATGATATGACGAGGGCTGCTGGTGTTGCTGCAGTTCAGTGTGCCCGCCCGTTTCATCTACAAAACTCGCTGGGAAAAAAAGTTTGGTTTTGTCTCACTGCGACGACATTTACTAGGGGTGGGAAAAAAAATCAATTCACCTATGTATCGAGATTTAGTTTTTGATTTTGATTTTGAAATCGATTTTTTTAATGCCAGAATTGATAAATTTGCTTCATTTGAGTCTATGTGGAGGTAGAAGGAAGTTACCGCTTTTATTGTTGTAGTCTGAGTAACGTGACGTCATATCCGTTCTGTATCCGTCACTCAAAACAATGGCTCTCATCTCCGTGGTCAAATGGGTCGACGCTACGACTGTAGGGCACCCATATACTGACATTTCTGTTGAATGCATTCAAACGGCCCCGATTGAGCTGACTATGGTTGTATAAAGAGAACGGAGCTGACGGGAGAGCTAGAGACCACCTTGGAGAAGTTAGAGGAAGTAGACACGTGGGACTACGTCCACTTTTCAAAATAAGATGTTAACAAAGGGAACTGGATATACAAAATACATCTATGGAAATAAGATTGATGGATTATATTCACCAGAAGTATAAAACACTACCTGTCCCTTATAAATTAAAAATAAAACACCACTAATCTGTGAGAGAAATGTCTTTATTCTTGATGTTGCTGGAAAAAAATTTAATAAATGATGACTGACAATGACTGATACATTTGACTTCAGGACATCATCATGACAAACATTTTTACTGTATTTATTTAGATATTTTCCAAAGTAATCCCTAGAAGTGTATGATTCTATTTCACCATGGTTTAGTGTTAAAAAAGATAACAAAAATTGCAATAAATTGTAATATTGAATCGCAATACTTAAAAATCACATTACATATCGATTCAGCACCCAAGTATCGTGATAGCATCGAATCGGGAGATAGGTGCATCGTCCCAGCCCTGACATTTACTGCTGCATGTATTTACTGATGCATGTTGGATGTAATGAAGTAAATGCAGCAGAGGAAAATGAAACTAAGAATGTGTCTCCACAGCAAAACATCTTTTGAGTGTTTGATGGTTATTTATTTGTGCTTTTGAACGTTGAAGCCTTGACAATCAGAAATCAGAAATTCAGCTCGCTTAATCGCTCTCTCTTTTTCTCTCTCTCTTTCTCTCTCTCTTTTTTTAAAGGAGTTGGGAAGCCAACAGCAGAGCCTAACTTTACTTTTAATGTTATCAGACAAAGACAAATGCTCTCCCCTCGTCCTAAAATGGTGGTACTAGAGTACTTCCTTGTTTTATGAATGAAGCGGTACAGTTGAAGCAGTGGCGTTGTGTGTGTGTGTGTGTGTTTCAGCGACAGTCATCCCTGTTAACTCCACCCTGAAAGTTCCGGTACCTTAAGAAAGTACTACCCCCCGACATGGGCCATTTTTAGGGGCAAAAAGGTCCCGTAAAATATCCCCAGAACTTAATTTAGACCCTGGTCCCTGCAGTCGAAACGCTTTTGAGTTCCTCAAAAGGTTCTTAGTTCCCGGGGGAAAGTTCCTGCGGTGGAAACGGGGTTTAAGCTGTACACACACGGTATATTCTGTGATATGGGTGCCATCGGAGTGAGATGGAATCAGGCTCTTCCTCTTTCCCTTCCCCTGACCAGGCAGTTAGCATTAGTCTGTAATTAGCACCTCTAACTTTGTTAGCTCCTAATTTCATTTTCTTTGGAGGCCCCATGACTAACCCTGCTAACATTGTGTTAGAGCAAAAGACACAGCCCACATGGGTCATTGCAGGCTCAGTGACACACAGTAGCCTACTTTAATTTGTTAATATTAAGAGAAGCGGGTGATCCACGGTAGCTGTACTACTGTCGGCTTTATTTCCACTGCTGACATTTACACAGTACCTCAAACTATAGCAGGCTTTCTAACTTTCTTTAAAAAAAGGGAGATGCTAATGATCATCATTTTAGAAAATTGACAGGAATCATCAACTCATATTTCAGAGTTAAACTTGGTTTGCTGTGGCAGCTGCAGCACGGCCTGCATTTTTCATTACATGTGCCTTTTAGAAAGCAGCCAAGCACCAATAGGAGTTCAGCGTTCCCTCCTGATCCATCTGTGCTCCTGGTGTGAGTATAACTTACAGTAGCGTGGAGGGTCTCCTGAGGTCAGGGAGCTGAAAATCACAAAGACATGTGGAATGCTGAAAGTTGGCCAATACAAACAGGCAGGCCTGGCTCTCCATCCGTGCAGAGCTCAACAACCACCCGCTAGCCTACCACCATCCTCTCGCTCGGCCCAGGAGCAACCGAGAGCTGCATGAAGTGGATTTTTGGGGTAGAAAGTATCCAAAACAAAACACACTTCTGTCAGCTTGCAAGTGGTAACAGCTAACATTTAAAGCCGTTTTATATTTCTATATCAGGGTTTTTCCTGGCTCAAAATGAGGCGGAGGTGGTACTATCCTGACCTCGGACCCTCTGGGGGGGGGGGGCATGCATCCCCGGAAGAATATGTTGTTCATTTTAAAGTTAAATGCATCAATGTGGTGCATTTGAGAGCAAAATTAGGAGGCTAGATCTTGTGCTCTTATAAACAATTTTGTGCTCTAGCAGTAGTGGATTGTAAGTAAGTATATTTAATGTACGCTATTAAGGTACTGCACTTAAGAACAATTTTGAGGTACTTGTACTTTATCTGAGTATTTCCATTTGATGTAACTTTATAGCCCACGTCTACTCCACTAGGCTACATCTCAGAGGGAAAGGTTCTACTTTGAACTTCAATTATTTATTTGACCATATTAGTTGCTACTAGCTAATTACATATTAAGTTTCTTAATACAAAATATAAATCAACTAATAAACTGTTGTGTATTATTTAGTAGTACATCATTAAGTATATAAAGTAGTTACCTTTACCAGCTGCAACATTAAAGTGATGAACACATTAATGCATCAATAATTATAATACCATCATATACAGTAATATAGATTATTCTGCATAATGAGTACTTTTACTTTAGGTAGGCTACTTTAAGTGTATTTTGATGATAATACTTTTGTAACATTTTGAATGCAGAACTATGCAGAGTATTTTGACGCTGGTATTACTTTTACTTAAGTAAATATCGGAGTACTTTTTTTCACCACTGTGCTCTAGTGAACAATTTAATCATCAACACGTTGGTTGTGTTTATGATTATGATCGGTTGTTGGAGAGAAGGCGTAGTGAGCACGGTCCACGGCCCCCGCGGGAAGCGGTGAGGGGTGCTCTAAAGCTCCCGGTGGAGGAAACGCGCCCGGTGAGGGCCAGCCAGCCCACCCGTTGAGAAGTGTAAACATATTTTTGGTTCATTATGAAACTGTTCAGGCACACACGTAGAGGCGCATGGAGCGGCTTTCACAAACGCCAACTGCTGCTTGCAGCGACATTTAGAAACGCCAGCAGGCGATATAAAACTATATTAAAACATCGAACGGCAAGGGGAAAGAATTTTAGTTTTCTGTCGCTCCCTCTCTGCTGGCAGCGATCCAGCGTAAAAACACACGTCTCTTTTGACTTGTGGCCCTCCTATGTGGAGTTTGCATGTTGTCCCAGTGTTAGCGTGGCTTTTCTCTTTGTTCTCAGGCCTCCTCCCACAGGTAGGTTAATTGTTGGCTCTAAATTGCTCGTAGGTGTGAATGTGAGCGTGAATGGTTATCTGTTTCTATGTGTCAACCCTGTGATAGTCTGGAGACCTGTCCAGGGTCTACCCCGCCTTCGCCGAGTGCAGTAAGTCTCTTCTTCACTGGGATGTGCTGCCTGATATTAGCAAACTGATGACAAACTGCAGCTGAAGACTGGATGACTCATTGTGACTGTAACTATTGAAAACATCAGCTGAGTTGGATGTTGCACTGTCTTCCATGTGGCTGGTGGCTTGATTTGTGCATTGTCTGCATACAAGCGAGAAACGAAAACCAATAAAAGTAAAATTTTTAAGGTTTACAAGATGGTTTCACGAAAAGTTAGAGGCTACACCTTTGTCTTTGCCCGCAAAGACCAAAGGTTTGCATTTTGAAACAAAACCAGACTTCACAAGGAGCTGACTGGGTTTTCTTCCCCCATTTTCTAATCAAAACCACTATAAGCTTCACCCACAGAGGGACGATCCATGAGGCTCAGTTTCTCTCCCCGGCACACATCCATAACAATAAAGGGCATTTTGGTCCAGCAGAACTCAGTTGGCTGCATCAAAATGAAGGGAGCAGTTAGGGTTTCACTTACAGAGTAAGAGAAAGAGAGGGAAAGGGGGAGAGGGAAGCAAAAAAGAGAAAACAAACACACAGGGATTGTTGAATTATGGGTAAAGACAGCTGAGGCTAACCAGGTTTGGTTTCCACGGTGCGGTGGGGGGGCTTATTGAAAAACAAAAAGTCTATGACTCAGTCCTGCTCTCAAGGAGACTTTCAGGCTGTAGACTTTCTCTCCCCAGAAATTCAACAAAAACACATGCAGTTGAATATAAAGGGGAACACCTTCAAAAACATAAAACCCCCAGGGTTCAATATGGTCACGCAAATGTTCCACGTATCCTCACTGTTAATGCCAAAAGGGGAGGAGGTGGGGGGTGGAGGGAGGGAAGAGTGAACGAGAGGAGGGATCTGTCCTCACATTTGCTATCAATTTAGGGCACTGAAAATAAGCACCAGGTTTCACTGGAGCCGAGTAGAACACCAGGAATGTTTTTCCATATAAAACCGAGGGAGGGAGGGAGAGATCGAGAGAAATGGGGCTGGGAAGAGAGTGAGAAAAAGAGAGATATAAGGTTAAGAAAAGGGATAAAAAAAAAGTGAGAGACAAGCATAAAAGCTAGAAGAAGATTGCGGTTTGACAATAGCACCTTGGGTCCAGATGTGAAGCTGTCCGCTGTAGTTTGACAGCTCATGAGGCAAAAGAGGCAGTTTGTGAGCCATGGCGACCCGTATGACCCTTTTGACAGACAGACTGATAATTGGACCCTGAAGTGAGTCGAGTATTTGGTGTGCGATTATGGCGATGAAGGGTTAAAGGTGGCGCACACACACACAAATCGAGATTCGTACAAACACGTGAAAGTGTACATGCTCATGCACATCTGTGTACAAACTACAATCACCCACATACAGATGTCAAAGTTGTTGTTTTTTGAACTCTCTCTGCACAGTTCCATTTGTGTGTGTGACGGTGTCAGTGGGCTAGGTGGAGACCATAGACTCCCAGAGGGCTCTGACTAGGCACAGCGGATGAAGGAGGTTATCTTTTGAGAAGCCAATCAATATTCTAAATTTGAGAGCAGCAATGTGTTCCCATTTCTGCTTATGACACAGTTTAAACAGATGTAGCCAGTGTTGAAGTTCCACTTTTTACGTGTTTGCTGCACTGTTTGCTTCCCCAGCAAGAGGTTCAGAACATCCTGCAGTTTATTTCCCTAGCTAGCCAGGGGTTACGTGGAACGTTTGTAGAGAAGCTCAGCTCATTTGAAAAATTAATAATTATGATTTGATCAAGAAAATATATCCACATTGTGACAGTTAAAATAGTAAGATAAAAGTAATGGATTTATTTGAAATGATTAGCCTAGCTAAAACTAACTGATAAACAGTTGAAATAGTTAGATAAAACTAACGGATAAACAGTTGAAATTGTTAGATAAAGTTATGGATAAACAGTTGAAATAGTTAGCTAAAGTTACGGATAAACAGTTGAAATAGTTAGCTAAAGTTACGGATTAACAGTTGAAATAGTTAGCTAAAGTTATGGATTAACAGTTGAAATAGTTAGCTAAAAGTAATTAATCAATGTTTGAAAGGTTCCAAGCTCCTGCCACTCCATGGAAGCAGTGTGAGCATTAACTTGACCACATCTGGAACATGACAAGTAGTGTACTTTATCTGACAGCCTGTGGGGGTACATCAAACAAAAAGTGCTGTCGTTTACTAATGTTGGATAGCCTACAGCCTACAGTTTTGAGAACTCTACAAAGGCAGATTGATATACAGTCGGTTAGGAGTTTGTATACATGAGGTTGTGGGATACAGTGGTCGTCTTTCACAGCGAGTCGGACTCCAGCGACAGTCTTAAGTCGAGTGGTTGACCCTATAACAAAGCTCCTTCACCCGGCTCTTCCCACCAACAAAGTGCTGCTCTTACGCTGATAGAAACAGTTGAAAAAGACTCCGAGTAGAAACAAGGAGGGAGTTAAAGAGAAAGAAAGCGAAAGGGGAGAAAAGGGGGGTAAGAGACAGACCAGATGTGTCTTTTGTTTAGATTTGAACAGAGCGGAAAGGAAGGGTGTAGGAGTTAGGAGGCGAGCTTGCGAGGAAGAGAAAGAGAGAGGGAAAGCAAGTGGGAGTGAGTCGATTTTTTTTTTTAGGGGAGGACTGTAATGAAACCAAAGCATTCATAGCCAAGAGCCTGTATGTGGGGAGAGGGGGCTGCGCCATACAGTATGTGATTACCTACCAGCAAAACCACATTCATTATACTAATTGCTACAATGGTCCCGGCGGTTGGGGGCTGAAAAGGGGGCGACGGCGGCGAGAGGGGCTGCATTGTTAACATTTGTTAGGCTCATTGACTCCAGAATTCATGGTGTCTGTCATTATAGGTCGCTGGGATGTTCTCCAGGGCCTGTAGTCATAGAGAAACTGATAATCTCGAGGTCGGAGCTGAAGACCTGTTTCCTGTAAATCTCACGGAGGAGCCTACACCAGCATCCCAGGCCCTGCATGCATAACGACATGCCATGCCTCTATTTCGATTGCCTTGCATTATCATGAGTGCACACGTTTAGCATGTGTTCCGCATTCAGGCCCTCAGAAGCAGCGAGACATTAACCAAAACAGAGCCAGAGGGGCCAGGATTTGAATGATTGAAAGACAAGGCCTTTCCTGCATTTTGCTGCACAAAATAGCCAGGCTTCCAGCAGCTTGTGTCAATATTTCACTCTGTGTGTGTGTGTGTGTGTGTGTGTGTGTGTGTGTGTGTGTGTGTGTGTGTGTGTGTGTGTGTGTGTCCAGTGTATGCGGAGAGCTCTGAGCAGATAACTGGTATGACAGTTAGAACATGTGCGATGGTGAGCACACAGAGACTCGCACAGTCTCAATCTGTCGAGTGTCGAGCCCAAATCAACCCAGTTGGGGAATGTTGCCAGTTGTGATCACCAATATGGCCAGCAGTTGTTGTGAAAATGTGCAGCACATTGCTGATTTCTTGTGCGTGCCTTCACAGGAAATGAAGGACTAAGCGACTAAAATCCCCCCCCCTCCCTCCTCTGACCCCCTTATCTCCTCTTGCGCTGTCTGTGCGTCTGCTTCAGACCCTCAGTGCGATAAGATCATTATAACCATATATTGTCAAGAACAACTCTCACCCCAGTCCCTTTTTTTCCCCCTTTTGTAGCTCCGCTCTTGTATGGGGCAGCCTAAAGTAATGATCTGCATCATGTGTTTTTACTCTTTGGCTGGAGAACTGGTGCTTTTCAAATTAACTACGAACAGGGACACAGCCTGGTGGGTGGTTGGAAGGGCCTTTCTTTCTCTTCTTCGGTCTCTCCTGCTCTTTATCTGTATCCTTCAGTGGTGAAAGAATACTTCAAACCACTACTTAAGTGAAAGAAGGGAAAATACTTAAAGTCCTGCATTCAAAATCCTACATAAGTACAGAAGTATTATCAACTAAATATGCTTAACATATTCAAAGTAAAAGTAGTAATTCTGCAGTAAAATGGCCCCTGTGACTGATATTATTATATATTACATGATTAGATCGTTAATACTGATGCAGCAACGTGTAGACAGCATGTAACTGTTGTAGCTCCTCCAGGTGGAGCTTGTTTGAACTATTTTATATCAGGGCTGTGTATTGGCAAGAATCTGACGATACGATACATACCATGATACAGGGGTGATGATTCAATATATTGCAATACTTTAAGCAAGGCAATATATTGCAATTATTTAAATCTCATTTTAGGAAAACTCATAGTATAAAGAACACATTACCATATGCATAAAATCTGAATTTAAAGTGGGATCTGCATTTGCATTCATCACAGTCCCTGTAACATCCAAACATCATAGCTCTACTTTTTGTGCAATCTGAGCCACTGTCTGACACCAATCTTTGCGTGTGAACTATTATTTAAAAGTCAACATAATATTGCGATACTCAAGTGTATCGATATTTTATTTTATTTATATACAGTTAGGTAGTTTAGTCCAGTGGTTCCCAACCAAGGGGTCAGGCCCCCTCCAAAGGGTCACATGATCAATCTGGGGGACAAGATGATTCATGTGGTAGGGAAAAAGAAAAAAGAAAAGTTCTGCCACACAAGTTTTAATTTGTTTTATGTAGGGCTGTCAGTGGATATAATATTTAAGCGTGATTAATGGCATGATTTTACTTGATTAATCGCAATTAATTGCAAATTAATGGCAAATTTTTTTATCGGTTCAAAATGAACCTTAAAGGGAGATTTGTCAAGTATTTAATTCACTTGTCAACATGGGAGTGGGCAAATGTGCTTGTTTATGCAAATGTATGTATATATTTATTACTGGAAACAATGACAGATATTGATCCAGAAACCCTCACAGGTACTGCATTTAGCATAAAACAATATGCTCCAATCATAACATGGCAAACTGCAGCCCAACAGGCAACAACAGCTGTCAGTGTGTCAGTGTGCTGACTTGACTATGACTTGCCCCAAACTGCATGTGATTGTCATAACGTAGGCATGTCTGTAAAGGGGAGACTCGTGGGTACCCAGAGTACCCATTTACATTCACTGATCTTGAGGTCAGAGGTCAAGGGACCCCTTTGAAAATGGCCATGACAGTTTTTCCTCGCCAAAAGTTTGCGCAAGTTTGGAGCGTTATTTAACCTTCTTTGCAACATGGTACCGATGGATTCCTTAGATTTTCTGGTTTCATATGATACCGTTATCTTCACTCTATCTTTTAAACAGAGACCACTACAACCTAAAAGTTGCAAGTTGCGTTAATGTGTTAAAGAAATTAGCGGCGAAATTAGTGCCATTAGTTTTGTAGAATGACCCCTGCTAGTGTTATATTATATTAACCCACCACCCCCCGCTCTGTTAGTGTTATATTATATTATCCCCCCCCCCGGGTTTCTCTCACTCTTCCTGGGTCTCTCCTGGCCCCCAGAGCAGTTAGGTGGCTGCTGCCTGCTGACACAGCCAAAGTAAAATGATCAATCCGCCCTCAGTCTCCTGGAAGTGTGTGCTACTGTTGTAGGAGGCTTAAGTTGGAGGGGAAATTCCCTCGTGTGCAGTGGATCAATATCAACACTTGCTGTACGTTGATGTATATGTTGGTACAAGCTGTGTATGTCAGAAGTCAAGAAGACTGATGATGGATTCCCGTCAACTGTCAGGTGTTTTTTACATAGGTCAGAAATAGCCGCAGAGGGTATGACAAGTATTAGGGGATCATATAGGGCAGGACGGGGTTGGCGTGACGACGCCCCTCGGGGTCTGCTTTCTCACTGGAGGTTGACAGCTCACGGATGATATCGCATTTCCTCCCGCTGGCACATCACCCTCATCGAAGTGCCTCGCGCGCCCACTCAACCGCCGCGCCACATACTCCCCAGGTCAGAGCTGAACCACAGGGGCCTCACTAATCAGACCACACACGCTATGGCAACACGTGAGGAGAGAGACGGCGAGATGGGAGTTTGTTGTTTGACGTCTAATGCTCTGCAGAGCAGTGAGGAGGAGAGGGGAGCTGGGCTGAGGTTTTCGCTCAGTATGCAGTGTGTGGAAGTCAGTGAGGATCCAAGAGCAAGGAGTTCAAACATTTTGGAGCGAGAAGAAAACAATGATTAGGAATACGACCTCATTTAAAGCTGCAGTAGGCAGTATATTTTTGGCATCATTGGGGAAATAATTCCATAATAACCTTTCAGCATATTGTAATTCAAGTGTTCTGAGAGATAACTAGACTTCTGCTCCTCCTCATGGCTCTGTTTTCAGGCTTTAGAACATCTAGCCTGTGACGGGAGACTTTGACCAATCACAGGTCATTTCAGAGAGAGAGAGCGTTCCTATTGGCTGTGCTCCGGTCATGTGACCAGAACTTGGTGTTCCTTCACCAGATCTCACAATGGCGGCGGCGGCGTCACAAACTTTCTCATTTTACAGCTAAACAGTACACTACAAGATGATTCTGAAAACATGTGAGGAGAGAAATAGACATTACAGTAACAGAATATTGATTCATATTTGATCAGCGCTGCCTAATTGACCGTTTGGTCAGAGTTCACGAGTGATTGACAGCCGGCTCTCATAGACGGCAGCTGGACAGCAGACCTCAGATCAGCTCTTACTGCTTGTTTTCCTCCGGTCTGTGAAATCTTGCAGATGCTGTTAGGAGCACCGGAGGATACAGAGGAACATGATTTTTTTCAGGTTACCTGTTTCATGTACTACTGTCACCATATAGTGACCATTTTATAAAAAATAACTTTTTTTGATCATATTTTCTCCAATCTCGCCTACTTCAGCTTTAACCTCTTAAACCCCTCTGACCTGCCACTGGGTTAGTCGTTACAAACTCAACCCATGCAGCCAAACTTTGACTCCAAAGTCAGAGAACTTTATTTAAATCTCTTGTTAAGGTCCCACATTTTCCAAAGATACCAGATGTGCCCTGCTAAACTGTGGAGAAAAACAAGTATATTTAAAGAAAACTCTTCAACAGGTGCTGAGCCAAAGGGAAGTTATCATGGCAGAAAATAGAGTCGGCACACTGCTTTTATTATTCACTGTTATTCCCTGTGATCTTCATCAGGCTCTCAACAGCAATAACAAATGTAAAAGTGACAGCAATCTGCAGCTGGTGACACCGTCATCGATCAACGGTGTCAACAACTGGAATGCAAAACGATTGTCAGACAGAACCCTAAAGAGAAAGTGAATAATCATTTTTTTTAATTATTATTTTATTATTTGGAGCTTTTCTTTCCCTTTAACAATATTTTCAAATTTTTCCTTTCTTTTTTTTCTTTTCTTACTCAATTTCTATTTTGTTATTTTTTATTTATATATATTTTCATTTTTGGGAGAGGGTTTGCATTCCAGTTATTAAGACTTGTGAATGATGATCACTTTATTGTTTTCTGAAGACTCATATAAGGCATATATTTCTGAGATATGTATACATAATATAATGTTAGTTTGTGCTGTTTTGTGTCTGAAGATCTGACTTGGGGGTGTTGCAATAGACCGGTATTGACAATAACCATGATATTTAAACAATTCAATATTGATATCATGTTAATAATACACATGATAATATTGTGTAAAAAATGCAGCGCCTTTTAAATCACGCTTTTGCACATATATGGGTACAGACTCCCACTACGCTCGAATTTTGAGTGTAATTCAACACAATATATAAAGGTAAAGATGAATTTGACTGATTTTATATAGATAAAATTGTTATTGTGAATTCTTTTGGCCACAATAAACGTGTCGTGAAAATCTGAAATTGTGACAGTCCTAATCTGATGAATGAAAATATTGCTTAAGAAATCTAGAATAGGTTTTACTTGATGCCATGTTTGTAGCCATAAAATAAACACAAGTGTATTTCACTTGGTGATCATCGTGTAGCTTCAATAAGAGCTAGAACAAGCAGGTAAAGTGTTGAATAAGAGGATTTTTTCCAAAAGCTAAATGGTAAAGCTACTTAAAGAGAAAGAAAAGGTGAAAACTAGGAGTTGAAAGTAGGGACGCACCGATCCAACTTTTTCAGTCCTGATAGCGATACCTGGGCTTTGAGTATCGGCCGATACCGAGTACCGCTCTGATACCAGTGTCTCATTAAGCTGTTTGCCTCACTGTGTGGAAGTGACTGGGATTATTCGTTTATGTGTAAGGCATCATCAGGCTTGACTTAAACACTGCTTTCCTAACTTTGTAAATCAAAATGTGACCAATAAATACATAGCTATACGTTTATTTAATTGTTATTTATTAAGTAATAAATCATACACCAACAACTTGGCAAAAAAAATCTTCTAAATTAACAGGAATACATTTTTATACATTTTTTTAATGCAGCAACACATTGGTAAACAGCAATTCAAATTCCAGTATGTAATGTACATAGTATATAAACAAAGAATATAATTTCATAAATCAGCCCCATTGCCGATCCGGTATCGGTTAGGGGTGTAACGACACGTTTTTACAACGATATGATACGTATCAATTTTGATGGTTTACGATACGATTCAAGGACGATATTTGGCTCATCTAGAGCAATACGATACGATACGATACGATACGATACGATACGATACGATACGATATGATACGATTCAATGACTTGAAATCGATACAGCAACTTTTTTTTGCCAAAAATTCAATCAGTGTGATTGTGTAATAAATATCTGCTACTGGACAGAGCAGGTCAGGATTCCTCAAAGTTTTTCTTGTAAGGAAATCAGGGATAAAATAATTATGGATATAAACAAGTAAACAACGATTAATGGCAAATACATACAGCTTTTATTTGAAAATAATAAAAAGTGCAACTTCAGGACCTGAGGTCCTGTGCACGGGGAAAGCACCTGTGGTTGACGCCGCCCTCGTCCAGTGGATAGATAACATCTAGTCATGTAATGCCCCCAAAGTGAAAATCTGCTGGCCGGCTCTTTTGCACCGCAGCGCCGGCAGCTCATGCAGAACGGTGCCCGTCTCCCTCCACGCCGATACCGGGTGGTAGAGCGAGGAGTCCAGGCAAAGGGGCGCCGTTTGTCTGCATGCACGCTTGTGCTGCAGAGCCATCTCTGCAGAGCCGGCAGAGCTGGCAAGCTGGCGCATGTCGATGACGTTATACACGGGGAGAGTGAACCGGAGTATGGTTTAACATTTCTTTACTAATAAAAGTGCTAAAAAATACATCCATGTAACGTTTGTGGTGCCTAAATACAAGGTGCAAATTCTTCGATACAATCGATTATTTACCTTGAAAATCGATTTTAGATCGATATACGTCTCCCGTTAAGGAGTTAAGGACAACTTGCAGTGTACCTATCGATGTAATTGGATCGTAGGAATATAAATCGATACATCGATGTAGTAGATGAATCATTACACCCCCAGTATCTGTGCGTCTCTCGTTGAAAGGATGAAAGATATAATGTGTCTGTGTGTGTGTTTGCGTCGTCTATGGGATGCCTCCGTCCAACCACTGTGAGGACGTCTGTACGGAGCAGCAACTTGTCCACAGGGACTAAAGGCAACGTGAGGCTCTGGACTCGTGGTTAGCATAATCACAGAAGCAGAAACAAACAGAGTGCTTGTTTTGTGACTACGTTATGTGACAGCGATGACAGCTGAGACTTGCGCTCCCCGCTCTCTCTTTCTCTCTCTCTGTGGTGGGGGGCGGGAGGGGGGGCTTCCATGCAGGGTGCATTTGAAGTGGCTTCTGGGAGGCCCTGGAGCGTGCCGAAAGGTCAGAGGTTACAACAACTGGGCCTCCCTGGACCTCCCCACACCCTCTTACCCCCTTAAACACCCACATCCACGCCTCCGCCCCCTCCTGTTTTCATGTCAGGGCCACAGATCACTTCCAGATCCCCCTGACACATTAGGCAGGACAAAAACAACTCCTGTTATCCTGCACTCACTGCTGACAACTTAACATTTGAATGTTGTGTGTCAACCCCCCCCCCCCTCCTACCAACACCATCCTCGCTGTATCTTTATTAAGTTACAGATGCCTCTTGAAAATACCCCCTCCCTTCCTCTTCTTCAAAGACACACGTGTCATTGTACACACACATATCTCATGAATAGGCCATTGTGTGTTTGTTTCTCAGGGTGTAACCCACAAGTGTTAAACATAATACACTGTATTGCATTCTGTTTCCGTGTCTGTGTGTGTGTGTGTTGTACATGCGGGCACGTGCGCTGCTCCTCAGGAGGATGTTTTGTGTTTTGTTCTCCTCCTCGCTTACAGAAGAATCTGTCGTTCGCTCAGCCAGGTGTGAAATTGCACTGTCATCTGCTTCACCTTTCAGAGAGGGGAGGGGGGGGGGGGGGATTTGGGGGAGTGACTTGGATCCTTTGGAACATTCTTTCTCTCTTTTATTCTGTCACCCCTCGACTCTCTTTTCCTCTCCTCTTCTGGAGATCTGTATCTGTGTTTGGCTCAGCAGTGTTCACCGTATCACCCACCACCACCACCACCACCACCCCTCTCCCCTCTCCCCTCCCTCTCAGCTTAACATCTGTTTCTGGTGAGGGCCAGAAAATGGGGGGGGAGTGGGGGGTAATGTCGAACTCTTAAAATTAATTAGCGCATTACCAAATGCTTGAGTTAGAAGAGGCCTCGCCGGACCCCCGTTAACTCACCCCGCTCCGCTGCTCCTCGCTCCTCCCCGCTCCACCAAGTCCACATCTCCCCGAGTCCCAGGGGGCCGGTTTATCACCCAGGACCAATTAGAGTAGGAAGTGGGGTCGCTGACCCTCTGTCAGGCCTCATCAGCTCCCGTGTCACCTGACAGGGGCCATGCCACCACAAGGAGGGATATAGAGCGCGAGGGGAGGGGGGGAGTTATCGACATCATGAAGGAGCTGAGACCACACGAAGCCACTCTGTGTACCTGTGGAAAACGGGGGATTGTTCATCTATTCATTTCACCTACTTGTTTCATTTTCTTCCTTGCTGAGCCTTTCCAAGCTAGCACAGTAGGGATATCAGGGAAATGTCTCCAGTCTATTTCAAATACGGATAATGTCGTCATACTCAACCAATTACCTGCCAGCATTTTCCCTCTAGAAAAAACAAACAAAAAATCAAAGAGTCTCCGGTAGGGCTGTCAGTCGATTCAAATATTTATTCGCGATGAATCACATGATTGTCCATAGTTAATCGCACATTTTTTTATTTGTTCAAAATATACCGTAGAGGGAAAAGTATTTAATACTCTTATCAGCATGGGCTAATATGCTGCTTTATGCAAATGTATGTATATATTTATTATTGGAAATCAATTAACAACACAAAACAATGACAGATATTGTCCAGAAACCCTCACAGGTACTGCATTTAGCATAAAACAATACGCTCCAATCATAACATGGCAAACTGCAGCCCAACAGGCAACAACAATGTCAACCTCATCATGGTGCTAGAGTCACGGGATCTCCATAGTCTTTAGGATTCACCCTCTGGGGACCATGACCTTCTGTACAAAATGTCTTGGCGATCAATCCAGTAGATGAGATTTTTCAGTCGGGACAAGGCGACAACCTCCGGTTCTGAAAAGTGAAGCCAATGAGGAAGTGCCTTAAACCTGCATTCTTTCTAACAGCCAGCAGGGGGCGACTCCTCTGGTTGCTAAAAGAAGTCTGATTGTATAGAAGTCTATGGTAAAAATGAACCTACTTCTCTCTTGATTTATTACCTCAGTAAACATTGTAAACATGAGTTTATGGTCTCAATCACTAGTTTCAAGTCTTCTTCAATACAGCATGATGTTCATTTAGTAAATTATGGTCCCATTTAGAGTCAGGTAGACCATAAAGCAGGGGATGCTTTAGGGCGGGGCTACCTTGTGATTGACAGGTCACTACCACGGTGTGGTCCCGTCTGGGAGTAGTTTGTGCTGGCAATGGCCAGAAACCAATATCCCGAAGGCCAAAATGCCCAACCTGAGGCTTTCTAACCGTAGTCCATAAACCAATGGGTGACGTCACGGTGACTAAGTCCACTTCTTATATACAGTCTAATGTCGGGACTAAAGTGGTGGACCAACAGTCACGCAGCTAGCTTGGCTATTGGGATTGACGGGTGCTTCCACGGCGTTTTCCGGTCTGGAAGTTGTCCTTGTTTTCGCCTTATAGAACTTTAACCCTTTCACAGTGTGTTTTCAGTTACTGTCTTAGTTCAGCGTTTGGTTGTACTTAGCTCCGCCCTCTCGCGCCACTTCTGGTTGCAAAAAAAACGAGATTGCGACGGCCAAAAACCAAAATGGTGACGGCCAAAATGACGAACTCGAGGCTTCAAAACCGTAGACCACAAGCCAATGGGTGACGTCACGGTGACTACATCCACTTCTTATATAGTCTACGGTCGGGACTAAAGTGGTGAACTGACAGTCACGCCGCTAGCTTGGCTAGCTTCCACCCCTCCATACTGCCTCCTCCTTTAGAGAAGCATCTTCATGCCGTGGCTTCACATCACCTTTAGCCCGTATCCTAGAAGCATTACCCTAACAAGAAAGCCCTTGTCATATGACACTCCATCACACTTCCTTACACCGCACAAACTGATGCATTCTTGTCATGTGTTACATCTTTGCCGGTCTGCTGCTGCTATGGACAACAGCATGTTTTAATATTTACCTGAACCAACCCTTGTTTCAACCATCAGAGCACAACATATGTTTGCACTATAAATGTTTTTCCGTATTGGTTCCACGCAGGGAAGAAAGACTTTATTGTACTTGTATGGTGTATTTCACCTTTGACCTTTGATCAACCATGTCACCAGCCACTGCCACAATTGACCCCTATTAGACCAGCAAAGTGAAGGTTTTATTGATACTAATGAAAGTCTTTTTCTTCCTCCCTCCATGTTTGTGCTGCCGCCCTGCTGCTGTCTCAACTAAAGGTAAGATACCATGGTACTGATGTGTGTTTGAACAAGTGTTTCCAAAACTCATTTCACATGCCCGTCTCCACCTGAACCATATGTCCTCTCCCATATCTTCTTCAATTTACTCATTCTTAAAAACTCACACACACACACACACACACACACACACACACACAAAATCAACTTTCAGCCTTATTCTTCGCTCTCCCTTCTACAATTTTCTCGCCACATTTCAAGATCACTGTACAGAGACAGACACACGGTGTGGGCGCTGCTTACGGTTCAGCACAGTATCGCTAGGAGTTAGGTTTATATTGGATTATTCTGCACATTAACATTACAATTTTTGAAATATTTCAAATCCTACGTTGTTTGCTAGCTAGTCCTCTTTTTCACTTTGTTACCTTTGTCGGCACATTGCTACCTTTCTTTGCATGCTGCTGCTGCGGACGATGAGCGGAACAGTGTGAAACTGCTGACAGGACAGTGGACCGTGTTGCCCGCATGCTTATGCGTGTTTCCTTGTGGGAGTGCATGACACAAATAAAACGTGGACCCACGACTAAAAGCATTGCTCTGCAGTGCTACCAGTAGCCAAAAAACTCCACACTGTACCTTTAACCACAGCTTATTGACCATAACCACAATGTTTCCCTAACCATTCTTTGCCATGTGCAGATATTGTAGTTAGAGTTGCAACGATTAGTCGACTAATTGATTAGTTGTTTGGCAGAAAAATAATCACCACTAGTTTAATGTAATGTAGAAACTGCTGTTTTCAGCCTCTCAAATATGGAGGTTTCCCGCTTTTCTCAATTTAATATCATATTAAACGGAATATCTTTGGGTTTTGGACTGACGAAACAAGACATTTAAACTAGGGCTGCCAATCGATTCAAATATTTAATCGTGATTGATCGCATGATTGTTCATAGTTGATCGCGATTAATCACAAATTAATAACACATTTTTTTTTATCTGTTCAAAATGTACCTTAAAGGGAGATTTGTCAAGTAATTAATACTTTTGTCAACATGGGAGTGGACAAATATGCTGCTTTATGCAAGCATATGTATATATTTACTATTAGAAATCAATTAACGACACAAAACAATGACAGATATTGTCCAGAAACCCTCACAGGTACTGCATTTAGCATGAAGCAATATGCTCCAATCATAACATGGCAAACTGCAGCCCAACAGGCAACAACAGCTGTCAGTGTGTCAGTGTGCTGACTTGACTATGACTTGCCCCAAACTGCATGTGATTATCATAAAGTGGGCATGTCTGTAAAGGGGAGACTCGTGGGTACCCATAGAACCCATTTACATTCACTGATCTGGAGATCAGAGGTCAAGGGACCCCTTTGAAAATGGCCATGACAGTTTTTCCTCCCCAAATTTTAGTGCAAGTTTGGAACGTTATTTAGCCTCCTTCATGACAAGCTGGTATGACATGGTTGGTACCGATGGATTCATATGATGCAAGTATCCTCGCTCTAGCTTTAACAACCTTTTACAACCTAAAAATCACAAGTTGTGTTAAACTATTAAAGAAACTAGAATGGTACTCAGAGAGGGCAGACCTAGCCCCCCCCCCCCCTTCTCCGTTCAGCTTGCGCCATCATCCACGTGTATTTTAGTTTATGTTGAGATCAGCTGTACGTAGTGGAGCATCGTAAAACACTTCATTCAAACTGGACAGAAACAAAATAAAACTCACCTAAACTGTCGTCGTTACTCTTTCCAACCATCACCAAGTGTGCTTTGGTCCAACTCACCTGTAATTTCACTGAGTTTAACGTGAAAAAACACTGATTCTACAGTTGTTACCCCCCCCCCCCCATCTCCCCGCTCTCTCTCTGCTGTCTCTCTCTCTGAAGGAAGAAGGCGGGGTCATGCGTCATCAGTTACACTGCGCATGTGTTACTGTATACCCAGAGGTCTTAATTCTCTGGCTGATCGTAATGCTTAAAATAAGTTCCTGAATCCGGACCATGATCCGGATTGACACCAATATTTTCATTGTTCATTGTGCCCCCCCCCCTCCGAAAAATGTCATTCAAATCCATCACGGACTTTTGGAGTAATCCTCCAACGGGCAAACCAATGTCCAACATAACCTCCTTCCTAGGCCTTCGGCCTTGGCGGAGGTAATTACTGGCGTTAAAACCAATTTGCGTTATTATCGTGTTAACTTTGACAGCCCTAAAAATATCTATTAATTGTAGTAATGGTCTTCAACATTAACACTGAATGTTGAAAAATGTCAACACAATCCAAAGTTTTGCGGTACATGCTCTAAGCCAAATGCTTGAAATGTAAATGCAATGAAAATCAATAAATAAGCTCCACACGTCCTGATGCAATTTTAATTAGACATATTTTGGAACCGTGTTACAATTACTGTGAGCTAACTTTTTAAATTGTGAATGGTTCTTCATCATTTTGGAATGAAGCCCTACTATTGTCCCGTATTCTGTAATAATGGATACAACACAGAAGAGTGTTTGAAGCTCCCACTCCTCCTCTCCTTCTGTCAAGTCTCGACTACAACACCTTAATTTGTTCCCAGACTCCATTTTTTGTCACCCTCTCCACCCCCCCCCCACCCCCACCCAACCCTCCCAATCATCTGTCTCTCCGCCTCCTCCTCTTCATCCTCCACCTTTCCCCTCTCTCGCATCCAAATTCTCCACTTTTTCTCTCCCCTACCACCTCCGTCTCCCGTTACTCCAACTCCTCCTCCGTTATCTCACCCCATCTCCCCTCTCAAGCTTCTTTTCTCCTCCCTCTCAACCCCTCCTCTTCCTCCCAGCCCAGTTCTGCGTTGCGCCTGTTTACCTCCATCGTTCCACCAGATGGTTTGTGTTAAAACTCTACGTTTGACAGCTCGGATGATTTTTTTTTTCCTCCCTGATATTATTTTAACATCGGGGGGATTGCTCAGACCTGGAGGAACACAGAAGAAGGACAAGCAGGGGGTAAAAGGAAATTAAAGTATAAAAAAACCCTCATGTATTAAAAGCAATTATTCCGTCAAGTGAAGGGCAGCAGTCATCACAGGGCCCGTTTTGGTTTGGTTCCCTGTGTTACTTTCTTTTTTTTTTTTTTTTAAATAAATAAAGGCACATATAATGTAATATTGATTTAAATCACATCTGTTAGGGTGATTTCATCCACCCCCTCTCCCTCTGCTCCATGTCTTTTGGAAGAGAGAAGGGGCCCGGGCTGCCAGAAATAATTGCTTGTTTGCTGGTATTTACTTGAAATCTGTCAAAGACTGAGAGAGAAAGCGAGTAAGTGCAAGAGTTAGTGAGAGAGACGGAGGGAAAGAGGGACCACTCGGGGCCCTACACAGATCATTATCTGCTGCTTGTCTTCCTGCTGCTGAGGGGGGAGTGTGTGCATATGTGTGTCTCGCTTTCTAGGACCATCACACACAACCAGGACATTTAAATACTTTCTTTCTTTTTGTGTCTTAGTGAATTTTAAGGTGGCAAAAAAATGTCAGGCGGACATAAAGTAACCCACAAAAACCAGCCAGTTCCATCTGCTGATGAAGACCTTGAGATGAGGTTGAAAGCTCCAAATAAGCTAGTAAGGGGACCTTGACCTTGTCATGCATCAAAAACACTTTCAAACTAATTCCAACAAAGAGAGGCGTCTACCATTAAAGGCAATACGAACCAAAGCTGCCAGGAGGATTTGATTTGACATGGTTTGTATTGACTTTACTGGAAGATAGCGTTCTCTCTCATAATAATAATAATAATTCTATTTTTTGTTACTTAACCTGCCCTAGGCTATTTTTTTTCTCACTTTTTAAAAAGAATATTTTGACATTTTGCTTAGTTGCTCACTTGCTGAAAGTCATATCTAGGGTTGTATCCAATGTCATTTTTGACATTCAAAGCTTCAATTGAGGTCTTTCGAATGAAGCTTCAAATGTCTGTCATCATATTTGATGGCATCATCACCTTAAAAGAACTTAAATGAAGTGATTCATGGGATTAAAAGGGTTAAGGCCTACACACACAGGCAGGGCAGATAACGTCATGTTGTCATGGATACTTTCACACAGAATGACGTTATTACGTGACCAAAAAGCAACATACTTTTCTTTTGGAACAAGGTAGATTTTTCGGAGCTGTTGCACCACAAATAAAGACATCAACCGATCACTTTGTGCGGAACAGGTTGAGATGCAGCTATATTTATGAAACAACAACATAGAGGCTCCGTAATCCAAACTAAGACGTATTACTCCTTTCAACCTCGACAAAGGCAGCACAGACCAGATCCACTCCTTTCATTCTTACCTTTCACAATAAAAGCCCAAGACATATAATATTCGCAGGCAAGTATTTTGCATTTTCATGTTGTTTAATTGCCACGCCCCCGGTGTGTAAATGCCTTTAGTCTTTCTATTTTTTATTAAATACATTTTCTTTAATGAATATAACTCATCTGTTTTGTCAACATACTGTAAATACATGAAGGTGCAGACTGAGCGCTCTGGCGCTCGCTGTGTGTTTGAGAGAGAGAGAGGCAGAGAAGGTGGAAGGTGGCTCATTGCACACAATGTTTCTGAGTAAGTTATTAATAACTTACTCAGAAACAGTGCTTTGTCACCCGTCCAACCAAACCCGTGATATTTTCAAGTAAGCTTACCCGAAACCCGCCTGACCTGTGAGCTGTGGGTCGACCCGCACATCTCTACCACGTAGCCATCACTGCAATCTACTTCTATAAATAGTATAATACTAATATTATTAGTGTAGCTGGATTTTTATTTGCAACTGTGCAGGAATACTGGGTTTAAACACAATGAATAGACGTGCAAAAAAAAAAAAGCTGCGCAAAATTCTCATGTTGGTTTAGTATCTGAATATCAACGTTATGAATGAAGCTTTGGGATATTCAGTACAGTCCTCGTCATATCTGTGGGTCAAGTATGTAGCTAGAGCCACGAGTCAAATAGCCTACATGTAGCTCAGCATAAAGGCTGGAAACAGGGAGAAACAGCTAGCCTGGCTCTGTCTAAAAGACCCATATCTCATTTCTATTCATATTATTGATCTATTTCTTAACGGAACTCGGCGTAAAAAACACGACATGTAATTTTTACATTTCTACTTGTATATGAATTAAAAAAAATGAGATGCAACAAGTGAATTAGTGAGCTTTAAAGGTGTTGGTAGGCCGATAGTTGAACAAAGCAAGTAAACAAATAGGTGTGTTTCCAAAACTTAGAAATGTTTCTTTTTATTCTCAACATTCTTCCCGCCTGTGCAACTGAAACGTCCGAGTTTGGGTGAGATGGCTATCCAGGACCAAACGTCTGCCGCATGGCTTGGCACACATGCTAGTGTGTGTTTTGTGTGTGTGTGTGTGTAGTCTGTGGGCGACCTGAATGTGGAAAGCCTCCTTATTGCAGTGTTTAATCTTGTGCCATAGCAGTTTGGTTTCCAGTGTTGCTGGCCGTCTCCTGTGCAGCATTAGCCTGATTACAGCGCTGCTTATTTGGTGGGGAGGCCTCAGTCTGCAGGTCTGCCTGACATTCTGGCCTTTGCCAACGCGCCGTTCCCACTGTCTCCCTCCTCCTCCTCCTCCTCGTCTCCTCCCCTCGTCCTGCTCCCTTTCCCTCCTTCGCTCGCTTTCGCTCCCTCCCCAAAGAACCACAAACAATAAACCCTCTGTTACATTTAACCTCCTCACGTGTTTCCCTTTCTCCCTCCTTCCCTCCCTCCATCCCTCCCTAGTTCAGTCTCTCGCTCACTTGTTGCTTTTTTTCTCCCTCCCTCTCATAACATTAGAGCAGTTGGGGTTGTGCCTTCGGTCTGTTACTCATCTCTCTTGGGTGTTTTGGGACTTGTTTGTGGGCTTGGAGCATACAGTAGAACAAAGACAACACACACACACACACTCGGTCAGGCCACCGCTAACTCTCCCACTCCAAGCCAATGACAGCGGTGATTAGTATCTCATAACAGCTTAGATTGTGTGGAAAGTGGGTGTGTTTGTGTGTGCACGTGTTAGCTGGTACAATACCCTGATAGTAGCATTACCACTCATCATAGCTCGGCAGCAGCAGCAGCTGCAGCTGCAGCGGTGGTGGGACGGCAACCAGATTTGGCGTAATCTTCCCCTAATGAGATTGGTCCCTCATTCCTACGTCTTTATGGGAGAAGCAAGCTGGCAGACGAGCAGGCTGACACTCGGTCGTAGTGATGGTTCTCCCGTACAGAGCTGCAGAGTGGAGCTGATGTCTGCTAGTCAGTAAGTGAGAGGCAGGTTGTAATGGGGATGTCACCATACCAGACATTTAGTAGCTGATACCAACAACAGTGAGAGTCCACCATTCTCCATACCAATTTGGTACCATAATAAAAAAAAGCCAAGTAAAACAATAAATCCTATGTACTTCAACATCTCCCTCAAACAACTGGATTTATTTAATTTTCTCACCAAAAACTACATTTTACAAGATTACATTTGAACACAGGCTGTCAATCCATTCAAATAGTTCATCGCTATTAATTGGAAATTAATCACACAGTTTTTGTATCTGTTCAAAATGAACCTTAAAGGGAGATTTGTCAAGTATTTAATACTCTTATCAACATGAGAGTGGGCAATTATGCTTGTTTTTTGCAAATGTATGCATACAGTATATTTATTATTGGAAATCAACTAACAACACAAAACAATGTGAAATTTAGCGTAAGTTTCAAGCGTTATTTAACCCCCTTTGCAACAAGTTAGCATGACATGGTTGGTACCGATGGATTCCTGATGGTTTTCTAGTTTCATATGATGCCAGTATCTAGCTGTAAAACTGAGACCGCAACAACCTTCCAAAGATTGATTGCGTTAATGCGTTAAAGAAATTAGTTTGAGTTTTGGAGTTAAAACAACTTTGTGTTGACGCGTTAACTTTGACATCCCTAACAATATTAGAATTTACCTTCGCCCCTTCATTTTTACTGAATAGAGCCTGAACTCCTCATGATGTAAATCAATAGCACCTCCCGTGTTGAAATCAGCAGGATGAGAGCTAGCTAACGTTAGCTGTTAGCAGCCGTTAAGCAGCACAGTCCTGCACAGAGCTAACAGCTAACGTTCCTGCCGATTTCAACATGGATTTGTTGTTCATAATGTAACAGTATCAGGTAAAAATATGGTGCATCCCCTGGATGTGTCGACAGTGAGTTTCAGTGTCCCAAACACATATCATGTGTCCCTGGGACGGAACGCTTATTCTATTAATAATATTTGTATTGTTCAACACAGGCCATTTCAGTAGAATGTGACAACAGATTAGAAATCATTTAGTTTTACTTTTTACGTCACTTTTTAGGCGGGCGTTTTACTGGCGTCTGGTAGTCGCTTTCAGTCCAAAATGGTGAAAGTGTAGCTCTGCTGCTGGGCGCTGATGTTTCAATGGAACTAACAATTGACTTTCACTTCTTGGCAATATTTGTTCTTTGTCTGCAGTAGCCTACTGTAGAAAAATGAGTACTGTTGCGTTTTCAGAATTTTGGCATCGACATCCATCCATCTTCAACCGCTTATCCGGGATCGGGTCGCGGGGGCAACAGCTCCAGCAGGGGACCCCAAACTTCCCTTTCCCGGGCCACATTAACCAGCTCTGACTGGGGGATCCCGAGGCGTTCCCAGGCCAGAGTAGAGATATAATCTCTCCACCTAGTCCTGGGTCTTCCCTGTGGTCTCCTCCCAGCTGGTCGTGCCTGGAACACCTCCCAAGGGAGGCGCCCAGGAGGCATCCGTGCTAGATGCCCGAACCACCTCAACTGGCTCCTTTCGACTTGGTACTAAAGTATCCCTAAATTACAATGTAGGGAAGAGGCTGTCGATTTAGAAGGCAGGACGTTTGTTAAACAAACAGTATGTTAGGTGGGCAGTAAGTTAGTGGAATGGGTCGAATAGAGAGGCAGGCAGGTACTGTAGGATGGTGGGCAGACGGACACCGACTCACAGGATGTGGACAGCACACAGGACGGGCCTTTATCTGATGGCCTTCGCTGGCCAATTAGATTAGAGCGCAGCACAGCAAATAACAGTTAATACTCCGGATTAACATCATCGCCGGTTCCTCAGACCACTAAACCAATCCGCTTTTTCCATTTTGGTGAAAAAGATCCAAGACTGTTTTTCCATAACAGCTAATTAGATCGTGAGCGTGTGGATAAGAACGGGTCATTTTCTTTAAGTCTGGTTTCCGAAGCATCAGTGAAGGTCACATTCTGGAGAGACTTCACCCACGATGCACTCTGAGCAGACAAAAGCAACCTCAGGTGTGGTTGCCTCTCTACCTGTGATCACCCCCCCGTTGTTGTATGGGGCCACTTGCTGGTCTTAGGCTGATTTACTTTGCTTTACCCTGACATGTATTTAGATTTAAATTGTTATGGAACAACATTGTAACATATTGAAGTCTGGGCGATCACGCTATCCTCTCCGGGTTTCACTGTATTTTTGCCATCTCTCGCTCTGTTTTTCTTTCTCTTCCTTTGCTCTTTCTGTAACAGGAACACACACAGCAGTCATAATAGCAGGTTAGAGTGCAGGGCCGACCACTGGACACTGTTTGTACAGAATGCTAGCATATGTCAAACCTGGCTTATTGAACTTAGACCGCAGCCTGAAACAGCCCACTGCTCAGTACTCCGAGTCGCTCCGGGCCCACAGGAGAAACACACACACACACGCACACACACACTTATGCATGCACAGACATATACAGTGTGTGTATATGCATACATACATATGCAAAGATACACACACACTGAGAGGGGTTACTCGGTACGTTCTCAAAAAAAAAAAGCATTACCTCACTTGAGCATTAGGAGGCTACAGGCGGAATGAAAAGCAGACAGAGAGAGGGAGGAGGGAGGAGGGGTGGAGGAAGACAAAATGTCACATGACAGAGTTTCTGTGACACATATTCATTTTCATGTAAGCTGATAGGCCCGCCGATGCTCAGCTTTCATCTGGTGTACACTAATGACCCTAGCAAACGTACTTAACACACGTTGTTACACATTATCACACAGGTTGCCTTTTAGTGTGCATGTGTTTGACACAGACAGAGTGTGTGGGGGTTATTCAAGGCTCGCTGGTTGAGCTGTGTTGGGCAGCATTACTTAGTAATGTGCTTACTTTTTCCCAGTAATAAGTAGTGTAAAGGATTACAATTTGTTGCATTAATTATACATTGCAGTTGCTAAATGCCAGTCGCAGTCTGTTACTTCTACATGTGGGGGTCAGCTTGTTGGCTGTCATAGGGGGAGTTTGATGGAGGGTCTTTGGCTCGGTGCAGGGGCAGGAGGTGTGGGGAGGCAGCAGTACCAGAGATAGCATCTTTTTTTAATTTCATGCATTCTTCTTCCCTGTCAAAACCAAGCCTCCAGGAAGAGCGCCGGGCTTTTAGGGCAATTTGTTATAGTGGCCAAACCGTTGAATCACAACTTCCGTGTCTGTCACGTGATGCCAGACTTTTCCCCATATACTTGCACTGTGAAAGAGACTTCTATGAATCAACGGATTATTTTCTTTTTAGTTAAATCAACTTCTCAGTACGAACCCTTGAATAGCCCTTATTTAAACCATTAGGTAGTACAAGTTGTAAAATGCACTATCAGCTGAATCAAGAGTTATTTTCAAGGGCTGCCCCGTCTTAAAGGTCCCATATTATAAAAAAGTGAGATTTTCATGTTTTTTTATTATAAAGCAGGCTTAAGTTCTTTATAAATACTGTGAAAGTATCGAAACACTCAATCCACAGGGAAATACACACAGCCCGTATTCAGAAACTCTGCATTTTAAACAAGCTGTCAGCATTTCTGTCCATTTGTGATGTCACGAATCTACAATATTTAGACCCTTTACACAGATTTAAACATAAACATTCTAAATGTGTCCCAGTTTATTCCTGGTTGCAGTATATGTGAATGTCACCAGCAGACAGGAAGTACACATGGACCCAAGCTGTTGCCTAGCAACGCAATCAGGCCGACAGTACGAGGAAAATAAAGTTTTTTTTAACATTACAGCATGTAAACATGTTCTAGTAGAAACACAAAATACAAGCATGAACCTGAAAATGAACACGATATGGGACCTTTAAGGCTGGCCCACACTAAAAGATTAAAGATCAAATCTTAATAGATGTGTAAAATGTGAGAGACCCCACACATGATGAGATGTTATGTTCAATTTAACAGTTTTGTTCTTATAGTGTGTGGAGAGCAACGATTTGGCCCAAACAGCACACCACACACTAACAGATTCACTCATAAACAACAAGAGTTACGTCTAAAAAAATGGAAATCTGGCAAAATCTGTCGCGATCAAACGTGAATTTAGTGTAAACAAACATGGCGGACGACGGGAAGGAAGAATTAGCGATGTTAGGTTTTACACTAGTTTGTACTGAAAATTTACAAAGAAAAATAATATATGAAGTCATGGAGACTTGTTCAATAAAAACTTGTGTTGTTGCCACAAATCATTAAGTTGGTCCTCCATTTCTGAGGTCCGTCTTACTGCTACTTTATACTTTGCGTTTTGCAATAGCCCATGCATTAGCCGTGGCCACCATGACGGCGGTGGTTGTCCTTCCTTCTTCAGTCAACTTGGTTCCCAATTGGCTGTCGTTCTTTCCCACCTGACTGCATCATCGGCTGTCTTCGGGGTTCCCCACACACAACAGGATATCCCATCGTAAATATTGAACATGTTTATTATTTACGATTTGAAATCGGTGCAGCCGGGATGGACTTCTGAGCCGATTGGGGGATGTAAAAACACCCTTAAACATACCTCACACCACAGGAACATCTGGAAAGATCATCTTTAGATCCATCAAAACATAGGGGCTTAGCTGACGATTGTCAGGAGGGGGGGAATCGGGCCCAAAATCAGCTTGATTCTCGTGTAGTGTGTACTCGGCATTAGTCCATTAGTCGACTAATCGGTCATTTTGGTCTTAGTCGACTAAGATTTCTTTATTCAATTAGTCGTTTTTAATGCTTTTTCATACTGATTGACTCATTTCCAAGAAACCTATGAGCACACCTCTGGTAATACCAGATTTAAAGTAGCTTTTGTATGATTCTTTGAGGACATCTTTTACGTAAATCAACTAATCACTTAGTCAACAAAATCGCACGAGTGTTGGTCGACTAAGAATTTCATTGTTTGAGGACAGCCCTATTATTTTCCTTCGTTCATGTGAGTGAAAGCGAGCGGTTTGGAGGCGGGGTTAAAGGAAATGCTAGTGCGCTAGCTCTATGGGTCCATGGATGGGGAAGATCTGGGTCATTTTAAACTGAGCTGAGGAGCGGGCTACAGAGGACCACCAGATTTTTTTCTTTATTAAGCTTTTAAGTCTTAAGTATAATTACTTTTTGAATGTGTAATTCCATTGTTCAAGTAACTTTCCCTTCACTGGTTATAAGCAGCTGTAATATACTCTCAGGCCTTGGCCCAGGCTCTATTCGAAACAGTGTTCAGGCTCCACACAGCACGTGAACCAGTTCTCTGAGTGCATCATAATTATATTTAGTGTTTTCCATGTTTACGGTCTTTGAATGAGGTCCAGTGGTGTTTTTATCACATCAATGTGGAACTTCTTGTTCCTTCTCAGCCAAAATGTACGAGAAGAAAACACCACGTTATCCACTGAGGGAGGATGAAGCCCACATGATCGTCTTGTTAAAGCACTTTAGGGACACCTCCAGTACTATACAGCGTCTATAAGGACCTTATATGATCCTTAAGGGATACTCAGAGCCCCACTGTGGGTGAAATTAGCCCCAGATAATCATCTCCTTCTGGGCTACAGCCACTCTCAGCACCAGGCCGGTTTTACACCCCATTTACCAAGAAAAGAGGGGACGACTTGCCTCAGTGACCCCTTTGCTCCCAATCTATATAGCTGGTGGAATGGATGACGAGAGGATCTTTCCCTCCAGTATTTATTCAGATTTACACCAAAAGTGAAGCCTGGGAGTGTAGATGGGAGTATGGATGTCACTATACTATAAATTTAGTGGTCGATACCAATATCTGTGAGATTCCCAGATTCTCGATACCAACTTGATACCTGTGTAAAAAACAAAAGTAAAAAAAAATCAATCCCATGTACTTCAACATCCACTCCTTTATTAGCGTTTGCATTCTGGTTTTTGTTCGGAAGTTCAACAGGTCCTAATTCTCTCTAGGGCTGCCCCCTCTTAATCCATTAGTTGACTAATCTGTCTTTTAGGTCTCAGTCTACTAAGATTTCTTTTGTCGATTAGTCATTTTTTTATGCTTTTTCATGCTGAATGACTCATTTCCAAGAAACCTCTGAGCACATCTCTGGTAAACAGCAGATTTAAAGTGGTGCTTTCATGTGATTCTTTGTGTAGAAACTCAGTTTTACAAGATCTGTCCATTAAATCAACTAATTGATTAGTCGACAAAATCGCATGAGTGTTAGTCGACTTAGAATGTCATTTGTCGAGGACAGCCCTAATTCTCTCTCTAATATCGATGTCTTCATCCTGCCGACCCCTCTTGGAATCGGCAGGATGAGAGCTAGTTAACGTTAGCTGTTAGCAGCGGGTTAGTCCTGCACGGCGCTAACAGCTAATGTTAACTAGCTCTCGTCCTGTCCATTTCAAAACAGGTTTGACGGTATATGGTTCCTGTAGTACTGTTAAAAAATGAGTACCGTCACGTTTTCAGAATTTTAGCATGGACTTGGTACCGAAGTATCGCTTCTCGTGACACCTCTTTGATGGGAGAGAACGCAGCTGGAGTTGACCGGTAATGTCTATCTGATTAACAGCAGGTCCGCAGCAGCCTTAAAACAAAACGGAGCGTCATCGGATCATCGGATGATAGATCGCAAGGACCCTCGCGTCCCCTCCCCCGGCTCACTTTTCTCTATTCTGTCTGCTTCCCTTTCTCCTCTATCTACCCCCCCACCATCTCCCACACTCCCCTGCTCCTCTCTACCCGTCGTCATTGTGTCTTAAATCTCTCTTTCCGCCTGATTTTGCTTGAAAGGTGATAGAGGAGGTTCTCGCTATAGATGAAAGGAGCTGTGTAGAATCAACACATTAGACAACCTTGCTGCTACACTCCCCCTTAAAGTAACAGAATGATGCAACACACTCACACACATATGTACCATAAAGAGAGACGGAGAGAGAGAGCACTATGCATTAAGAGATCTGGCCCGTGGGAGGAGAGAGGTACGACAAGTAAGGAGATGAATAGTGTTAATGCCTGTTAAACCACATATGTTGAAATCAGATGGGAATAAGCCGAGTTCTCTCTCCTCCCTCCGAGCCTAATGTGAAATATATCTTCCCTTACATTCAGTCGAGAACTGTGTTTTTAACACTGATTTGTAGGTGTATAGTCGCGACGATAACAGAAAGATCTGCGCAAACAAGTCCGAGTCCACGTCGACCACAAGAGCAGCGAGTGTGCATACCGTACATGCACACATGCAAACACACACACACACACACACACACACACACACATCTCGCTGTGGTGTCCTGAGCCTGTGTGGCCCCGGCAGCGCTGGGATGTGGAGTGAAGCAGGAAATGTGTGAGCCATGAAGGCATGTGTTTATGCTGGCTGCAGTCGCCCATCACCAGCCAGAGGGAAAACAGACACCAGCACCGCTTCATTTGCTCTCCATCGCTCTCCTCCTCGTCCTCCTCCAAAACCTCAACGTGATCTTTTCTCACCTCTGCCTCTCCCAACATTTCTTCTCTCGCGCTGCGTTCCTCTTTATTTCACTCTCATTGTGTTTCTTTATGTTTCCCCCTCTGAAAAGTAAGCTGCAACTCGCATGTATATAAGAGAAGATAATTACGGTATAGTAACACAAAGCCAGTCGACGTTAGCCACGAGAAAAAACACTTCCAGAAACAAATATTTCAAAAAAAGTGACCTCAGTTGGGGCTAATAAAGATAAGGTGTTTAGATAATGACACTTAAATAAAAGAATGAATACGTGTAAAGACAAATAGTGAAGCAGCGTTAAAAAAAAGAAAATGTAATAACCCTAAATAAATACAGGCAGACTTGCAGAACTTGGCTGCGCGTCTTGCTGTGGCTGGCCGGAGCCCTGAATCAACAGTTTGCTCTCATCAAGGCAATTTTTCCTCAAGGTTTGGACAACACAGCTTTTTGGACAATAAAACGTCCCGTCACACAGTTGAATGGCTTTCAGTATTTCTCTGTTTGTTAGACAGCTACAGTACATTAGCTTAATCATTGCCTGATGTTTCCTCTGCTCTTATGAGTGTGTGTGTGCAGAGCAGTGACCCGGCAGCAGTGTTAGATTGGGATCTGCTCTCTGGTAACGGTAGGTGTTGGAGCATGCTGGAGATTGAAGAGAATTCACATTCAATAACTGTCTCTACGTCATGAAAACAAAACACTTGATTGATTTAAGAATGATGCCTTAATCTGAACGTGTTTGGAGTTTAAATAAGATACCAATTTAACAAAAATAAAATGTATGAATAAAATCAACGTCGTTGATATTCTGCTCATCTTGTTAATATGCAGGGAGGTTTGAGAGGGTTTTTTGTTTATGATTTTATTGGCACGTTTTGGCATGGCAACGTGTACAGTTAAGTACTTACTTCGACAGCTGTATCCGGGTCTTTATGCTGGTTGCTGTCCAGGGAATGATGCGACACAAACACGTGGAATTCGCATCCCTGGCGTGTTCGCGGGAGTTGAAATATTTCAACTCAAGCGAGAAATTTGCGTGACACTGTGTCCTGAAAGTCTATCAGCGTTTATCACATTCTCCTCCTGTCTTCATTGACGTCCTGACGTTGTTCAATCAGAGATGGAGGAAAAAAATATTGTAGCCGTCTGTGGTCACCCAGAGCTACGATAGGGCCTCATATTACTCAAATTACTATAATATTATAGTATATTATACTATACTATAATTATTATCAATATGTACAGAGACAGGGCCAAATATATGTTTATTAACCACAGACTGTCTATGGTATACATAACAATGATTTATGCCTAGCCTGGCACCGATCAATCCCAACTCCAAACAGAAAACAAGACATTTAAAATTTGTTTGCTTGTCGTCATGGTAACAGACCCGACAAAGCATGAATTCAGACTTCTTACAAATCTGCATCATCATGTTGTTATTTCAGCGTCCTTTCAATCCGTTTACAATAACTGCTGCCGTATTTATGCCTAAATGAAGTTATGTTGAGTGTTGATGGAGCAGCTATAATGTTAGTATAGCCTGGCAGTAGAGAGAGATGACAGGAAACGAGGGAGAGATGGATGCAACAACGGTCGGTCCCTGGCCGGGATCGAACCAGGGACTTTGTGGTTCAAAATATCAAATAAACAATAATGAATCAATGCCCTTATCTAAACATATGAAATGAACCACACGTCATCCTGTTGAGAAATGCTCTGTTCCAAGGCTGTGCTTTTAGTGTATTGACTTTATTACAAATGTCAATGGGATTTTGAATGAGCTTATCTTCCTTCTGGAACAGAACCAGGAAGCTCCAGTTTCACTTCTCTTTATTTGGCAGTTTTAGGGACGTCGACCACGGCAACGATCACATCTCACAAATGCTATATTCATCAGGCTGAAACGAGCCATTTATGACAAGTTAAGAGAATCCGACTTGGAACACTCGTACGAGGACTCGTCACAGAAAGAAGCATATAGCAGACTGTAGTGTGGTATACGAGGTGAGAGGAGGAGTGATGCAGTGACGACGATAGGGATATTAATGAGTTCTGGAGGAGACAGGAAGTTAACTCAGAGTTGAACTCCGTCTCTTCTATCTCTCCCTCTCTTGCACACACCATTCTTCTGGCTATAAAAAGCACCCTTTGCTCTGTTAGTCTGGGGCCTGTGAGAGAACGCAACAATAACATAGGAAAAAAAGGAAAGTACAAAAAAGAGCTAGAGGCGAGGGAATGAGGTTATTCTGTTTTTATTCCGCCTTTTTAATGAAACAAGTGTGCAAGCTGGCAGTACAAAGCACTCTGGATCTGTTGGGGTTGGGGGACGGGAAAGGGGGCATAAAAGCCTTGTTAGAAGTGCAAGACGTTAACTGAGAAGTTTGATGGTCTCCTTAGTAGAAAGGAGGACTGTCGACATACTGCACAATTACTCTTTGACGAATCCCGAAAGTCTCTTTCGGTCTCGGAACAATCTGCCAATTTGGATCAACTCTGTTTTTTTGCCTCTTTGGGATATTACAGTTAGAAAATGTGCTTTTAAAAAACATACAGTACAGAAAAACAAAGACGGCCTCTAATCCTGCACCTACCTTTCTGCCCCCCCCCCACCTCTCTGTTTGATATCATCATTCATGGCAAGCTGCTGATAGTGATGGAAAATTGGTCAACACAGCAATACAGATAGAGATACGGGATCATCGGCGGCTGTGCGGGTCAGCTCGAGAGTCCAACCACGGTCAATGTCAGTGGGATCTGCGAGGCTAAGTCCCCGTGAGCGTGTGGATCCCGGTGATTGAGTGATTGAGCGCTTAGTGTTTGAGCCTGCCGACAGCCCAAACAAGTTAATCCCCACCCCCACCATCACTAACCCCCCCACCACCACCACATCCCCTCACTAACTCCAGATCTACAGCAGAGGGAGAGGACATTTAGTGGACAGGGCTTTAGCGGGGCTAGTCCAAAAAAAAAGCTCCTTAATGATTTAATCAGCGGAGATATTCATTTGCTGTAATACGAGGGCGCCCGCTCAGCTCTGTACACTCTGTACAGGGCCAGCGAGGCCAGGCTGATGTAAACGGGAGAATTTGTGATTATGGAGCTGGATTAAAAGACGAGGGTTGTGCTTTTTTTGATTGGGGACAGAATCTGAGCCGGAGGTCAAGCGAGCTTGTTGGGAATTGGATGATCCTTTATGGAAAGAGGAGATCCACTTAGAGTCGCAGGCATGCAACCTAAAATATTACTGTGGCTTTTTTTCCACACTATCCAGATTGTGGCCTCAGTAGGCCGGATATGAGATCTCAATAGTTTTTGGCGGGCGTTTTTCCTTTATTTGAATGCAGTCAGTAGAGCGTAGGGGTGGGGACAACAATCCATTCACCTATGTATCGACATTCTTTTTCTTTTTTTACAAGTTTGAAATGTTTTTTAATGCCAGAATCTATACATGTGCTTCATCTGAGTCTATGTGGAGGTAGAAGGAAATTAAAAGGAGGTAGAAGGAGAGCTAGAGACTACCTTGGAGAAGTTAGAGGAAGTCGGTTTTCAAAATAAGGTGCTAACTTACTACGTACTGTGGAGACAGACGCTCTTAGTTTCATTTTCCTCTGCTGCATTTCATTCATTACACCCAACATGCATCAGTAAATATATGCAGCAGTAAATACTGTATCATCGATTCAGTGAGACAAACCCTAACCTTTATTTTTTTTCTACGGTTTATTTTTTCTAAGGGTTATTTCTTTCCAGCGTATTTGTTTAGATGAAATCGGCGTCAGTGGACTAATTTGCCTAATCTTCGCAGGTCTTTAGACCACGGTGGAAATGCAGTTCCAGGAACTAAAAGTAGTAACCCGGCTTAATACTCCTTTCAACCTTGACAAAGGCAGAACAGATCAAATCCACTCCCTTTGTTCTTACCTTTCACAATAAAAGCCCTAGACATATAATATTTGCAAGCCAGTATTTTGCATTTTCGTGTTGTTTATTCGCACGACCCCGGTCTGTAAATGCCTTTACTGTACCTACTTACCTAACGAATTGCAAATTGCACAGAGAGACCCGTTGGACTCGGTCAAAACCAAAGACCAAGTCCAAGAGAAAACCCCCTCCGTGTCTGAGACAAGACAGAGATAACAAAAGAGGAGACTTAAGAGAGAGACGGGACTGGAGTACTACAGTCCTGGCCCAGTGCCTGTGACGATGTCTCCTGCAGCTGGGCGACCAGTACAGACTGTTGGCTATGTAAGCAGCACATTTAGGAAGTTTAAAAGTAGAGCCCATGTGGAAAATCTCTCAGGCGGTGATCATGAAATTGCCACCTGTGTTTCTTCACCGACGTTGATCTTGGCTTTGCCCTCATTTAGAACTGTGCTGCTGACTTAACATTTTGATTGGAATAATCAGGGCCTTCCCGTCCAGGGCAGAGCTTGTTCGATGTTACTATTCCCATTCTGTGGTTCCTCTTTGACTTGGGTTTGCTAAATGAAGCAGACAGAGAATTTGAAGAAAAAAAACATGCCGACATGCTTCCCGTAGGTTAAAGGATGGGGAAGAGGTGAAAGAGGAGAAGAGAAAAAAAAGAGGAGGAGGTGGAGGAGAAGAAAGACGGGGAGAAGTGGAATGGAAAGATCCAACTTCTCAGATCGCACCAATTACAGGAACATTCAGGAGCCAGTTTCTGCAGAAAGCATTAGCAGCCGTTCCCCGATCTCTTCCCCTCTCTTTGCTCTATGTCTCTCCTCCCTCTTTTTTTTCCATTTCATCTTACGATCCCAGTGGGGTTACTATTGGTGAGGTACTTCCTGCTGTAAGTTTTCCTTCAGTGTGCGAGTGTTCTCTCTCACAACACCCGGGGAGCCGTGAACCAGCACTGGAGCATTCGAGGACTCATTGCAGCCTGCTGGAGGAACAGCAAGCTGAGCAAGCTTCAATTCAATCAGTTCTGTTGGGACTCAAATCAACAATTACTGTTGTACTTGTTCGGGAAATAACGGTGACAGTTTACCATCGAAATTGGGAGTAATGTGTAACATCCAGGGTTCTTCATTTCAGACTGGTAGACCAAAGCAGGCTTCTCATTTCTTCATCTACGTATTCATTTGTTACATTTTCTTTTACAAAGTTAGGAAAGCAGTGTTTAAGTCCAGCCTGATGATGCCTTACACTTAAAAGAATGATCCCAGTCACTTCCACACAGTGAGGCAAACAACTTATTAATTAAACACTGGTATCCAATCAGTACTCATTATCGGCCGATACCCAAAGCCCAGGTATCGCTATCGGAACTGAAAAAGTTGGATCCGTGCATCTCCAAATGAAGCTATCGTTAGCTCCATGAGTTGATTGAAAACGCTGTCTCTGGGTGACTTTTTATTGTTTCAACCTGACTTACTCGTTTTTAAAAAGAGTCTTGTAAAATGGCTCTTAAATATGCACAATGATGGCTGCATACAACTAAATGACTAAGAATAAAGCTCCATGTCCCTCTCAACAAGTCAGCATCCTCACAGTTGATAATTCCTGTAGAAGGCATGTGAGGCTAAATAAAGAAACGGTATTATAAACACCATAATCGTGTGTGTTTTCACCTTTAGAGCCACAAAAGGAAAAGCTTTTCGGATGAGATGTGTTTAGCAAACGTTGCGCTATCTTGGGTAGCGTTGGCTTCCACAAATCCAATAAAGAGCATAACAGAGCTGCTAATATTAGCCTAAACTCCTGGATAGCATCCACGACTGACTCACCTGTAACCCCACCAAATAATACAGTTATCTCCACCAGGCGTAAGCCTGTTGGGAGATCATGTGTTCGGTCGTGTAATCTTCGGCTAATCTTGCATACTTCTGGTCCCATCATCCTCATATTTGTTGTGCTCATATATGACTGGATGCTCAAGGAGCTCTTGTGGTTGCGGTGATTCACACTTTTTGAAAAAACAATTATTGACTGTTTTATACCGTCACTGACTGCTGACTCCTCTGATATGCTCCTGGATGTAACGCTTGGTTGTTCCTGTAGGTATTAAAGAACATAATAATCTAGTTAGCCAGAAAGGCAAAAACAATGCCTGTTAGGTTAGAGCAGACAAGTGCACTGTTTAATACTTTCTTTACACTTTTCATATTGTATTTTTGGTTTTCAAACGGCTAAAAAAAGGCATCACATCCAACCCTTATATACAGCATCGGTTTTACTAGACAGCCCAGTCGCACAGCAGTTTGTGAAATAGTCACCAAATTTAACATATTGATTTGTGTACAAATTTTGAATTTTTTTCATGCTGGTCAGCACAAAATCAATTTGTATGTAATCCATGTTGTTGTGATCCGGGAAGTATAGAGAGTGGCAAACGCCGCGTAGGGAGGAGGTCGGTGTGGATGGTCGGGTCAAAGAACACCGGACTTTTGCCCAGGAGACCGGCGTCAAAGTTGATTTATTAGTCAAGTAACGTCCGTACTTAAGTTACAGCACTTACATTGTTATTTTAACCCAAACCTCAATGTTTTCCCAAACCTAACTAAGTACCTTTGTTGCCTAATCCTAACCAAGTCGATCTTTTCCTAAGCCTAAATAAGTAATTTTGTTGTCTAAGCCTAACCAAGTCGATCTTTTCCTAAGCCTAAATAAGTAGTTTTATTTTGAAAAGACTGGAGCAGAAATGAACACGTACCTCAGGGGTTGCTGGACATTTATAGGAAAACGCATCAAAAATAGGTTGTTGAAAGTCGTGCTGAGCGTCACTATAAAAAAAGGGAAATTCGTGTCTATGTACACGAATCAAATAGATTACATTTTGTGACTATTTCACAAACTGCCATGAGGCTGTGTTGTACTAGAGCCCTGTGCACACCACTTCAACAAAGTCCAGATGGTCCAAATATTCTATTTTGTACACAGGTTGTGTGTTACAGCTGTTCATCTCTACAATAGCGATTGATATTCAGGAAAACATTCATAAAATATAATTCAGCAACTATCTATGTGCTTGTGTGTAAATGCTTTACATTTGGGCACTAGGAAACTCTCCTGCCTCCAATGAATGGATATTTGGCCCGTCTCGTTTGGCAGGCTGTTCGCTTTCTCATGGGATGAATTGCTTCAGCCAAAATCATCTTCCCCCCGCTGAGATTTCACTTGACTTGAATGCATTTGGGAAAAAAAAAAACACTTTTTGCCCAAACGCCAGCATTTGCTTGTAACACGACATTCCATCTCTCGAGAATAGATTGTATTACGTTCAGTTTCTGAATCCCACATCACAGCCGTTCCTTTCGCGGATCGCTCCAAACGGTCTCGGGATCTTTCGACCCCCGACTCGAGGGATGATGGCTGCCGCAGATGTAGGACCACGTCTCCATGGCTCATAAACGCCCCAAAGGGACGAGAGGAGATGACGGAGAGAGCCCAGAGCATGGCCGGGTTCTCTGATCACCATTACTGTGCCTTGAAGACAGCACCAGACCCTCTGTGGGACCAATAGAATGCAGGAAAGGATGCTGTTAGAGCAGAGATGATATCTCTGGACTCGTGATCTGACCATGCTGGCTCAGCATGTTCGCACATCTGGGAATACCATATCTGTGCAGGCCACAGAGGTGGTGATTAACACTAATGACTAATCTTTCACTTGGGAGGTGTGATAACACAAGACATGAGGCATTACTGGTGGCATTTTCATCCAAGCCCCCTCCCACCAAACCCTCACCCATTGCCCCCTCCCTCACCCATTGCCCCCTCCCTCACCCATTGCCGATGCAAAAAGGATAAAGAACAAAAAAACTAAATTAAATTTAAAAAAAAAGAAAGACAAAAAAAGATTTTAAAGAATTAAATAATAATAAATAAAGTATACATTGACAGTAATTCATTCATTCATTATCCGTAACGGCTTATCCTATTCAGGGTCGCGGTGGGGCTGGAGCCGATCCCAGCTGACATTGGGCGAAGGCGGGGTACACCCTGGGCAGGTCACCAGATTATATATTGACGGTAATAATAATTGTAACAAATAAATGCATAAACACATAAATAAAAACATACATTTAAAAATAAATATAAAATAAATGCAAAAACATACAAAATAAATGCAAAAATAAATTAATACATTTCAAAATTTATGAAAATGAATACATACATAAATAAATAAAAGGGAAAATTAAACAGAAGAATAAATAATTTAATGGGAATTGATAAATTAATGGGAATTAATAAATTAATGGGAATTAATACAAAGATAAATAAATGAAGCAAATTAAAACAGAAATATAATTTTATGTCAATCAGTTAATTAACTACATTTATTTTAATATTATTTTTGCTACATTTAATGACATTTATTTTTTTATCAAGTAATTTATCTATTCATTTATTTTAGGTACCGTCCACCATAGTTCGGAAAGGGTTGAGTTGCACTTATATTTATGAAACAAAGTAGCAAACTGTCCTTTCAACACATGAGACATGAGACCTTACTGGAGGCATTTTAGCTCAAATGAGCAAACTTTTCAGTCGATGGGGGGGAAAAATCTTGTTCTCTACTCATGATATCTGCTGTGTTCAATGCCCAGCCAGAGCATCACTCCAGCAGGCAGACCAAAAAACATCATGCAACAGGCAGGAGCTCACCTTGTGTCTACAGTAAGAGCGCAGGAGCTCCAGATCTTTGTGATCCTCTCTTTGTCCACACTGCTTCCATTTTATTTTTTTTTCACTCCAGCATTTTTGCGTAGGTGTGGCGAGCAGCCCACATCTGCACTTTTTTTCGGGCAGCGGAATTTGAAACTTAAGCAAAATACACAGGTCCTTTCATCAAGCCCTGCCACGGTGAGGAGAGAGAGCAGGGAAAGAGACAGGGAGATGACCATTAGTCTGTTCTTCTCCACTCTCATTTCACTGCAAGATAAGTGAAATCACATGTTGGCAGCAGCTCTGGTGGAAAAGACGGAGCAGGAGAAGAGGAACAGAGGGTCGAGTTTCAGGGCGACGCACAAGATGAGGAGGAACGGAGCAGGGCAGATGGATCTGATAAGAAATTAATTTGGCAATTAGTAATAATAATACAGTAAGATACAAGTTTACAAGTTTATTAGCATTTGTTCACATTTCAGTCAAATGTAGAACTGTAAACCTCCCTGTGAGCCACAGGCAGCTGGGTTTGCACCTACTGAAATGAATATGGCAGTGTTGCTTCACTTTATTTCACATTTGTGGACAAAACACGACATAGAGTATGTCATCAGGTGGATGCTTGAGTACCTGGTGCTTCCGTTTTGTAGCATTTAATATGAACTTGTTAGCAGCGGATTTACATCCAGCACTTCCACAGCAACATGAGCATTCATTTGGAGTCTTGCTTGTCCACCTGTTGGATGCAGGTCCCATATGAACTCTTCTTTTAGCTCTGCTTTTGTTCTCCACCAGCTCCTGAGTAGGGCTGCACGATTATGGCCAAAATGATAATCCCGATTATTTTGATCAATATTAGGATCACGATTATTGATCACGATTATTCGTTGATTTTACGGACCGAATATTCTCGTGCACTCACTCAATGCGCATCACCTGAGTTTTCCAGAAGCTTCTAGTTTGACAGCTGTGAGTACTAACAATAGCCATGTTTGCCGTTCAGGTTCATTATATGTTTATGTTCATAATGATAATAGTGGGGGAGTGGCTTTGGAAGCAGGCCTGAAGCGACGGACTGTTAGTGTTGCAGACTTTTTCTCTAGATTTAGGAACTTTGGGAGCTAGTTAGCAGCTAATGCTGCTGGCTGCTTTCATTGGAAAAGAGTTGGCAAAACTAGGCATGTTTTTTCCGAATAGATAATTAAAAAAAAATCTATTGTACTCTTGCTAGTTCCTCAGGATCGCCCACCCTGCCTTTAAAATATGATTAGTCCTCACCTGAATTCAGTGCAGGAGCAATATACAGTGTATCACTCTTGTACTCTGGACAACAGCCGCAGCAGTCAGGAAAGCTTTTCACAGGCTGCCGCTGTAGGGTGTGAAGGTACAGGCTGGTTGTTAGTTTAGGAGCTGCTTGATTTGATAGTTTTCTATGAGCAGAGCACACATTTTAAAGGTCAATATCGCAGTTGATCATGTTCATTTAAGCCAAAATTGTGATCGCAATTAATATTTGATTAGCTGTGCAGCCTTCCTGAGGGAAATAACTTGCTCCTCAGCTTCTAAATCCTCCACTATGTTCACCAGCTAGTCACTAACTGTTTCTCTCTGTCGTCTGGTGCTAGGTTGGTGGGTTTATTACAGCTTTTGCACTGAAAGCGATGCTACACTATGAGAGCTGTGAGACTCAACAAACACGGTAAAGCGACTGGCCTGAACAACCGGCAACAGTTATAGCCTCGGTATGCTTCAAACAACTTGGATTGTTAGATTGTCGAGCAGGGTCTGAAACCTCCTTCCCGAATACGGGGCAACTGTTTCCAAAAAATTGGCACACTTGTCAGAACAATCAAGCCCACTTTACACAGCAGCTGGCCAGGTGTTTGGAGATGTTTGAATTTATCTCTCAAGGTCTGTCTTTAGTCATTTACGTTCCGTTATCCCCGTTTGTACGATTTGTCGAAGTTAAGACTACTGAGATGTTTAAAAGACACAGAATTCTTAGAGAGGGATCAGGGAGGGAGTCAGTTGGAGGCTATGACGATAGGCTTTTTGCCCCGTCTTTGAGTGTGGTAGTTCAGGTATTTGCACATTTTCAGTGCATGAGAAGAGAAACAGAAGTGAGGAAAACAAGCCAACGAGTAAAGTCAAGAGGACAAATACAAAAGGCTCTTCTCATGTTTCATCTTCATCTCATCTGAACATTCCAACACACGGATATTTTCACAACAACATGAACATCTGGAATGAAGCTAAGTGGTGAGTGAGAGTGGTGTGAAAATGGTCGGCAGACGCCGCTTTGTTTCATGTACGTATCATAACAACGGCTTGTATGTATATCCGCCGTCCTTGGTCTTCCAGTTTCCCTTTTTGAATGACGAACACAAAGTAGCGCCACCTGCTGGTGTGGAGAGTTATTTCCTCTCACGCAGGAGCAGAACATATCTGGTAGTTGACCATCGGCCGTAGTCTTTGCAGTGTGCTCAAATGCAGCTTTCTGGCCAAGACAAAGGCGACGTGAGACGACTCAAATGTCACCGCTAATTCTCTGATGTCGGGTTGGTGTGTCTGGGCCTTTAGATGTGAACGAAGGACACATCCTATTGTGTTTTAAGAAGTTCATACGGAGTCCTTTACTCAAGAGTGAGAGACATTTTCTCGGCCATCTCTGGAGATTCAAACCAGGAACAAGCTTCAGATGATCAACTTTCATAACCGATCCCTCAGTCGGACCACTGCAGTCTCTTTTGTCCCTTCGTCCTGAGCCATCCGACACAAACCACCATTGATCTCCTGATTTGTACACTGCAGCAACACAAGCCAGCAGCTCGTTTTACCTGCCATCCCCAGCCATTACACAGCAAGTGCACATTTCAGTCTCTCCTCTTTTTCACAGTCCCTTTGTTGACTGGCCTCCTTTTGGATGGCAGCCAATGACACAGACAGTGTGAGTGATCTACGTGAGCGGCATTCAGCCACCCCTCCTTCAAGCCTCTCCTCACTCACTCTCTCTATCCTTCCTTGAGTCTGCACCGCCGTCGGCCCCTCTAATCCACAGCGAGGTATAATCTAGTCCCTGGTGCCGGTGGTAATGCAGGCTTGATTTCATTATGATGTTTAATGGGCATAGCAACATACTGGGTTACATGGCTGTAAGGCTATGTGGGTCCCACTTTGGGGATGATTCCCAGGGGCATTCTTTTAACTCTACTCTACGAGCTCTCTGTGGACTTGAACTCTGCCCTTACATCACGTTTTTAGCCGTAGTATCGGCATGGCTCTGGAGGCCTTCAAACACGTGGACATTTGTTTTCGTGCGATTAATCCTCACGTCATCGGTCTGTGAAACTGTCCCGCTGTACGGAGCCGGTTATTAAGACTGGAGTGGAGCTTGCTGGCTAGCATATAGTTGATCTATGCACTCTGACCCACATGCTCTGACCCCATCACACACGTTGAGTGGGAAAGAAATGTGTAAACAAATGTTTAAAGAAAAGAATATATAAATAAATAAGTTTGGTTAGTGCTAAATCAGGGAAAAATAGGTAAATGCATAAATACATAAATAAATACATTTTAAAATAAATATAAAATAAATACATAAAAAATAAATGCAAAAATTAATGAATTCAAAATTAATAAAAAAAAAATACATAAATAAATAAATAAAAGGGAAAATACGAAGGTATATAAATAAAGAAGCAAATTAAAACAGAAATATAAATTGATGTCAAATTTTATCAATTAATTCATGGCTACATTTATTTTTAATATAATTTTGCTACATTTAATGACACATTTATTTATTTATCGAGTTATTTATATATTGATCTATTTTTTATTATGACAGGTATGACATTTTCCTCACTCTGACTACCGTTACAGTCTCCACTAGCACACTGTTGTTGTTTGCTATCGTCACGTGACGAACTACCCGCAATCAGTTGTTCTCGCCAGTGGCAGCCATGATCCATCCAAGGCGACAGCACAGTGAAGGCTGCTGTTTTGGAGCAGCGAAGAAGAAGAATTGATTTCTGGTTTAAAAAGTCAATATTTTTCTGGGTTAACAAATTATAGTATCGGATCGGTTCATAGACCGGCGTACTCGTCGATACCCGATCCCGAATTTCGGGCAGTATCGGACACATTTCCGATACTGGTATCGGTATCAGAACAACTCTAATTTTGCACAAATGTCTAACAGGATAAAGTGATGAAGTGATGCCATTTTGGACAGACATGGATGTAAACTGCAACTAGACTTGCGCATAACCGCGAGGCGGTAATTCTCACTGTGGAGTAATCTAACCTGCTCTTGTGTATGTTTTGCGTTGGCAGACTTAAAGGAGATGCTTAACGTTTGCTATCACAGTCAAGTACCTCAGACGCTATTTGCCTCCAGGCGTCACAAGCTGTAGAAAGCTCCCTTTTAACAGAAACTCCTCATGTGAGTGACTCTAAAGCCTGTTTACATCTTCAGACGATACATTGCATCATGCGCCGTGATCATAATGTTAACTGCCTTATCCGCCTCCGCACACATTTGAGATTCATACATGCGGAGACGAAACGCACAAAGTATTTACAGACATGAAAAAAAAGAGTTGAAAGTGGTGGGTTTTCTTTTAATGTCTTCTCAGGATTGCATTTGTGTTTACATGTGTAGGCCTGCTTCTATCTGCCCCTGGAGGTCTGGGTTGGAAGATGACAGACGATGTAAGGTGGACAGATGATAAACGCAGACTAGGTTTTTTATTTCCTTTTTAGTCCACGTTTTTGGACGGCGCTCTGACTTTCCCTCCGAGTGTCTGCTGAAAGGGAAGAGTGTCACACGGAACAGCAGGACTGCGGAGAAAGAGAGTGAGAGAGTATGCACCAGGGACCCGGTGTGTTAAAGAAGCACTCGTCTCATTCTCCCACCCTCCCCCCATCTTTCCTCTTTCCATCCATCCGCTCACACCTCCCTCATTTCCTTTCCTCTTCTTCCCTCCCTCCGCCAGCCCCCGAAGTCCACTTTCTCTGCATTTCTTCACCCCCACCCTGTATTTTTTTTTCTTCTTCTTCTTCTTTTTTTTCATTTGCAATTACAGTAATATGTAACATCAGGCGTGGTGAGATTTAGGGCTTTACCTTACATAACCCCAGGATTTAGCCGCAGGGTTTTAAGGCTTCTCTGAGCCGCTGAGCTGGGGGCAATCGGGCCTCTTTAAAATATTTTCAAATGAGTGAAATCCCCAAAGGGCCTATGAGCATGTAGGGATAGGAAGGCTTTGAGGTCCTTGATATAACGCAACCGTCATTATTTTGTATTACCATGGAGCCTGATCCATTTAAAATACAGCCTGCTCTATTCTATTCAGCGGTGGTGTTGGCGGCGGGCTAATAGATGTGGGTCGATACGGACGCATATAATGCACCCGCACAGTCACGGACATATTACTCCCAACACATGAACATACAGTTGATGTTACTGTCTGTTTTAGGTTTATAGTGCTCATACATGTTTTTATGCGGCCAAATTTTCCACTAGATGAATGATCTTCAGTACACTCGCCAAATTGACTTATTTCCCCTAAAGAGGGCAGATATACTGTATGTGCTGAGTCGAGGTGTGTGTGTGTGTGTGTGTGTGTGTGTGTGTGCAAAGTAGTGCTCTTGGCACGCAGGGGAGCTTTTTTTTATTTGTTAAATTTAATTTGATATGACTTTATATAAAACTGTAAAAGAGTAGGAGGAGGGGTTTGGGGTTTGGCCCCGGATCACCACGCCAACCAAAGCCTGATTTTATTCCTCCTTTGAGGCGGGCCAAACGGACAGGCCGTAAATTTGAAATAATGAACTGCCTGGCCATACTTGGTGATTCGAGCAGGGAGGGGAAGTGAATTGTGGAGAAGAACCGGGTACGACCTGACGGAGCGAGAGTGGGAGAGGTGGAGAAAAATAACATCTTTGGATAGAAAAGAAACCGCTGAAGGTAGAGAGGGTGCATTAGAGTTTGATTTAAAGCTGCAGGTTGGAGCCAATAGGATTTTAAAAAAGTGATTTATATAAAACGGTCACTATATCGTGACAGTAGTGCATGAGACAGGTAATGTGAGAAAAAATCACATGCCTCTGTGTCCTCCGGTGCTCCTAACGGCATCTGCAAGATTTCACAGACCGGAGGAAAAGAACCAGTCAGAGCCGAGCTGGAGTCTGCCGTCAGCTTCCATCAATGAGAGCCAGCTGTCAATCACTCGCAAACTCCGACCAAACGGTCAAACTAGGCAGCGCTGATCAAATATGAATCTATATTGTGTTACGTTAATGCCTATTTCTCTCCTCAGATGTTCTCAGAATCATCTTGTAGTGCACAGATTAGCTGTAAAATGAGAAAGTTTGTGACCCGGCAGCCATGTTGAGAATACCAAGCATCGCTCGCATGGCCGGAGCACAGCCAATAGGAACGCTCTCTCTCTCTGAAATGACCTGTGATTGGTCAAAGTCTTCCGTCACGGTTAGATGTTCTAAAGCCTGAAAACAGAGCCATGAGGAGGAGCAGAAGTCTAGTTATCTCTCAGAACACTTGAATTACAATATTCTGAAAGGTTATTATGGAATTATTGCCCAATGATGCCAAAAATATACTCCCTACTGCAGCTTTAAGGACAGGAGCATGTGTATGCAGAGCCGATGGCGGCTTTGATACTTGGTGTTATAGGATGTCAGCGGGGTTAATGTTAGTTTCCATGGAAAAGCCTGCTTCTTCAGCTTCTTAGGGCACATTTTTAATTTCTCCCTGGCGCAGGTCCTGAACCGGAGGAGGGAAAGTTTTAAGATGTAAAGCCGCCGGGATTAGGCCTGTACGAGGGGAAGACACGGGAGACGAAGCCGGGATGAGCCCCTTACAGGGTCGCAGAGACTGCGGCCGACCGGGCCGCTCGTCACTTTTCAGACGGTCATAAAGGGGCTTTGCAGCGGCCCCGAAACATTGCGTGTCGCGCATCTTACTGCACACGCAACGGAGGGATGAGGAAGGGATGAGGGGAAGATGAGTCTGAGATTAAAGCGAGGGATGGACGTGGTGTTTTGGCAAAGTACAAAACTGAAAGTCGGCAGAAGAAGTTTGCCTTAATGTCTTTTTCTGCAGAAGCTGTGTAGAGACTTTGAACAACACCATTAAATCTGCTAAAAACAGTTTGGCAAGATTTAAACACTTCTCGGGTTCATACTACAGTAAAAGTTGAATGAAACAAGCAGTACACATCTGTAAAGTTTACAACAATTGAAGTTTAAACCACTTCTCTGTTTAGCCTTTCATTTTTTTCTCTTTCTCTATCAAGTTTTCACTCTTGCTTCATTCCCTGGCTCAGCCCGAGACCTCCCTTCTGCTATTTTTCAAACCATTTTACTGGTCTTCCTGTGTTTTAACAGGCTTTTATAACCCGGCTGCAGCTGCAAAAGAGAGCAAGGGAGTATGGTAGGGAAAGGGGTAGTTAGAGAGGGAGGGAAAAAGGGAGGGAGTGGGAATTGAATCATGAAATGAGGACCATATTTCCATAGTGCACTAAAATGAGGACTTTCCATTTTTCGGACTCTCTTTCTCTCTCTCTCCCCTCTTTCCTTCTCTTTCTCCCTCGCCCTCTCCGTCAGTGAAGTGCAGCTGCTCGTCAGTAGTTGTCTGTTTGTTTGTCTCTGCCCGTCCCGTCCTCCCCCCTCTCTGCCTTTAGCTCATGTGAACTTTGCTTTTCGTCACGCTTTTTCCACTGCGGAGAGCCTCTGCTTTTGATTAAAGTCGAAAAAAGCAGCAGATCCCTCTCTCCCAACTGTAACTAACGGAGACGCCATTTCATTTTTCTCCCCCCTCCTCCGTCTCACCCCATTTTTCCTCGTTCCTTCCCCCCCTCTCCGTTCTTTCCACAGCAGTTTGTTTAGGCCACGCGGCTCTGTGAAAACTTCGCTGCCAGTGTTTGTTGAGCTTTCCGGCACGAGCATCTTGAACTGATATGACTTCCCTCTGTGTTATGACCATTCCAAAACAATCTTTCCGTCGGCCAGAGCGAGGCCAAAGCACCGGGTCCTGCCTCGGTCCCAGCTCCATCACTAAGTGCCAGCTGTAGAAATAACCTCGTAACCTCGTAACCTCAAAACTCGACTCCGTCTTCATGCCCGGATCTCAACCTCAGCCCCGGCGCAGCTAGCTCGCGCCACAGCCCGTCCCCCGCTCTCATGCCTCCGACCTCAGCATCCCTCAGATCCTCTTCCCCACCCCTGCTGCAGCCACAGCCAGACGCACTATTGCAGCTGAGTGGGCCGCAAGCATCTGTTTACAGCTCTCCTTCTGCAATGTGAGATAATGATGGCCAGATACAGCCCACAGTAAAATAAACACGCTGCCACCTCCCTCCTGCAGGCCCGAGTTAGAGCACATTCTCACTGAGGAGGGTCTGACGCTGGATCCAAACCCTAGCAGAAGAGGCCCTTTTAAAGTCCTTAGGAACATGTCGTCTTGATTGTTTTATTGGATGAACGTGCCTCCAAAACAGTGCAACTAACGGGCCACATGCAGAGAGATGGCAGCCTCTGGGGTCAAAGTCTGAATCGAGAAACCGAAACTAGTAGGTTTTTTTTCTGAATCCGAGCCGTGTGGGATAGCATGTACAGCATAGAGTAATACTGAATATAGAAGTGTGCTTTAACCTGCCTCTCATACCAGATGGGGGGGGGGATTATTACATTTAGTTTGGGTCAAGAAGGTTGACTTTATCAGAGGAGTGAAGCAACATTTCCAGTGATTGATTAAGCTTTCTGGTATATGCTCTAAAGATTCTAATACTCATGTATCAGTACATAAACACAATTCACTACAGGTTTTTGTCTATACTATTGCACCGGTTTCTTGTATACAAAATGGAAATGCTCTTTGGAAGTTCAAACTGAGACTAGTTATAACACTGACTACGTTGATGTGAACAAAATATTCAGTTTTTTGCCCTTATTCCGACAAAGACAATATTCCTACTAATGCCGGCCTTACACCAAACGCCTTTCCAAGAGATTTCACTGTCGCAGACTAGGCTTGTCGTGGTAGTCGGTGTTACCGGTGTTACACGGTGGTCGGGCACACACTGATTACATA